>NC_063359.1:11876886-11917992 GCF_021869965.1 Rhincodon typus | reverse complement strand
TTGGCCTGCTGTGTTCATCCAGCTCTACACCTTGTTATCTCATCACACATGAACTCGTTTTGTGCAACAACCTTTTTGATGTGACACCTTATTAAATACTTTTGAAAATTGAAGTACATCACATCAACCAGCTTCCCTCTTTCATTGTGAATGTTAGTTCATCTCAAAGTCTCCAAGCCAGTTCTGAGGAGGGGTCACCAGCCCTGAAACATTAACTCTGATGTTTTCTTCACAGATGCTGCCAGACCTGCTGAGCTTTTCCAGCAACTCTGTTTTTGTTCCTGATTTACAGCATCCGCATTTCTTTTGGTTTTTATAACTGTTCAAGTCCTCTGCCATTTCTGTTTTCAATTATCAATTCCCCAGGCTCATTCTAGAAAACTGACACTAGCTGGAGATATACTTTTCCTGTTCAGATAGTTGCAGAAACTCTCCCCCTACTGCATCCCAAAACCAGCCCAGCTTGTCCCCGCCTCCCTAACCTATCCTTCCTCCCACCTCAAGCCCCACCCCCATCTCCTACCTACTAGCCTCATCTCACCCCCTTGTCCTGTCCATCCTCCCTGGACTGACCTCTCCCCTCCCTAACTCCCCACCTACACTCACCTTTACTGGCTCCATCCCCGCCTCTTTGACCTGTCTGCCTCCTCTCCACCTATCTTCTCCTTTATCCATCTTCTATCCGCCTCCCACTCTCTCCCTATTTGTTTCAGAACCCCCTTCGCCTCCCCCATTTCTGAAGGAGGGTCTAGGCCCGAAACGTCAGCCTTCCTGCTCGGCCTGCTGTGTTCATCCAGCTCTACACCTTGTTATCTCAGATTCTCCAGCATCTGCAGTTGCTGTTCCAGCGCAGATAGGATTTACATATGGGGATGCTGCGGGATCATCATTATTGCACATTCTGAAGGAATTGCTGGGAAACTGCCAGGCTATTCCTATATGCCTGGACCCCTCTGACAGTCTGTATTTTCTCCAGAAAAGTTAGGCAATTTAATTCATAGTTCCAATTCCTGAGTAACTGTATTTTACAGACCACATACCTGCCCCTCTATCCACAGCTACATTTAACCCCAAAGTCTTACCACTCAACCCTGGGACTCAACATCAACCACCCCTCCCTCCGCCAAGCCAGATCCCATACCCCTACTGTTACCACTAGACATAATCCAACCCATCCGATCCATTGCATTCTTTTAAACTCAATACTTAATGCTTAACCTATGGAACATTCTTTTAAGCTCTTCATTCTGGGAAAGAGTTGAGTGAACCTTTCTTCAACTGCTTCTAAAGCAGTTCAACATTTTTCAAAATAAGGAGATCAAATCTGTACTGTGTACTCCAGATATGTTCTCACCAACACTGTACAGCTGCTATAATATTTTCCTACTTTATCATTCAATTCGACTTGCAAAAAATCACAACATTACATTTGCTTTCCTTATCACTTTCCGTAGCTAGATATACCAGGACACCCAGATCCTGCTTTAATATGGAGTTCTGTGAGCTCTATTTGATTATTCTACTTTCCTATTCTTCTAGCCGAAATGGACAAGTTTACTTTTACCCGCATCTTAATCCATCTGCCTTTTTCGTCCACTCAATTAACCTGTCTATCTCATTGCAGACTCTCTATTTTGTCTTAACATCTTTACTACTTACCTTGGTGCCATCAGTAAATTTTAGATACCATGCATCTGGACCCCTCCTCTGCTATTGGTAGGGATTGCAAATAGTCGAGGACCCAATCCTCATCCCCATTTCTCTTCACTTTTCACTGCTTGCCAACCTGATTCATTTATTCTTACATTCTGCATCCTGTTACTAAGCAATTCTTTACACATGCTCATCACACATGATAGTAGGAACTGCAGATGCTGGAGGGGGAAGGTCCTGGGTAGGGTTGGGGATTTGAGAGGTGGAGGAAGCCCGTTTTGGGTAGTAGGCACCAGTAAGTTTACTGTACTGTACTTTTCTGAAGAAGGGTCTAGGCCTGAAATGTCAGCCTTCCTGCTCCTCTGGTGCTGCTTGGCCTGCTGTGTTCATCCAGCTCTACACCTTGTTATCTGAAATAATTCATTCAGTTTCTTTTCTCCCTTACAACATTGTCAAGCAAATACAAATAAACTTTTGAATTAGCAACTCAATGAGAACAGTGTGACAACTCCCAAAGATTACTAAATATTCCCCTTAGCCTGCCAATCTATTGACTCAGAAAACAAAATAGCAAAAGCCAAACGTGTGCTAATCAGGTAGATTACCATCTGAATGGCAATGCCATTAATTCAACTCAAAAAGATGTTTGTCATCCCATGGTTGAGCAGAAAGTGTTTCATGGTGATACTAAGCATAAAAAGAAAAGAAAGTTTTACATTCTGGCACTGACTTTACTCAGATACTGTGCCCTTAAGGAATAAATCTTCACCACAGTTCCTGCTCCAGGACCAGCCCATTGGTAATTGAGAGAAACAAACTGACTGATGTGCTGAGAGTCCAATGGAGCAAAACAGTTAGAAACTACATCCATCAGAAATTGTTCCAGAAACAGATTTTGCAAAGGATTTAATTAACTTTACTCAAATATTCTGTCCAATATCTGCTGGTCACACAGCCAAAGTTCATGCTTGCTGAAATAGAAAGAAGAATTTAACATGCAAAACAATACAAGGGAAATGAAAATGAAGAGAGGGTAATGAGATCATATAAACAGTTGAAACTAATTCAGAATACAATCAGAAAGCTAACCTGAAGAAACAGAATTTAGACAAAGTTCATGATCTGATTCAACACTAGTGTAGTTGGTTAAAGCCTCCAACCAGTAAAGAAGAGATCTTGGGTTGGAGTCCCAATAGTGCCTTGGCTTCACTTGAAAGCTCCCTCAGTTAACCTTTCCTCCAAGAGCATGTGGTTGGTCCAACAGAGAACCTGGTGATGGATAATGAGGCCGACTCTTTCAAAGGATACCCAAGAATGGGTTGCATTTTAAAGGGGCAGCATGGTGGCTTTCTGGTTAGCACTGCTGCTTCACAGTGCCTGGGGACCCAGGTTGAATTCCAGCCTTGGGCGACTGTGTGTGGAGTTTGCACATTCTCCCCATGTCTGTGTGGGTTTCCTCCCTGGGGATGGGGAATGCTCTTTGGAGAGTTGGTTTGGGCTTGTTGGGCCAAAAGGTCTATTTCCACATTCTATGGATCTATTTGATGTGATGTGACTGGTAGAGAACAATGAAGAAATTAACCTCTGCTATGCACAAAGGAATCATTTTGGAGATGGAAAATCCATGAAATGTAAAATGGACACTCTAAAAAATGAAATAGATAGTGAAAGTTAGTTTGAACAATCCACATTCCAAGCTTCTAGATGGGTTGGAAAACTAAGGAATGGATTTCCCCAGTATCTTTCAGAACTTAACTGGAGCACTGCTTAAAGTTGCCCTTTTGCCCACCAATGGCCCAATTGGCAGACTGAAGGCCTTTCAGAGAGGTCCCCAAGACAGCAGGGAGGAAGAAATCCTGCTTAGCCTGGTCCACTGTAAGAGCACTTATGACATGGATTCATCTTTAGCCTTCCTTAAGCTTTAAAGGTTCTCAAAGTTCCCAAGGCTCAGAAAACCTGGTGGGTTCTGTGCTGTGAAAAAATGGAATGCATGTGCAAGTGAAGATGCTTAGATTTATAATTAGTAAATAGACAACCTTCTTCTCAAATGCTATATGATGCCTGCTCATCAATCTGCTTATTAAAGTTGGAAACAGACATTTGGGTAGGGTGGTGATCTGTCATTAGTTTTCCCCACACCCCTGCATTTTAATCTTCTGCAAATCCCCTGTCTCCTTTTGTTCTTTTACTCAATTTCTGCAACCCAATGTGAATATTGATGTAGAATTCCAATCACAATTATATGGGAGCTATGTATTCTTAAAAGAATCTTGAAATTGTAAAAAAAAAATTACAACATAGATACTTATACATTTCAACAATGGCTTGCAACAGTGACAAAACCATTTTACTCATTGAGTAGAAGATGGGAATCAAACCCTATTTGTAAACATTATTTTCATTATCCATTATTCTCGGAGACAGCAGGATGTGGATGCACATGTATATAACATCTTAACAATCTGTCAGGAATGTGGTTTCAAACTGCCAACACATTGGCATTGAGGGATGGATGCACACACACACACACGCTGTACCCTTTGTAAAAGTAATTGTCACTGGCATGTTTCTACATCCTGCTTTTAGTACAAGAATTCCCAACTATAGCTTTTTTAAATGCTAAGTTTCTAGAGGTACACGAAAACTGATTGTATTGAAAGTAACCCAGTTGCACAATACCCATCATATAAAATTCAGTAGTCTGGCACATCTGGCCATTATAACATAAAAATGCACTTTAAAATCCTAATGGCTAACTCAAAACCACACTGTATAATGCATTAGGTACCGTTATGTAAGAATGGAAAAACTGAAAATGTTCTGCGAAGTTCCCGATGGAAATCTTAACAGGAAAATAAAATAAACCCTCAAATTTGCCATGAATAAATTGTTGTTTGGGTTTTCACAGCTCTATTTGCATTAGGCCCTTTTCATTCATTCTACTTTTTGGGACACTTCTTTCTTTGCAAACTGTGAAATTTTGCATTGGAATATGTCAGCTTTTCATTAAAAAACACTCACGAATAGGGAAACACAAAAAGGGCCGATAGTTGACCATTCTTAGTTGCCCTGGAAAAGTGGTTGGCAAGCTTGCTTAAACATCACTACAGCGTGCTGCGAGGTACTGAATTCCAAGGTTTTGAACCGATAATTGTGAAGTATGCACAATATTTTGTCTCAGTTAAGATGGTGTAGCAAGTTTTAGGCACATCTTTTCCTTGGCCTTCTAAATGGTAGAGGCCACTAATTTTCAAGGGTCAGTAAGGTTAGTGAACAAAAAAAAAAACACGTTTTCACCTTTAAGGAAACCAGAGATACTTCAGTGGGTCTTTCTAATTGTACAAATTATTTTACAAACTAAGACCATCCAGACATCTTAGCAACCCAGAAATCTCAATCATTTTCAAAATAACTATGGCTTATGTACATCATGACTTTTTCTTGACAGAAAAATTCTACCTTTTGGCTTCAGATTACTAAGATTTTTGATTAACATCATGACTATATTGGGTTTCAAGGCTTCCTCATGCAAATATTGGAGCTATCTGATTTGGTTCTTCTTGGACAGAAACCTCTATAAGCTCCACTTCCATTAGGTGCTTGAAAGCTTGAGAACAACCTACAGAAATACTTGACTAATACAGAAAGGGGTTCCTGTGTTCAATATTGCTGGCTAGAGAGTTCATGTTTATAATTTACTGCTTCTCCATACTGCGAAAGATAAATGTATGCCAATGAGATTCATTGCAGATAGTGAAAATTTGCAGAAGAGGCTCACAAGTTTATACAAACACACTTGAATCAAATCCATAACACAATAAAATTGAACATGATTCCACTAACCTGCACTGAGCTTCACCAGGATCTCACAGCGGAACAGCAATGCCCAAGACATCCATTCCTAGACATCTTCACATTATGTCTTTAACAGCCAGGGAACAGTGGTAAAAGTTAAAATCTGCACAGCTCGTCCACACATCAGAAAGTTTAGCGATAGTGCAGACATCTATCCTAAACCTGGGCCCAATTTACTTGTTCAGCAGATTAAATCAGTTTGTCCTTAATTACATCAATCAGCAACATTTATTTGACCTGCATTTAGATTCAATCAAGCATTTTGGAGTTAAATGCATTGCAGATTTCAGAAGGAAAATAATAGCACATTACGAACAATTGATTAGCTTTATTGATTGATTTTTAATCTTCTACGATTCATTTCCCATGTTCTTTTGTTCTAAAGTAATTCCATTGCCTTTTTAATCTTATCATTTATATTATTTAAGAATTTCCAGTTGAACTGTTTGTAGGCCTTTCAGCTTATTACCTTCTTCTCTGTGATTTGAATTGTTCCAATCTTCTGGAATTGGCGACTGTTGCATTGGCAGAGGTGATGTTGGTGAGGTAGGTCCAACGGTGTGAGATGGTGCCTGAGGATTGGCCACTTTGTTGTTGGTTGTGTCCGGTGCTGGTGGTGGTGAAGCAGTGGTGGAAGGGTATCATGGCAACAATGATGAGGTGAGCCCAGTGGTAAGAGACACGACTCTGAAGTTGGTTGGTTGGTGCAGGCAGCAGTGGCAGAGGAGTATTGGCCCAGTGGCAAGGATGGCATTTGAGGATCAGCAACTTTGATGTTCGTTGGGTCCAGTGCAGATGGCAGTGAAGCGGTGGTGGAGGGATGGTGGCGTAGACGTTGTTGACGATGATGAGGTGGCTCAGGACTGATGGACTCTCTTCAAGCTATATCTTTCCTTTTTTCCCCTTATCCTTAAATTATTCAAAACAGCACTGTTTCATGGTTTTCATGGTGACAAGCTTTTCACTATTTTGTTGTATTCTTACTGTAAAATACACGTGACAATAAATTCAAAATCAAAATCAAATCAAATAAAACCTTTCTAATTCACTTCAATTATCTATTTTAATCAACCTGTTCAGTTATATTATGACATACCTTTAGATCAGGTGGAACTTGAACCTAGAGTCACAGTGTCATAGACGCATAGACACCTACAGCACGGAAACAGACCCTTCGGTCCAACTTGTCCATGCCGACCATTATCCTAAACTAAACAGGTCTCATTTGCCTGCTTTTGCCCCATATCCCTCTACACATTTCCTATTCATGTACCTGTCCAAATATCTTTTAAATGTTGTAAATGTATCTGCATCTGCCACTTCCTCTGCCAGTTCATTCCACGTATGACCCACCCTCCGTATGAAAAAGTTGCCCCTCAGGTCCCTTTTAAATCCTTCCCCTCTCACCGTAAGCCTATGCCCTCTAGTTCTGAACTCCCCTACCCTAGGGAAAAGACCTTTGCAATTCACCTTCTCCATGTTCCTCGTAATTTTATAAACCTCTATAATGTCAGCCCTCCACTTTCTATGCTCCAGTGAAAAAGTCTCAGCCTATACAGCTTCTTCTTATAACTCAAACCCTCCTGTCCCAGTAGCATCCTTGTAAATCTTTTCTGCATGATCTCCAATTTAATAATATCCTTCCAATAGAATGGTAACCAGACTGTACACAATACTCCAAAAGTGGCCTCACCAATGTCCTGTGCAATTGCAACATGACGTCCCAACTCCTATATTCAATGGTCTGAGCAATAAGGCAAGTGTACCAAATGCCTTCTTCATCGCCTGTTTACCTACAATGCAACTTTCAAGAAGCTATATACCTCAACCCCTAATTCTCCAGTGCCATTAGTTTTACCATGCTGCCCAGGGCCCTAAATTAACTGTAAGTCCTGCCTTTGTTTCTCTTACCAAAATGCAATACCTCACATTTACCTAAATTAAACTCCATCTGCTACTCTTTGGCCCATTGGCCCAATTGATCAAGATCCTTTTGTAATCTTAGATAACCTTCTTAACTGATGACTATACCACCAATTTTAGTGTCATCTGCAAACTTACTAACCATGCTTCCTAAATTCTCATCCAAATAATTTATATAAATGACAAACAACAGTGGACTCAGCACTGATCCCTGCAGAACACAGCTGGTCACAGGCCACCGGTTCAAAAAAAACCCACTACCGTCACTGTCTGTCTCTTACAGTGAAGCTAATTTTGTATCCAATTGGCAAGCTCTTGCTGAATCCCATGTGAGCTAACTTTACTAACAAGTCTACCAAGCGGTATATTGTCAAAGGCTTTACTAAAGTCTATGTAGACATCTATCTTCTGCCCTCATCTATCTTCTTGGTCATATCCTCAAAAAAAAACGCAGTCAAGTTTGTGAGATATGATTTCCCATGCACAAAACCATGCTGATTATCTCTAATCAGTCCTTGCCTCTCCAAATGCATGTAAACTCTGTCCCTCAAAATTCTTTCCAACAAATTACCCACCGCTGAAGTCAAACTCACCGACCTATAGTTCCCAGGCTTCACTCTACAGCCTTTCTTAAATAAAGGCACAACATTAGCCACTCTCCATTTTTCCAGCACCTAACACATGGATGTAGATGATGCACATATCTCTGCTAGGGGCCCCACAATTTCTTCCTTGACTTCCCACAACATAGTGAAGTATTGACTCTTCTCTGCACCACAAGAACACTCCTGATAAAGGGTTGTACCACGTATAACACATTCCTGACCTGTGCCTTGTAGATGATGGAAAGGTTATGGGGGTTTGAAAGGTGAGTTGGTCTTTGCAGAACTCCTTGACCCTGACCTGCTGTTATAACCTTAATATTTCATGCCTGGTCCAATTCAATTTTTGGTCAATGGTAACCCCCAGGATGATGATAGAGGAGTATTCAGCAAAGGTAACAACATTGATTGTCGAAGAGCGATTTTATATTCTCTTGTGTACAGGATGGTCATTGCCTGGCACTTGTGTAATGGGAATGCTTGCAGTCAGGCCAAGGGTAAAGGATGGCTTATCTACCATGTCATCAGAGGGTAAGGTGGTAGGTGAGTGCTGCTGCAGAAGAATTTGAGGTTTCTGTAAGAATGGCATCCAGGAAAGTACTGAATGGGGATGCAGTGCATTGACTGGCCTACCACTAAGCCACTGCCAAACAGCATGGAGAAAACAGGTTGAACTTGAGAATGGATATTGGTCTCTTTGCAGGTCCTTCTCCATTTCTTTGTTGGGCTGTAAAGCCAGAGGCATTGCCAATGTAATTCTCCTACCTACTACATCCTTTGTGTCGAAATGTCACCTGACCCTGTTGAGAATGTAGACCCATGTTGTGAAATCCAATTAAAAAGAATTCACCTCCAAAAGCCTTCAGTGTCACTAACAGATATTCGTAATGGAAAACGGTCTGTGGATATTAATATTTACCACAATTACAGAAGTAAACCCAATTAATAATGTTAGTGCATACATCATTTTCAGAATTCGCCCCTGTATTTGCTTGAGTGATCGATGAAAACGTTGTCTTCATGAGCAATGTCAAAATTTGGAATCCTGGCTTCCCATCAGCTGGTTGTGCCATCTGGATGATGCTCAATCAGAGCATTCAATCAACTTTCCTGCATGTAATATTATTTTCAAATAATTTAATGCAGGTTGCACAGAATCAGAACTGGGAAGAACCACACTTGTAAAGAGATACAGAGACTCTATGGCATGGTTACAAGTGGTCCTACATGAACTAATTTCCTTCCTATTACCTAAATCTCTATTATTAACTGCTTGTCTTCAATAATTTATATTTTTTTGTTTGTTTTACTTGATTAGTTTCAGTTTTCCTTAATACCAGCCACATATACACTTAACTAGGATAAGCCAGGTTTTCCATAAGAATAACAGGTTTGCTGGTTTTCTTACCGATAATTCAGATTGCTGCCAGCATAAATTCTTCCTGTAGCTTTATTCCAATTGTCAGATAGTCAATGGAGTAGCACAAACTGGAATTGTGGATTGGCAATTTGTATGTGGAATGCTGGATGCAACAGACTCTCTAGGAATTGTCTGGGAAATTGAAGTTTTCAATGGTTACTTCCCTGTGCCAGCAACCTCCAACCTCCAAACTTCCTGTGCTTCCAAATTTACTTGTGAAATACAGAAACATCAGAGTTTTCTGATCTAGTTAAGTTCAATTGTTGCCCAGGAGAAGTTAGAGTTAAAAACTAATTCTAATTCTTGGTTAAATATTGAACTGAGCACCCACCCCCTCCTCAAGACAGAATTGACACCCCTCACCCCCACAGGTATAAACCCTGACTTGACCCTCTCTTAACACAACACCTTTCCCCTTTACCATCGCTCACTCCAACTGGCATTATTCAACATCTCATGCAATCCCCAAAACTGATCAATCAAACTCTTTCACATAACCGACCAAAGGTGAAGTTGGTGTACCCAATCCCAAGCCAGCAGCTTGCCCTTACCATATGCAATACACCACCCCATGCCCAACACAACTCCATCCCCAATGCCAGACCTGACACCTCCTCCCTGTCTTGACCATCACCCTCTGCTGGACCCTAGTTTTACTTTAAGGATTGATTTACCTGTCCTGCGCCATGCCCAATTGGCATCCTATCCACCTGACACACTACCATCCTGACACCCTACTCACTTCATTGAATTGCCACCCTAACCCCACACTTCGTTTGCACTATTACCCTTACACAGAAGCTGACAAAAAAAACATTTTGGTTGCATTTATAGGAAGGGAGTTCCAGAATTTTGACCCAGCAATAGTGAAGGAACAGGGATATAATTCCGAGTCAGGATGGTATGATGTTTGGAGGGGAACTTGCAGGTGATATATTCCCATGCAACTGCTTCTTTTGTCTCTCGAGATGGTTGGTCCAGAGTCAATGCTGAGGGATCCCAAGACAACTGCTTCCTAACTGTATACCACTCTTCCACTACTTCTGGTGATTCTGTCCTGCTGGTGGGACAACATTTCTTACTCAGTAGCCAACACAACCACAATTAATGGGTCAATTGAACTGAAAGGAAACAAGGATTTTACAATTCAAAACTGGGTGCACAATTCCTCTCAGAATCGCCATAGCAAAATCAGGTGTAGAGTCATAAAAAATGATAGGCCCGTGGATTGTAGGTCAGATGGGGAACTCAGTCACTGCGACTGAACTGAGTACTGTCCATTTTACTAAAATCATTTTGCCAGCCTCAAGCTACACTTTGAGAAAGCTCAAGTCATCTCTCTCAAAACAACCTTAAAACTGGGCTTGCACACAATTGTTTTTTTTTCTTAAAATACAAAGAAGAATGATAACATTCATATCTCTTGGACATCATTAGATAATTCTCAAGTTGTCAGTACCAAAGACTACGCCAAAAGTAAGCCCTTCCTTTGAACCAGAGGTATTTTGAAACACCAGCACCAATATTCTTAGGAGCCAATTTGAACTTCATAGAATCCCTACAGTGTGGAAACAGGCCCTTCAGCCCAACAAGTCCACACTGACCCTTAGATCATCCCCCTAATCTACACATCCCTGAACACTATGGTCAATTTAGCACAGCCAATCCAACTAACCTGCATATCTTTGGACTGTGAGAGGAAACTGGAGCATACCCATGCAGACACAGGGAGAATGTGCAAACTCCACACAGACAGTTGCCTGAGCGTGGAATTGAACCCAGGTCCCTAGCACTGTGAGGCAGCAGTGCTAACCACTGAGCCGCTGTTCTAAATCACTCAAGTTAGTTTCAAATGGTGATGCAATGCTTACCATGCTGGTTGTTCCTCAGTTACAGCTGTGGCCACTTGCTGCAGAGTTCACTGCTGTACAGCTGAAGTATCAGCCTGTTTTGAACGGTTAAAGTCTTTTAATATGTAAGGTTCATCTATCGATCCAACAATAGACATAGGTTTCCATTTGCCAGCTTGGGAAGAATATATCACAGTGTACATTGTGCATTCTCACATCAGTTCCAGAAGTATTACAGCAGAATACCAGCTGAAGTAAGTTCAAAATTATCTTTGTGGGGTTAGGAGAATTCGGATTGTTTCTTCAGATCATGAAAAAAGATTGATCTTTTTTCACTGCATCTGAGCTATCAGGCTGATTATCTGACTTCCAGTACTGGATAAGCAGGCATTTCCTCCAATAAACTACTGGGCAGACGAAAGTGATTGTATTGCCCTTCTGCCTCCAACCTGACTCATGCTGCTAACGTAGATCCCTGGCTACAGACCTTTCCCCTTTCGTTTGCAACAATCTGACATTTAAAACAATTTGTGTTCTGCACTGATGACCCTGAGATGTGCTGAATTAGAATATCACTGGACAAGTAAAGCAGAGACCCATTGGATTCAGAAACCACCAGGACAACTGGTGAAATCTAAATTCAATGAATAAAATCTGGAATTGAAAGTTAGTCTCAGTGAAAGCAACCATGAAAACTGTCGTATATTGTTATAAAAAAAAACAACTGGTTCAGTAATTTCCTTTATGGGAATAAATATGCCATCCTTATCTGGTTTGACTTATATATGACTCCAGACCTAAAGTAATGAGTTGACTCTTCTTTACCCTCTGAAGCAAGCCAGTAAGTTCCAGGGCTATAAAGGGTAGGCAATAAGTGCTAGCAACACCCACGTCTCACGAAAGAAAAAAGCACATTACTTAAATCTGTCCGATTTCAGCTCACCTGCTGCTGTTGTCATTACCTCAAGACAAAAGAAGACATTCCAATTGTATATCACCATTGCCTCAAGTTAAAAAAAAAACTGATAGAGTAACTTTGACTTGAATGTAGAATATTTGATTCTAAAATCAGCCTTTGACACAAAAATAAGAGAAGTCATTATTATCCTAAATTATATAAAATGACATATTAGACTGATAAAATGCATGTCCTCATTACGAAACACAGGCTGGCTCTAAGTAGTGCAGGTTAGCTTTTACTCATGCCAGCCTCTTATCATTTTGCGCCCTCTGCTGAAGTGCCTTGTCATTCAACACTGTGCCTTGCACTAATTGCTCATCATTTAAATTAGCAGGTGGCACCTAATTTACATGTTATTTGCAATTGAAATGATGGGGACAGGTTAATGATACATCATTTTCAGGGTTATCATGATCATAAATTCACATGTCTTAATGTCATATGACATGTTGAAAACTGATGAATTCTATTTCTTTCTTGATTGGGCAAGTTGTATGATTTTTTTCATTGCTTCATAAAGTCAAATTCTAGTTTTAATCATTTTTATAATCTGTTATGACAACATTGCAGTAAAAGTATCAAATAAAAGAATGGAATTTGAGGATTTTTGAAAAAATTGCTTCAAGTTTACAGTCTACTACTTTTTCCTTTCCTGACCTCAGCACCATCAAACTTAGAATCACAGAATCCCTGCAGTGTGGATAGAGGTCAAGTGAGTCTGCACCGATTAGCAGTCACAGTTATCGTAAACCTATTGAGTTGTTTGAGGTAAGGACTCTGATATGAGCACTGTGTAAGTGTTGCATTTGGATACTATATTAGAGATCTCAGACATTTTTGAAACTTGCAAAGGAGAACTTTCGGATTAATGGGATTATGCTCTTCACTTTGAGTTGAAAACTCTTTGAATTTATGTTATAAGAAAACAAATTGTTTCATTCTATTTCATTTCCATTCATCTTGCTTAATATACCTGTGTTTGATATTTAAAGTGAGACACCACCTTGATAAAATCAAGACTAAACAAAGAAAAGAAAAGATCAATCAAGCTGGATTTCTCTCTGGGATCTGATGGGTCCAGCTGGGATTCTAACAGAAGGAGGTTAAGAATGAAACCAGTAAATATAATGGAGAGCTACAAACAGAGGAGCTGGAAGGTGAAGGAGATGAGCATTCATGTGTAGCCAAACAGAGAATGCATCCAGTGGCAGGAAAAATGTAACATATTTTTGTTTTGTGAAGAGATGAAGCAAATCATTCAGGAAGAGTTTGATTTTTCTGGTAGCAGAAAACAATATGAGACCTCTTGGAGATGATGTGCAAGCTGGCTGAAAGGCCTAAAGCTTGGAAAGCTGTGTTAAAAGCTTAGAATTCTGGGTGCATTCCCAGAAACAGCTAAAATGTGAATCCAGGTATTATTGGTTAGTTTTGGAGCCATAGAGCTGTACAGCATGGAGACAGACCCTTCAGTCTAACTCGTCCAGATATCCTAAATGAGCCTAGTTCCATTTGCCAGCATTTGGCCCATAACCCCTAGACCCTTCCTATTCAAACACCCATCCAAGTGCCTTTTAAATGTTGTCATTGTACCAGCCTCCACCACTTCCTCTGGCAGCTCATTCCACACACACACAGCCCTCTGTGTGAAAAAGTTGCATTCCGGTCCCTTTTAAATCTTTCCCCTCTCACCTTAAACCTATGCTCTCTAGTTTTAGACTCCCTTAGCCTGGGGAAAGACCTTGGCTATTCACCCTATCTACGCCCCTCATGATTTTATAAACTTCTATAAGGTCATCCCTCAGCCTCCAATGCTCTGGGGAAAATAACCCAGCCTATTCAGCTACTTCCTATAGCTCAAACCCTTCAACCTTGGCAACATCCTTGTAAGTCTTTTCTGGATCCTTTCAAGTTTCACATCATCCTTCCAATAACAGGGAGACCAGAAATGAACACAGTATTCCCAAAGTGGCCTAACCAATGTCCTGTGCAGCCACAACATGATTTCCTAACTCCTATACTCAATACACTGACCAATAAAGGCAAGCTTAGTATATACCTTCTTCACTGTCCTGTCTACCTGCGACTCTACTTTCAAGGAACTATGAACCTGCACTTCAAAGTCTCTTTGTTCAGCAACACTCCCTGGGGCCTTCCCATGAAATGTATAAGTCCTGCCCTGATTTGCCTTTCCAAAATGCAGCACCTCACATTTATCGAAATTGAACTCCATCTGCCACTCCTCGGCCCATTGGCCCATCTGATTAAGGTCCTGTTGAACTCTAAGGTAACCTTCTTGGCTGTCCACTACACCTCCAATTTTGGTGTCATCTGCAAACTTTCTGACCATACCTCCTATGTTCACATCCAAAACGCAGTGGACCCAGCACCAATCCCAGTGGTACATTGCTGGTCACAGGCCTCCAGTCTGAAAAGCTTCCCTCCACCACCATCCTCTGTCTCCTACCTTTGAGCCAGTTTTGCTTCCAAATAGCTAGTTCTCCCTGTATTCCATGTGATCTAACCTTGCTAACCAATCAACCCTGAGGACCCTTGCCGCTCACCTTACTGAAGTCCAAATAGATCACATCCACTACTCTGCCTTCATCAATCCTCTTTGTTACTTCTTCAAAAAAACTCAATTAAGTTAGTGAGATACGATTTCCCACACACAAAGCCATGTTGACTATCCCTAATCAGTCCTTGCCTTTCCAAATACATGTAAATCCTGCTCTTCAGGATTCCCTCCAACAACTTGCCCACCACTGATGTCAGGTTCACCTGCCTATAGTTCCCTGGCTTTTCCTTACCACCTCCCTTAAATAGTAGCATCACGTTAGCCAACCTTCAGTCTTCCAGCACCTCACCTGTGGCTATCGATGATGCAAATATCTCAGCAAGGGGCCCAGCAATCACTTCCCTAGTGTCCCACAAAGTTCTAGGGTACACCTGATCAGGTCTTGGGTATTTATCCACCTTTATGCATTTTAAAATGTCCAGCACCACTTCCTCTGTAATATGGACATTTTGGTTAATTGCAAAGAAACTTTGGAGAGTTACACCATCAGGACCAACATGACCTGAGAGAACGAGTTTGATGAGATACATCTTAATGATGGTAATTATAACGATGTGAACTCAGAGGTTAAAAACTTGTCAGAAAGGTCTCCTGACCTACCTCACATGAATAAAGAATGCTACATTGTGCAACATCCAGTGATCTATGTCCTCAAGTGTACAGGGAGTGGGGTGAGTTTTTATGGTCTTGCGGGGCATGTCTTCATTCTACTGAAATTGAAAATGAAATTCATCTGTTTATTTGAAACATAATTTGTTATTTTATGTCTATATTAATTGTGTTTTGTGTTATAGTAAAAGACTTTTTTGAAATTTTGATTGCATTTTTTGTTTTAGGTGTCATTGATAAGTTTAGTCATGGTTTATGGTTCCTCAAAATGTTGAACTGTTTTTTTGAAAAATTTTCACAATTAAAGCTTTGAAGCATATCAAACAATGTTGAGACAGGGACAAACTAACATTGATACAGATGGTGAAATTTACCCAGAAGAAACAAGTGAGACTTCCAACATAACCTCAGTCAGACCTCTGATTTTATAGTCTTTATAAGCACATGGAACTGACACTGAAAGGCCCAAATGTCCTTTAAAATTCTGCATTCACAGACCAAGCTGAAAGAACTTAGACAAAGACTGTTGCATCTGGAGTTGCAAAATGTAGTTGAATTGCTGCAAACAGATGTCTGGAATCTCGTCTGTAGTCAGGTGTTGTGCTTATGCTATGTGCTTAATGTCAGTTTCACATTGACTCTATACTGACAGAATAAATTCATAAGGCAGGACCTAATATGACTGCAGGGCTGAGTGGAGTAAGACTGAAAATACTAATAACAGTAACAACAACAAAAGCATGGGTTTATATAGCATCTATAATGTAACAAAACATTTTGAAGCACCTGATAGGAGCATTACAGAATATAATTCAACAGTAAAGAAATAGATAGTGGCACAGATGGCCCAAACCTCTTCCAATAACATCTTACAGGAAGAAAATGAGGTAGAGAGCCCGAAAGGCTTAACGAGAGAATTTCAGAGCTAAGGGCGGAGGAGGTTAAATGTATGACAACCAAAGATAGAAAAACTAAACTTGGAATACTTAAATCTCTGAAATCAGTAGAACACAGGCATCTCACAAGATTGTAAAGTTAATAGTGATTACTGAGATAGGGAGGCCCAGGAGATGGACAGATTTGAAAATGCATATGGGGATTATAAAATGGAGCCATTGATGAATCAGGAGCTAATAATGGGTCAGTAAGCATAGAGATTTATAGGGATTTTAGCTGGTATTGATACTGAACAAGTCAGGTTCCAGAAGGTAGTTCCTGAACTCACTCACAACAAGCTTCCATTGTGCTCATAAGACAAAGAACAAAGTGTTTAATAAACATGAAAAACATATGAACTATATTGTACTAAACAAACATTTTGGAAAAACTTCATTTTAAACACTACAAAAAGATTCAGACTGGCACTATTCCTTTGATCCCAGCAATATCCTTACAAGCATCCAAGCCTTAGTGAAATATTACCACTATCTATAAACCACAGCTTCTTGTTCAGTTGGTAACCTACTTCCTTTCTGTGAATTTCTGTGCATTCACCAGATGCTATTTCCTTCCACAGGTATCTCTCCCTAAAACAAGCTATAAGCTAAATTCACCATTGCCTTAACTTCAGAGCAAAAATATGAATTCCCTAAACTCAGTGCCTAGTTGCCTTGCTTCTACTCTCTTATGCAAGAGCATAACATTTCATCTTCCACTTTCTAGCACACACTACACTGATTGATTGACTTTCTGGATCGTTCTGTCTCTCTGTGTTATTGTACTGCTGCCACAAAGCAATAGCACATTTTTTTTCCCCTTGTACGTTTATAGTGCACAGAATTGTCCATCTCAATAGTTTGAAACCTCATTATAATGCATGTAAACAAAACAGACCTCCAGATGTCTTGGTACCAAATACTCAAGATCGCAATGAAACTTCAAAAAACAAATACCATGTCTTCTGGTTCTTAACACACAAAATATAAAATCAACTTAAAGCTAACCGTTGTTCTTAACATGGATAAACAGTACTTGGTACATGTTAAGGCATGAGAGGCTGAGTTTTGGATGGTGTTGAATTTGTAGAGTGTAGAATATGGGTGTCCAACCCAGTATGCATTAATATTACCCTATGTAAAGGTAACAAAGGCAGGAATTGATTGGTTCCACAATGGATGAGCTGAGGTCGGATTGGGTGGAGAGGTGGGTGGTGGGTGAGTGGGGGGGGGTGCGGGGGGGGTGGGTTTGGAGGCATTGTCACTTGTCTCTTTATTATTATAGAAGTGGAAATGTCTAAATGATGGCATGGATATGTAGACAGAAGGGTCAAAGTCAAATATAATGCCAAGGTTACACACAATTTGATTCAGAGAGTTTGTAGGCACATGGGTGGAACTGGTTACTTGGGAAACAGACAATTTAGAGGCAGCAGTCTTCTTTTCTGATGGAAGTGGTTTTATATCAGTTTGTTTTGACATCTCATGGAGGAAAAACCCTGATGTGGTGTGACAACTAGTCAGGAGACTCATATATCTAAAATTCTAGGACCTCGTAGAATCCTGGTTGATCTCTTGTATGAGAGTGGACAAGTGGTGTTGAACCTTTGGAGTGTGGCGCCAGTAATTTGACTCATATTTCTGATTCATATCAATAACTAGAGCCCTGAGCTCAGCAAACACCAGAAGGGTCAGATTCCATGGACAGCCTTACAAGTACTGTGCTATGCACGAGAAGTTAGTTCAACTGCAACAAGCAACACCAACCTTACACTGTTCCCAATAAACTGCCTAGGGAAATTGTATTTTAATGTTGATCAATTTTAATACTGGCACAGTCTAGACTTTCCTTAAAGTAATCTCCTCACATTATTAACCTGCCAAAAGAACTTGCAAAGATATTCAAAGCTCATTTATCATTAGATAAAGTACATTGAACCACATATCACACTGTGTAGGTTGTTGGCAGGGATCAATAGTAGCTGTAATATAAAAAGACACTAGCAAATACTTAATGAACAATAGCTCATCACATTTTAACTTCAATTAACTGGCAATTAAAAGATTAGATATTGCACGTGAATTAAACATCCAAAACTAGGGCTTTAAAACTGTTCTTTACTTCAGTCTTGACCAGTTATGAACAGAATCTTGCTGTTTTCATCCCTGCCCACTCTTCATTATTTTGTTCCTCGAAAACAGGCCTATTTCTAATTTTGACAGCAGGGCCTGTGTGTGGCACCCATGCTGCATTTTTGTTAAATAAATAAGAAAGCTATAAATTTGGCTCTGACAAGCAAATTGATGTATTATGAGGAGAAATTGTCAAGATAATTTACATTTGCTTGTGAAGTTATTTTGTCAAGATCATTGGAAAATGATGTTAATCTAAAAGTCAGAAAAGATTCATGCCATGAATCTGTTCCAATTCATAACTGAATCAGTTGGGAAAAATTGAACTTGAACAGAAAATTAAAACATCTTTTGGTTCAGCTTCTTACTTCTGTCTTTTTTTTAGGACTTCTACTTTTCACGAATATTTTGATACACGAAGTTTCATCAAAGTTCTTTGCAGCTATAAACCTGGCGGACACAAAGGCTGTCATCAGATGGAGGCAGAGATGCTCTTAGAGCTTGAATGTAATCCAGACACAAGAGAAAGAAAATAAGAGACCACAAAGGGGATTGCATTTCAAATCTGTTGCATTGGGCCAGACAAATAGGATTAATTAATTTACACAGCTGTATTCATATGCACTGTGCCATTTATGGTACACCATATATACTGTGATATTCTCTGAAATTGTGTGCATATGAAGTCACACAGGCAGATAACATCTGCATGTGTCATAGCCATGCCAGCTTACATTTTGAAAGGTCAATTGACTGTGATTCACACTTTTACTGTGGTGAATGAACGCAGCATTAAGGTGACTACAGAATTAGTTATCACAGAACAGATGTTTCTATTGTGTTTCTTTTAACCTAGTCTTCTAATCGACCCATTCAGAGATGCTATTCCACACCTCTGGAGCAGGTGGGACCTGAATGTGTGCCTCTCAGTCCAGGGGTAAGGATGTTACCACTGTGCCACAAGACGGTCGTTAGATTTCTATTTTATAGGCTCTACAAATGTTGATATGCGACATTTCAAATCAATGGATTACTCTGCTCATATTAGGTAGTCAATTACTCTCAAGTCCCTCATCCTAAACATTAGCACGTCCAAAGCTGTAAATTTTGTCCACCTGACATTAATTTTACTCCCGACTTGACACCTCTTCCCTTAGAAAACACCTAAAGTTAAACGAGATGTGCAAAACTTTAGCATCACGTTAAAAAAAGAATTGTGCTTTGAACTCAGCATTCTGTCACCATTGTTTACTTTCACATCCACAACTTTATCCTCCTTTTCCCCATGGTCACTGGAACCTTTATGCCATCGTTTGTTATCTTAAGATTCATTTTACATAAATGCCCCATTTGTCTTCTTCCCTTGGACAAAGCTAAAACAACACAAAGAACTGCAGATGCTGGAGGTCTGAAACAAACAAAACAGAAACACGTATTACTGGAAAAACTCAGCAGTTCTGAAGAAGGGTTGCTAGATGCAACACATTAATTGTTTTTTTTCTCTATGTTTCCAGAATTGCTGAGTTTCTCCAGCAATTTCTGTTCTTGTTGGACAAAGCTACATTATCCAGTCATTTCTGGTTTGATAGTTCACCATGTTCTCACTAATTTGAATTGGTTTCCTACAAATAATGAATGAAATGGACAAATACTATCATTCTGAATGGATAAGGGGAGCTGAGTAGTTGAAAAAAAAATAACTGATAGCACTTAAATATAGCCTATTCGCTCTCAATCATTCTTCTTTTTAATAATATTGTTTGCCTACACAAGAATAAGCAGGCAACTTAACATAAGTAAATCTCACTGCTGTGGGGTGTAAAATGGAATAACTACAAGCAAGCATCATCTGGTCCATAACTTTAATGACATTACCATAACTGACAGTGCTCAAAAGGAGCAGATGCTCCTGTTGCTGAAGGAAAAGCAAAACAGCACTCAGATTAAAAGCCATATTTTTAGAAAGAGGTTACCAAATTTTAAAGCTGTATAGATTAATACAAAGAACAATTTATTTTAAATTAATGATAGCATTGTGCAACTGGTAATAGAAGTTGCAGAAGAATGGATTTTATCTTCAAAAATGTTATTTTTGCATAACTTTGCAGTTAATGGAGGACTTTGCAGTCCAACATGGTGCCATAAACACTGCATTTCTTTTTCCTACCCAAGGTCTCAAAAAGATGGTGTTGGATGCAGATAATGTTTTGCACTTTCCTTTGCACTCAGTGGTGTTCTCTTGAATAGAATCCCCCAACTATTCAATCTGCAACAACATGAAAAACACCACAAAGCACATGCAACTCTGATGTGTTTTCATTCAGAGTTTATGGCTGCAATTATAAAGAAGTAAAGACTAGATGCTGGGCAGAGCAGAAACTATAAAGGCAGGGAGCGAGTGGACAGGATTTATGTGTGTGGGGAGTTAGGGGTAAAACAGAAAAGGGTGGGGAATTGGGGAGAGCAGAGAGTGGAGTCAGGGAAGGGAAGTCGTGAGGTTGTGGATTGGGAATTGGAGCTATGAGGGTAGGGAGTTGGGGTTGTGGAAGTCTTCTGAGTATTTGGGAGCCAGGGTATTTGAAGATGAGATGAGGGTATTTTAAGACAGGCTGTTAGGGTGGGCATTTGAAGAAGGGATAGGGATTATAGGGTTTGGGCAGTAAGGAGGAGGCCGGAGCTGAGAGGGCGGGGAGGTGACAGGTACTGTGTGGATGAGGAGTTGGAAGGCTGAAGCTGTCTAAAAATAAAAGTCAAATGAGTTGATAAATACAACATTCAAATGGATTTCATATCTAAATACATACAGTGATGAAGATTCAGTATAGGGTTCAATGGAAAATAATATGAGTCTGCACTGATAAGTCATGGAAATTACTGGGGCCAGATTTTTGACCAACAAAAATTCTGAGTGAAAATGACACAATTAGTCAACAGAGAGACACAGTCAGATTAAATGGGTGTCAGTGTAAGTGGATGTATTAGGTAAGAACTTGGCAGATAGAGTTGTAGAGTTGTATAGCACAGAAACACGCCCTTAGATCTAACTCATCCATGCCGATCAAGATTCTCAAACTTAACTAGACCCATTTGCCTGCATTTGGCCCATATCCCTCTAAACCTCTCCTGTTCATGTACCTATCAAAATGTCTTTTAAACTGTACCCGCATATACGACTTCCTCTGGCAGTTCATTCCACACACAAACCACATTCTATGTGAAAACGTTGCCCCTCAGATCCCTTTTAAATCTTTCTCCTCTCACCTTAAAAATACACCCTCTAGTTTTGAACTTCCCCAGCCTAGGGAAATGGCCTTTGTTATTCACCTTATCTATGCCCCTTGTGATTTTATAAGCCTCAATCTCCTACGCTGTGGTGAAAAATGTCCCAGCCTGTCCAACCTCTCCGTATGATTCAAACCCTCCAGTCCCAGCAACTTCCTGGTTAATCTCTTCTGAACCATCTTCAATTGAATAATATCATTCCTATAGCAGGGCGACATCCATTTTAAAAATGTGCACAAGGCACTGTCCATCTTGTACTATCTTGCAATGCATATGAGCAATTTGATTCTGGAAGTCTGCAAAGTCTATTGTATCTAACATCTACATGTTCCAATTAATATTCATCATTTCAATGCCCAAATTCCCAAAATTCTCTCCTGGAAACAGAGTACTGTACTGTAATGTTTTTGGATAAAATATATATGTAAAATATAGAAATAAACTTTTATTTTACACAAACTGTTTCTGGGATTTATTATCCAAAGCCATGAAAGTGTTAGTATGGATAATGGTATATACACAATGGATTCTCTAATGTTCTTTTGGAGGCAACCTTACCAACCCTACCTAGCCTGGCTTACATGTTACTCCATTTGTGCAGTAAAGTGGTTGACCTTTAATTGCTTTCTGGGAAATCAGGATGGGTAGTTAATGCTGGCCTAGTCACTGATGTGCGCATCCCATGAACGAATGGAAACAAATCAATAGTTGCTTGTCTATCTTATTTCATTCAGTTTCTAGTTTGCCCCTAAAATCAGTCTATGGCATTCACAAGCTGGTTAACTCAAATATGTGAGCAATTGCTTAAACATCAGGGTCAATTATATCCCCTTCCCATATTTTGGAAAGGCTCCTACAGTTGCAGATAAAGGTTTCATTAGTGTGAGGATTAATAGTATGTGTCAGCATATTATTTGGTCATGAGGATGTTCAGATATGGTATAATTACTCACAGATAAAGCATACAGAGTTATCTGGGTACTAATGCTCTCACTGGTTAAATAAGTTCCAGGAGTTACAGCCAGACTGTGATTTGGCCACAGTGAAGGGAAAGATCTGAAGTAATTTAACTCACCTTCCATTAAATTATGTCTCCTTTTGGAGCATTCTTCATGATTGATTGTGGAGAGATTCACAGGTTAGATTGCTTCACCTTTCTAATGTATGAGAATTATCTACATTGCTGACTGGAGAACGTTATACAGCAAAGAAAAAAAAATGCACAATTGAAAAGAGAAGATCTAAGGAAAACACAAACATAAAGGTCCATGTCCTGAAATTCCTTAGCGGCATGTTGAAGCTTAAGAGAATTTTTATTTATTTACATGGAAGAAGGCATGCAGCCAAGTGCTCAGCTGGATAAATGAAAATGTCTTCAAGATTTACTGAAGAGAAATAGTCCAGATTGTCAAAATAAATAACCTGAAAGTAACAGAAGCAGATGGTACTAGGGAGTGATGGGACGTGTCTCTAGAGACTTTTAGAATATGTGACCTGGAAAAATGCAAACATTATGGAATTTAATTTTGGGAAACATGTGGTTATACACTTACACAGGAAGAATTAAAGAGATGAAGATTACTTAAATAGAGAAAGATTGCAGAACAGAGGGATTTGGGACTCCACAAAAAGGAAGCGTACCAGCCCAGTAATTATGAGGGAAGATGAATGGAATGTTGGCCTTTATTTCAAAGGGAATGGAGTATAAAAGTTGGAAGACTTGACCAGAATCATACAAAGCAGTTGTCAGACCGTAGATTGGATACTGTGAACAGTTTTGGGCCCACTGTCTACAGGTGCTGGAGGCAGTACAGAGAAGGTTCCCTGTGCTAAAGAGATACTGAGGATTGTCTTATGAGCAGAGTTTGTGTGGATTGGGTCTGTACACATTGGAATTTAGAAGAATGAGAATGAACTTATTAAAACATCCAAAATTCTTAGGGCACTTGACAGGGTAGATGTGGAAAGGTTATTTCCTAATGTGGGAGAGTCTAGGACCAGAGAGCATAATCTCAGAATAAGGAACTGCATATTTAAGACAGGAATGAGAAGGAATTTCTTCTCTGAGTGTTAGTAAATCTGAGGAATTCTTTATCCTAGAATGCTGTTGAGGTTAGGTTGTTCATTATATTCAAGCTGATATAGGCAGATTTTTAATTAGTAAGGGAGTCAGCGGTTATAGGGAAAATACACAAAGTGGAGGATCAGTCATGATCTCATTGATTGGCATAGCAGACTCAATGGCCTGTGGTTTCATGGTCTTATCATCGGTCTTCAGTAAGATCCAATCAGAACAAAACTACCTTGGACCCAGTATACACCAGTAGATTTCAATCTGATTTCATCTGGACTTTGTATTGGTCCATATGTTATTCTTCCCCTGGGTCATGGAATGAAACAGGCTACCTCTCAGGATGGCTTGCTTTCTCTCTGGGGCAAGTTTGGTAACATATGGCGAGAAACCTCGCAAGGCCTCGTGGTGAAAAGCCCTTCAAAAAAAAGTTGACACAACTGATACTTAACCAAAAATAGTAAGATTCAGACCAAACTTTGTGAGTCTCTGTGTGAGCATGCGCACAGCTTTTCCTTAGCTGTAACCATGACTGTAATGGTATTAAGACTGTGGTTGTGCCCTTGCACAGTCCTTACTCAGCCTAGTAGCGGTGTTGTCTATAAACACACCTTTTTTCCTTCAGAGATAGGAAGAACTGCTGATGCTGGAGTCTGAGATAATTTTCCTTGCCTATCTCAAATAACGCAGCCAAATAGCTTGATTAAATTCCCTGGAATGGATTGGATCACCATCAATAACCTTTAATTCAAATTGAAGTTCACAAATTTATTCCAGCCAGAACAGATTTGAATATGATTTCCTGTTGAAGAGAAGCAATTGAAATCATACAAATCAATTCAAGGCTCTGGGTGTGTAAGGGTTATTTCAGAACAAGGGTGACTATGGATGGAACTGTAGAAATGTTTAATTTCAATAGGTTCTGACACATTCTGTGAGTCAACACATTGCATTGCACTTTCTGATCCACAGTATTTATGATAGCTCTCTAGGTGAGCACCAGAGAAGTCAAATGTTGTGGCCTTGATTAATTTACTTCTCGCTTCAGTAAGAGAACCAAAAGGTTAGAAACATGCCATTTTAATCAAATTGAATTCACAGGTACCAGTCTCTTATTTGAGAACTACATTCCATAGATCATAGTGATAAAGCTTTAAGGCAACACTCATTTTCCCTCTTGGTTTCAATCAACATTTCAGCTTAATTTATTTTTTCACCCAGAAGTAGTCTGTATGTTCTCCCAGACTGAAGTAACTAAAGGTCAACCTGATCTAACATAGTTCAGAAAGCAAAAAATGCTGCTTGTACAGTACACTTGCTTCTGAGGGAGCAATTGTTGAAACTATAAAGCCTTTTAGGCTCTTCAAAAATGCACCGACTATAGCCCATACACTAGAGGATGAGCAGACAGGGTACATTTCAAGTACTAAAGGTCTATTCAGATATTGAGGGCCTCCTTTTAATGGAGCCAATATGACAATCAGAGCTAGCTGGATATGAGGAATGCAAAACTGACATGGTCCTAGTGGACACTGCCATTCAGTTAAGGGTCAAGATGGGGATTCAGGCTGGAACTTGGTATCCGACTGAGGGGGTGTGAGTATACTGGGGAATGGGAATGCTCAGATCCTTTAATGTGCAGTGACTTGTCTTTTTGGTGGGGTCTGACAGCTAGTTGTAAAGCTGGTTTCCCTGAGTGTCATTCAGCAAATTTAAGGAAACCATTAATCCCTTTGTAAGTGTAAATAGGCCTTATCCCTATGTTCAGGCATTACTCAAGGGTACATATTTTCTATCCTTGCCCAGGTTTGCATCAGAGCTCTGGCTAACAATGTGCACTCATTTCCTGTCTATTGCACTCTGAAAGAGTAACATCTACAACCAAGACTTGCAAGCATAGGTCTCTAGTCTGATGTCTCTAGAACTTTGTGCACAATTGAAATTTTGATAGATTGCACAAAAAGGAGGAATACTTGCAAAAACATTGTAGACTTCTTCATTTGACAGAAATTACGTGGACAGCTCTTAAATGGAATCAACATTTTCCTCATTTGGGGAAATGGTAGTATTTCAATTCAATTGCAGAATTTTAAACCAGAAGGGATTGCTCAGAAAGCAGAGCTTTTTTTAACAAAAAACATTTCCTTTGCAAGCTTCAGGATAGAATGACAGAAATCAACAAAATCCTGCAACCGTTATCCTTTAGCAATTGTGCAATATCTTTCCCAAACTTCTCTGGTATCTGTCGGAAATATGTTGTTTTTAGCACTCAATAAAAGAAGGAAAATAAAGATAGGCTTTTTAAAGTCTTGATGGGCACAACTGGAGTAATTTTCACAGCCGGGTTCAAGGGAATTACAACTTTGGTAAAACAGGCACTTGTGACACGTGTGTGTGAAAAGATGCTATTCATATATAAAAACTTCAGCCACAATGCAGAGCTCTGATATTCATTTTGTTACAAAGTACTATTAGAATTATTATTGAGTACACAAGGATAAAAGGAAGTATAGATAGCCAGACATATGTGTGCTGGGGTGATATCCGAGGCATCCTGCAATTGTAGGTTGCTATCATTTCAGAAAAGGTCACAAATTCTGTTTAAAATTACAGGGCTGAGGTACTGCCAACCAGAACATGTGACTGTACAAATCTTCAAGACAATTTTTAAATTCAATGTTTCAAGGGTGATTTGCAAGCCTACATTTTGTCATTTTTACTTGGAAATGACCCAAAATATTTCTCATCTACAGATTTATAGGAACTCTTAATTGGACTGCTGCTAATAAATATGAAAATTAATAGCTGGTCAGTATACTTTCTCCCAACATGAAGGACTACTGTGGTAGGATGGGGATGTGAATCTGTGATTCCACACTGTATAAGTCTGACTTGAGAGACTTCTGCATGGCAAAGTAGAGCAAAGGTCGACAAATTCTCTCACAAGTAGGAGGAGTTTCAATAAACTAATTACTTGAGACCATTCTCAACTTCATTGAGTAGATGATTATAGAGGGGAATTAATAACCACATTGCTTTGATGACAGAGGCATGGTAAATACTGTGAGAACAAAAGGATTGGCAAAAAAAAAGGTTAAAAATATTGTTAATTATAATATCAAAACAGTGCTCTTGCAACTGAAGAACAGGAGAAAACAATAGCACAGAGTTTAATAGTGCAATGGAATCAATTAGATTAAAAATTGCAGTTATACTTTTACCCTTTTCAACTCCTCAAGTTTGATCAATTATGGCAATGTTGAGTTACAACTTGCAATTTGTTTCAAGCCTGCAATTAGTTGGTCTCCTCAGTAAGGCTGTGACTATCATTACTTTGGATCGTCATGATTGTTAACTAACTACACTCCTTGCTTCATTATGATGAAGATGGAGTAATCATATTTATAAAACCCTGTGCAGCAATTCACAAGGAGTTCCTCAGAAGCATCTCCCGAATGCATGATCTCTCCTAGTCAGAAGAACAAGGAGAGAAAGTGTACCACCTTAGCTTTAAACGGATTTTAACTACATCACTGTCACTGCCCAGTGACGTGTCAACAATAGGTTCCCGTAAATGCAACCCACTATTAATTAACACTCTCTGTTTTTGTGACATAATTAATTTAAACGAGCAGGTGTTCAAATGGCCTCCAACACTCCTGGATTAATTCTTGCAGCGATGGTCAAATTATGGTCATTTACTTTTGAGTGTTTTCTTTTGGTGCTGTGAAAATTAATATTTTTTCAACAGTTTGCCCATGTTTATGAATTAATCTCCATCAATCATGCTGGAGTCAATTTAGTATCAAGCTTTTTTATCCAGTGCATTTTGACTGTAATGAGTAACTCGCCCTTTGTCGCATTTTACAAGATTCGCAAACACTTTAAGAACAGTTCTGTTTACCACTGTTAATAAAAAGTGAAAAACATAGCGCAAGCAGATAATCGACAAATTGTGCACATTGTTCAACAGGTTTCCTTATGATACGGGAACTGCTGAGAAAGTAAATGTTCAGTAGTGAATTTGAGGTTTTTAAGATATTTATGTTTTGAGACTGTGTCTTTAGTTTGGGATGAAATGAAGGAGGTCATGTGATGCCTTCTGAAGTTTGTCTAATGAGAGGTTCGTGTCAAGTGACTGTTAAAAATTAAAGGGTGATCTTTTCTGGAAAGCATTTGAATAGTGTTTACACACAGAGGCAATGACAATGGCATTTGTGCTTATAGTGGTTGGATTGCTAGTTTCCAAAACCCCAAAGAGGTGTTGAGAATGTCAGGCTGCAAATAGTTATGTTTTAAACATTCCACTTACTTTGAAGATAAAAAAAGGATTTAGATGCCTTAAAGATAGCTAACCAGCTATCACTGTCTAATTTTTAAAAATCTGTTATTTTTAGAATGTCTTTTACATCCTCAGGCCATTCTAAAGTAGCTCACAGAAAATGAATTCACTCTGATTTGTGGTGACTAATAAACAAGACCAGCAGTTACTTGTCCCCAGTAATATCTTCCAAACAGCATGAAGGTAAATCGTCCAAATATTTAGAGATATGGTGCATTAGCTGAGGTAAACATTGTAGTTAAGGGACTTGGACATCTTAAACAAACACAGAAAATGCTGGAGAAACTCAGTAGGTCTAGCGATACCATGGAGCAAACAACAGGATTAAAGTCAAATAACTCTCTTGTTCAGACTTGGACATCTTATCTGCTTCCCTTGGATAATTGCCATAAGATTGCAGTCAGGATCTCAATTTATAATCTAATTCAAAAAGTGTCAATTTGTGTGGTGTAACTGTCTCTCAATGTGATATTAATTCAAGTTACATTCCAGAGTAGAGCTGCAACACAACATTCCAATCACGAATTAGAGTTTCAACACTGAACCAGACTGAACTATGGGCTGAATTTTCCCAGCTGGTTATGAATTCCACATCAGCCTCAGTTCTGTCATTAGGTGCCTTTGTATTCAAGGCATCAGTTATCATTTTCAGTGAGGCTACCAACTGAGAAGGCAATTCTGGATTCCCATTGAAATAAGAATGCCAAGTGAACCAGGAAAGTAGGAGGGCCAGAGGAAGCATTGTCAGTATAATAAAACAAAGATTGTGGATGCTGAAGATCTGAAGCAGAAACAGAAATTTCTAGAGAAACATTGCAGGTCCGGGGGCATCTGTGGAGAGAAAGTAGAGTTAATGTTTAGTGTCCAGTGACCCTTCCTCAGAACTGGAGAACTTCAGGGACACCATAATAGAGACACCAATTTCATTAAGAAATGACAGTCATGATTAAAAGCCAAGTTTGTATTTCCTAATGTTTTGGTTCCAGACTTGGATCATTTTTTCATATTTTGTCTGCTTCAGTTATACTGTACTGCTAATTAATTCTAAATTAATTGCTAGACTGACTGGAAGAAGCAGAGTCAATACTTCAGCTGAAAAAAAATTATTCTCATGCCATATAAATTGAAAGACAACTTTTATTACAAAGCACGGAACTATTAGTTTTAGAGAGGAATTGATTCATTAAAATGAAATGATTATACCATCAAAATTTACACTGCCAGTATTTCCAAAATTAAATCAATGTCTCAATGTAATTATGTACAATTCTTTGCTTGCTGCAATGCAGATTATCTTTTTTTTCTTCTGGGGAGAGGATCAGTTAACTCAGTCAGTTGGCTGGTTGGTTTGTAATGCAGAGTGATGCCAACAGTATAGATTCAATTCCCACAACAGCTAAAGTTACCATGAGGGACTCTCCACTTTAACCATTCCCCTTGCCTGAGCTTGGTAGTCCTCAGGTTATATCATCACTGGTTACCTCTTTCTAATGAAAGACTGGGACGATGTCAATTTTACCTTTTAGCTTTTTTGTTTGTGGGTGTGGTTGGGGTCTATTAACTGAAATGGAAAATAAATTGTTTTATAGCTGGAATACCAAGTGAGTTATGCAACTTGGTAAAATCAAGTGACACATATTTTTTCTGTGCCAGACAATGTCCCTTTATGAAGCAGTGAGGGAGACGATTTGAAACTGAGCAGCACTGAGATTATTTTTAAGTGAAGGAAGTTTTGGCTCATCACAGCCCTTCTCTTGGTTCAGCTGAAGATTGTCACAAACGTGTCTGTGCAAGTGTAGCCAGGGAACATCCAGAACCTGTGAACCTAAAAAATCCACCTCGCTCTCCCTCAATGCAGGAAAGAGCAAAGAGCCAAAAATATACATCAAAATGAAAGATCACCACTGATTTACAGGTGGAAAAATGTCATCATTGCAAAAAAATTAAGAGGAATTGCGTAAGACAATTTAACTCAACTTTGAACCTTGCCAGTTGATCTTCAGAGTTTATCACCTGTCGATATTCTTTTTCCAAACTAAATATCTGTGCAAAACTTTTCTTTTTGTCCATCTTAATTGTGAATGCATATCATAGAATGATAGAATCTCTACAGTGTGGAAACAGGCCCCTTGGCCCAACAAGTCCACACTGACCTACAGAGCATCCCACCCAGACCCATCCCCCTATAACCCACCTAATCTACACATCCCTGAACACTATGGGTAATTCATCATGGCCAATCCACCTAGCATGCACATCTTTGGACTGTGGGAGGAAACTGGAGCACCTGGAGGAAACTCACACAGACATGGGGAGAATGTGCAAGCCCCACACAGTCGCCCGAGGGTGGAATTGAAGCCAGGTCCCTGGCACTGTGAGACAGCAGTGCTAACCACTGAGCCACTGTGCCACACTTAAAAAATTGCCCAAGTCAAGTCTCAGTGGTACATTGATAAAACTGACAGACTTTTCAAGGCTCGTCACTCCCTTCACCACGAAGAAGGCTCTACCTAGATTTGAACTCGGATCAGCTTGATTCAGAGTCCAGCAGTTACTCCACGGAAACAACTGCTAATTGGCCTGACCAATGTCTTGTACAGCCGCAACATGACTTCCCAACTCCAAACTCAATGCAACTGACCAATGAAGGCAAGCATACCAAACGCCTTCTTCACCACCCTGTCTACCTGAGACATGCAGAGTCACAGAGTCATACAGCACAGAAACAGACTCTTCAGTCTAACTCATGCACGCTGACCGCACATCCCAACCTGACCTCATCGTATTTACCAGCATCTGGGCCATATCACTCCAAACCCCTCTTATTTATATACCCATTTGGATGCCTTATAACTGTACCAGACTCCACTACTTCCTCTGGCAGCTCATTCAATACATGTACTACCCTTTCTGTGAAAAGGTAACCCCTCAGATCCTTTTTAAGTCTTTCCCCTCTCTCCTTCAACCTATGTCCTCTAGCTCCCCCACCCTAGGAAAATGACCTTGGCTATTCACCCTATCCATGCCCCTCATGATTTTATAAACCTCTGTAAGATCACACCTCGCTCTTCGACACTCCAGGGAAAAAAGTCCCAGCCTATTCAGCCTCTTCCTGTAAATCGAACATTCCAGTCCCAGCCACATCCTTGTAAATCTTTTCTGCATCGTCTCAAATTATATAACATCCTTCCTACAGAAGGCGAACAGAATAGAATGCAGTATTCCAAAAGTGGCCTCATCAGCGCCCTGTACAGCCATAATGTGACATCCCAACTCTTGTACACGATGTTCTGCAAACATGCTAAATGCCTTCTTCACCACACTGTCTACCTGTGACTCCACTTTCAAAGAGCTATGTACCTGCCCCCCACATCTTTTTGTTCTATAACACTCCTCAGACCCCTACCATTAACTGTATAAGCCCTGAATATGTTTGCATTTGGGACTTTTTGTGCTCAGATTCAAATCATCGCCCTCACTGTTTGGTAAAGGGACATTGTCTGGCCCAGCTAAAAATGTGTGTCACTTGATTTTACCAAGTTGCAAAACTCTCTTAATATTCCAGCTCTAGTTTGACTTGCAAAGTAGTATGATTAAAATCCTTTCTTTTCTGTGCTGTCTATTTTACTTAAGTTATAACAATAATAACAACTATAGTTATTTTCTGCCAGTGATGAAACTGGTACAAATTGTTTTTGACCTGAATAGCAGACAGTCATGCAAATTGGTCATCGTAATGATCCATTTAGGTCTTTATATATTTTATGAAGGCTGTGGAACTGTGGGGGTGTGGGTACGTTGATGCTTTCTTTCCAAATAGGCTGTAATCCACAATGTATCAATGAGTCTTCCTTATTTTCAATCTCTTTATATCCGGAAAAGCTCTTACACAACTGAACTTACTTTTCCCAACACCAAATTACCCATGTTCTTTTTTCCATCTATGACCCACCACCAGTAAATCATCCATGTGTTCTAACTGAACAATTTATAAGCAAAGCTGGTTAAGGGAAATAGAAACCATCAATGGTGAGATTAGTGAGTCTTCATGTGACTGCATCAACAGCGAGCAGACAGCAAGGATGATCATTGATGGACTCAATTTGCTATAAATACTCCTTTTGGAGGGTGATTTAAATTCAGACTCGGCAAATGTGTAATTACCTGAGGTCTGTCTTACACCAATGACAATCATCCTGAAAAGAAAGAACAAACGAAACAATGGTGAACCCAATGTATGCATAATTGAGGGTTAGGAAAGTGGCATACACTATGTACACAGTAACTTATATTATAAGTGTCACTTTTACTGCAATAAGAAAGGGTGTGATAATAAAGAATAAAAAGAGATTAAGAGAAAAGAAGAAAATAATTAGGAAGGCAAAATGGAACAATGAAATTAAATTATCAAGGACCATAAAATTAAATCGTAAAGTGTATTGCAGATATATCAATAAAAGAATTGGGCTTTAATTAGCTTAAGACTGTTAAGGGATGGACTGGATAGTATTACAGATAACGAAAAAGGTATTAATTTTTTCACTTTAAGTGTCGGAACAGGTAAACATGCATTGCGTGATAAGGTAATAAACTAGGTAATTAAAAATTAAAAGAGGTGTATTTAAATATAACTAATAAAATTCAAAGAAAATAAAACCCTGGTCCAGATGGATTCTGTCAAAATACTTTAAAAGAATCGAGGGAAAATAATAACAGACAGTGCTACTGATATTTAATAATTAATTTTAAAAGGACTGGTGGATAGCTAATTACATTTCTAGATTTATGAAAGGAGTTAGAACATGCCAAGAGAATGATAAATCAGTCCATTTAATGTCAGGAGTTGGAAAAAAAAATTACAGCTTAACGATGGTACTAGAGGAAAACCTTGAAAAGAAAAATATGGAACAATCAGCATGGATATCAAAAGGGAAAATTTTGATAACTAAATTATTATTTTTTGTGAGGAAATAGGAGAGAGAATGGACTATGGTAATGAAATAAAAAAAATTATCTGGATTTTCAAAAGGCCTTCTATAATGTCAGAGAATGTGGAATCAGGAGACACGTGCAGAATGGATTGCTAGCTGGCTTTCAGACAGAATGCAGAGAGTGAGAACAAAAGATAGTTATTAAGAGAGGTAGAAAGTAGGAAGCTGAAGGATCAATAATGGGAACACAGATGTTCATAATCTATGTCAACAACTAAACTTTAAAATCAAAAAGACAATTGCTAAATTTGTAGATAGCACCACGTTGGGGATGATAGTGGGGGTCATGGTAATCAATAGTAACAAGGACTGTAACAAATTAAAGGGAAAACATTAATAGACACGCACAATGGCTTAATAATTGGGAAATAAGGTTCAATGCAGATAAAAATGAGGTGGTATGTTTCAGTCAGAAGACTAGTTAACAGTAATAGTAACGTCAATACTGGGAAGTTGAGAGTTACAGTGGGCAATAAGTGATCCTGAAGTACAAAAATAGCCATCTCTAAAGGTTGCATCATACATTAGCAAGCTAGTAAAAAAAAAGTTGTTAGGCTTTATTTCTTGAAAAAAATTTGAAAAGTAGCGACGATATATTGAACATCTTTGAGCCATTAGTGGACCATTGTTTGAAAGAAAAGCAAAGAACTGTGAATGCTGGAAATCTGAAACAAAAACAGAAATTGCTGGAAAATTTGGCATGTCTGGCAGCATCAGCGGAGAGAAAGCAGAGTTAATGTTTCAAGTCTTGTGACCTGTCTTCAGAACCGATAGTAACTGGGAAAAGGTGGCATATATGCTGAAGACAGGGGTTGGGGGTAATGGATGGAGAAGGGAAAGGAGTAAACAAATAGAGCCTAGAAAGAAAGATAGTTATGGAGACAATGGAATGGATGATGGTAAGCCAGGGAGAAAGAAAAGCTGATAAGGGGAACCGTAAGTAGGTGAAATTGGTTTGGCTGCACTGAAAGCAGCCCATGTTAAAACAGGACCTGCAGTATTGTGGTGGGTAAAGAACATGGAGGAAGGTGTTCAGGTTTTAAAATTGTTGAACTTGATATTGAATCCTTAAAGCTGCAAGGTTGCCAAGTGGAAATGAGATGTGAAAAATTGAAGAGCGTTGCTGGAGCACTGCAACGAGACAGAAATGTTGGTCAGGGAACATGGTGGGGTGTTGAAATGGCAGGCAAGTGGAAACTGAGGTCATTTTTACAGACAGAACTTAGGTGTTCTGCAAAGCAATCGCCCAGTCTGTGTTTCATCTCCCCAGTGTAGAGGAGATCGTATTATGAGAAGCAAATACAGTAGACTAGTCTGAGTGAAGTGCAGGTAAGTTGCTGCTTTGCCTGGAAGGTATGTCTGGAGCCTTTTGAGAGAACACTGGAGAAACTCAACATGTCTGGCAGTATCTGTGCAGAGAGAAACACTGTTAACATTTTGAGACTGGTATGACTCTTCTTCAGAGCTAAAAGAAATAAGTTTTTATTGAACTTTTGGCAGAAGCAGAGGAAGATCAAGAGGGAAGGTGTTGAAGGGCCCCATAAAAAATATAGAAGAGTTGCTAATAGTGGAGAAAGAAAATGAAATGAAAAAGGATATAAAATAAGGCGTGAAAGAGAGAGAATGAGTCCTTGCAATTAAGTCCAAAGTAAGCAAAATACAGATATGACATGGCTGTGACGAGAAGATGGAAGAGATTGTAAGAGAAATGGACGGCAGACATAGAGTGATCAGTTTCTGAAGAGTTTGAATTCAATGTTGGGACCTCAAGGCTGTAGAGTGTCTAGGCAAAAAATGAGGTGTTTTTCCTCAAGCTTGCATTGTGTTTCATCGCACAGGCCTGGAACAGAAATGTTAGCACGGAGCTAGAAGGTTTATTGAAATAGCAAACAACTGGGAGATTGGTTACCCAGTCTGCATTTAGTCTCACTTATGTAAAGGAGATTGTCATGTGAGCAGCAAATGCAGTAGAATAGATTGAAAGAAGTACAAGTGAAATGCTGCTTCGTCTTGAATGTGTGTTTGGGGCCTTGGACTTTGACTGGGAGAAAATTAAGTTATTTGAAGTGGTAACAAGCTCAGCCAGGTGAAAGGGGAGTTTGGGTGATGGAGGCTGTGCAGGCCTCTTATACAGGAAGAAGTTGAGAGCATTTGGACCATTGTGATGGTGAATGGATGTATAGAGATGGAATAACTCTGGAAACCCATCTGGAAAGGAACATTTCTTATTATGATTAACACTGCCTCACAATGCCAGGGATCCGGGTTTGATTCCAACCTCGGGCGACTATCTGTGTGGAGTTTACATGTTCTCCCTGTGTCTGTGTGTGTTTCTTCCGGGTGCTTTGGTTTCCTCCACAATCCAAAGATGTGCAGGTTAGGTGAATTGGCCTTGCTAAATTGTCCACAGTGTCCAGGGATGTGTAGGCTCTGAGGATTTGCCATGGGAAATGCAGGGTTATAGGCTGGGGGTTCGGTGTGGGTGGGATGCTCTTCGGAGGGTCGATGTGGGCGTGATGGGCTGAATCATAGAGTCTATTAAAATAGCGCCATTACCAGTGTCATACATATATTATACCTAACCTGGGACACATTTCTGCAGAATATCCCTGGGTTTGATTTATAAAGGGTTCAGGTGATGAGTTCCAGCTTGGCAGGTCATTGTCTGTTTCCAAAGGAACTCTAGGAGCTCCATGAGGAGATTAATTGGTGATATCTCCATGAGCCTTGTTGGGTTTATGAGAAGAGGGATCGCACATCGATGGTGACGAGGAGGCAGCTAGGACCAGGGAAGTGGAATACATGGAACTGACATAAAGCATTAGAAGAACACCAAATGTAAGTTTGAAGAGACTGAACAAGGCCTTTGCTTCACAATGGATGTGTCATTACCTTTATGCAAGTTGGTTATCATGTTATTAAAAATAAGATCAAAAGGTTACTGGAGAAGGTGCAGAAATGTGTACATCAAGAAAAATGAACAGACTATGACAAAAAGGAATCCAAGGTGTGATTCTATGGAGGTTTTGATAATTATGAAAAGTTTTAATAGAGTGGATGCAGAAAGAATGTTTCTAGTTGTGAGGAAGAACACAATTAGAGGCCATCAACATAAAGATATTCACCATGAAATTCATATAAGAGAGAAGGAAATAGAGGGTCATGATGACATATTTAGATAAGGAAGGAGTGGGGGAAGGTTGAGTGAAATATCAAAGCAGCTGTGGATTTTTTGGGCCATATAGTTTGTTTTTGTATTACATTCTCCACCATGAGTTATTTCTGCTAAGTGAAAAATGCACAGGTCCATATTTCTGGCTATTTCCACTGGTCACTGACTAAAAATCATAAGTTTAAGATTATCATCAAAGGAATGAGAGTGAATTATGAGAATATTTTTTCTTTGTAGGAGATTGATAGAAAGTTGCATCTCCCACCAGAAACGGTGTTGGAGGCTGAATACATAAGCAATTCTAAAAGCAATGTGAAGAAGAGCTTCCAAAATAAAAATTAGAAATAATGGATTTGCCAAAAGGGCAGTAGACTAGAATGAAGCTCCTGCAGTGAATTGGTACAGGCTGAATTGTTGAAATGTCACAACAATGTAAAATCTGTGTACACTGGAAGTCAAATCAGCCTAAGTTTTTTGTATATTCAACAGATCTCTCAATAATGCCTAGAAAAGGTCAGACATTTCTATTTATTGCTGTGCAATGTCTTGCAACAACCATTGAAATAAAAACATCCAGCAACTTTAAGCTCAGTGCTTGCCCACATCTAAAGCAATGCGTCAAATACACGTAAGAGTTTGATTATAAATCATGGATGGACAAAGATGTATAGCATGCACAGGTTTTCACTGAATATGGCATTTAACCAATTAGTACATTACAGTAAATTATGAAGTAAATTATTAGTGTTCGCTGTATTCATGTTGCTATTGTTTTTATCATTTCATTGCTTCCCATCTAAGGTTCTGCAAGATGGTCACACCTCTCCCCCAAATCCCAACTCACCATCACCCCCCCCACAGCCAGAGCAGCATACAGGCTGTAGTAATTTCAGGTTTTAGCAAAGATTTGTAGCTTGGGTTGTGGGTGAGGTTGTTGACTTGCTTGCCGAACTGGCTTGTTTTCGTTCAGACGTTTCGTCACCATGCTAGGTAACATCATAAGTGGGGCCTCCGATGAAGCAATGTTGTTCTACTCCATTTGGAATTTATACTGTCCGGTCCATTACAGTGAGTATTGTCATTTCTGTTTGTGTTCTGTATGGGTTTGTATATGGGGTTGAATTCTATATGTATGTTGATTGCATTATGGGTTGAGAACCATGCCTCTGAATGTCTGAACGAAAACAAGCCAGCTCGATGAGCAAGTCAACAACCTCACCCACAACCCGAGCTACAGATCTTTGTTAAAACCTCAAATAACTAAGGGCATAACATGCTAAAAATTGCCCAATAATGGGAAACCGTCTGCAATCGACTGAGCGCTACATGCGATCAACTTCACTTCCTCGATGAATGTCTCAGGAACCAGGTACTACGCCTCAGCATGAAGTACAGACCTCCACTCAACAACCCACAGGCATACAAAATAGCTGAACAGAATGTACACCCATAACGATGTCCAGAATGATGCTCATAACCGACTCTACAAATACAAATGGGAGATTTTGTGCTAAAAATCACAGTACCTAAACACTATGGACCAGCAGTACAACCCTAGAACAGGCCATCACCATCAATCAACACAGGACCAAAACTAAGAAGAGACATAAGCTACAGGAGAAACTCACCGAACTGATCCACCACAAAGACAAGGACAACAACAAACCGGACACATGGACAAGAAACCTACCCAGCAGACGACTCACAGAAACTGACAAAGCTGTCTTATTACACAGTCTGAGCTATAACCACAAAGATGCAAACAGAATAGACTTCATGGCCGCTCTGGAGAATACATTAAAAGACAACAGACTCATGGATGAAACACAACAAGCTATCCGACAAACCGTAATCCCCGCACTAAGCCGAAGGAATGAATGGGACACCCTGAACACATCAGAGAGAAAAGTACTGGAAAAACTCAAGAAAGCCAAAAACACCATAATCCTACCAGCAGACAAAGGGAGAATGACCGTCATTATGACCAAACTGGAATACGTTAAGAAAACACTTGCATTGCTCGCAGATACAACTACTTACCGACAGGTGGCGATAGAACAAACACTGCAGCTGGGTCATAGGATCACCTAAGCACTGGAGAGCCTAAAGGATGTAGGATAGATAACCAAGACAGACTACATGAGAATGAAACCAGAAGGCATGAACACCCCCAGCTTCTGAGGACTCCCTACAGCACACAAACCAGACACCCCCATTGTCTCCCTACCGGGCACACCTTCACACAAACTGGCCAAGGACCTACAACAGAAGCTGAAACACCTAGTCAACTGATCATCCCATTCCATCCACTCAACCCAAGAATTCCTCAATACCCTCAAAAAATAAAAGTCAGCAACAACAAGATTATGGTCTCCTTTGACGTCACAGCATTATTCACGTCAATTGACATTCCACTGGGCAAAGAAACGATGGCCACATTACTAGAGGAAGCAGGAACCAGACCGGCAGCTCAATCAGCAATGACAACATACTCAAACTACTGGACTTGTGCCTCACCACACACTTCATCTTTAATGGTCAAGTGTACAAAAAGATCAATGGCACACCCATGGGGTCACCCATCTCAGGACTCATCACAGAAGCAGTCATGCAAAGACTAAGACACACTACCCTCTCTCTCATTCAACCTAAACTGTGGATCTGGTATGTGGACAACACATTTGTCATTATAAAACATAACACACAAGAAGAGACCCACCACATCACCAATAATGTATTTGCTGGGATTAAATTCATGAGAGAAGAAGAAAACAACAATCAGCTTTCATTTCTGGACGTCAGAGTTGAGCGTATGACCAACGGGGAGTCCCAAACGTCAGGGAAAGCAACCCACACTGACCAAATCCTCAACTTCCACAGCAACCACCCCAATGCCCACAAACAAAGCTGCATTAGGACACTATTAAAATGGGCCAGGACACATTGCAACACTCCAGAACTACGCAGGAAAGAGGATGAGCACCTACACAAAATCCTCACTCTAAATGGATATCCCCACAACTTCATCTGCTGGTGCCTACTAAACAGACAACAACAAGAGGACACAAATGCCGGGTAATGATCATCTCCAACAAGAGACAATCTAACCATCACCCCTTGACCTTAACAGTATTACCATCATTGATTTCCCGTCTATCAATATCTTGGGGGTTACCATTGACCAGAAACTGAACTGGACTAGTCACATAAATACTGTAGCTATAAGAGCAGGTTAAAGGAATCTTGTAGTGAGTAACTCACTTCCCGATTCCCCAGAACTAATCCGCCATTTACAAAGCTCAAGTCAAGAGTATGATGGAATGCTCCCCACTTTCTTGGATGTGTGTAGCTCCAATGATACTCAAGAAGCTTGCCATCATCCAGGGCCAAGCAGCAAGATTGATTGGTAGCAAATCCACAAAAAGCCAGCTCCCCCACCCCCCATCAGCAGCAGTGGTGTGTAAAATCTACAAGATGCATTTCAGAAAATCAACAGGTGCCTTGCAAGCCCATGACCTAGCAATTGGAGGGGCAAGGACAGCAAGCATATAGGAACACCAACACCTGTAAGTTCTCCTTTAAGCCTCTCACCATCCTGATTTGTAAATATATCACCGTTCCTTCAGTATTGCTAGGTCAAAATCCTGAAGATTACTGCTTAATAGCATTGTGAATGTACTCACATCAAATTGATTGCATTGATTCAAGAGACAGCTAACCATTACCTTCTCAAGGGCAACTGGGGATAAGTATTAAATGCTAGTTCAGAGTGATGCCCGTGAATAAATTATTTATTCTTTATTTTAAGGTTCATGGCAAAATCCTTACTTTCTCACCTGTATATCTGTGTGTGTGGGTCCAAATATTGTGCGTGACTGTACAAATGGAGACATGTTGCCAAGTTTTTTTTTAGCTTAGGAAACAGTTTCAATAAATGTATGTGTTCATAAGAAAACTGAGTGAATTCTTCATCAGCTCAAAAAGTAATTCATGGGACACTTACAGAATTGTCAAGATACATCTTCCGTAAATTCTGAAGCATTTGTGTGGTGCGAATGTTTGTTATCACTTGTCAGCACAAGTCTGGGTATCATTCAAGTCTTGTTGCATTTAGGCATGGATTACTTCAATATCAGAGGTCTTAAATACTGAGGAACATTATGTAACATCAATGAACATCCTCATTTCTGACTTTATGATGGAGGGTAGGTCATTGATGAAGCAGCTGAAGCTGGTTGAGGATTCCACTGAATGTTAAGGGGTAAAAGCTTGATTCTCTCTTGTCAGAAATTGTCATTACCTGGCATTTATGTGATGCAATTACCAATCAAACAGCTCTGCATAGCATGAATCAAAATGGCTAAAGGCTAGCATCTGTGATGTTGGGGATCTATGGAAGAGGCTAAAATTCATCATCTGCTCAGTACTTCTGCAGGACATTGTTCCCAATTCTTCTGTCATATCTTTTGCACTGATGTACTGGACTTTCACATTAATGAGGATGGAGATATTTGACCCTCCTTCTCCAGTGAGTTGTTTAATTGTCTACCACCTTTCATGACTGGATGTGGCAGTGCAGAGCTTAGATCTGATCTGCTGGTTATGGAAAATCCTAGCTCTGTCTATAACTTGCTACTTACGCTGTTGGCAAGCAAGCAGTCCTGTTTTGTAGATCAGATAGTAGGAACTGCAGATGCTGGAGAATCTGAGATAACAAGGTGTAGAGCTGGAT
>NC_063359.1:11794795-11876486 GCF_021869965.1 Rhincodon typus | reverse complement strand
GGCCTGCTGTGTTCATCCAGCTCTACACCTTGTTATCTCAGAGTCTCCAGCATCTGCAGTTCCTACTATCTCTGAAACAACCTTTGTAGCAATTATAACTTGTCTCTATTTTAGCTTATGTGGCTAACACTACATAAAACCAAAGCAATTTTGTAGGTGGAGAAGTCATTGTCATTGTAAGCCAGCTAATCAGTTTTATCAACTGCTAGGAAGCCTTAATATAGAAGTGAAACTCAGATGGACCATCTCTCATCAGATAAAAGGAAATTACAACAGCAAACGATGACCTCTTGACCCTGCAAAGTCCTCCTTACTAACATCTGGGGGTTAGTGCCAATGTCATTGTCCATGATCGTCATTGTATGAGATGCCAACATATACAACCAGGAAAAGAGGTGCCACTTCAACACACCACCATGTTCCCTGGTCAACATCTCTGTCTCAGGCTTGCTGCAGTGCACCAGTGAAGCTCAGTGCAGGCTGGAAGAACAATAGCCCATTTTCCGCTTGGGAACTCTACAGCCTTCGGGAATCTATTTTGAGTTCAACAATTTTAAGTCTTGAAGCATCGTCTCCCATCTCCTCACCCTAACCCCCAAACACCAGGACTTGTTATCATATGGTCTGCCAATACACACTCCCTATTAGCCATTAATAATCCCCATTAGCATCGATTTATTCTCCTAGGCTGAATTTATCCATTCTTTTTTCTGTCCAGCTGTTCTTCTCTGTCTCTGGGCTCTGCCTCCACCTAACCTTTATTCCTTACCCCTCCCCCCATTCTATCTTCTGCATAAAAAACACATTTTCCTAGCTACCATCAGTTCTAAAGAAGGGTCACTGGACCTGAAATGTTAATTCCGAGTTCTCTCCACAGACGCTGTCAGATTTGCTGAATTTTTCCAGCAATTTCTATTTTTGTTTGTGAAACTGATGCATAGGCTCCTCTAAGCATAAAAAAACCTTGCACTTTAATTGTACTCCTCTCGTATTACTGTCAGATGCCATTTCACAGCGTTAATGTCATTGGAGATTGTATACAGAAAAACAGTATTTCTTTCTTATTTAAAAGGAAAGTCAATGGCCTTCGAAAACAACAGAATATCACATTAATTTGCATGCAACAATCAGCTAGATTTGAATAGTGTTATAATCCAATTTCTGTTTCAAACCTCAAATTTACTTTCATTATTTGTACCTTTTGTAAAAAGAGAATATCATTTCTAGTTATATCGAAACAATAATGTACAGATTCAGCTGGAATTGCTGAGTGTGTTAATTGCGGCCAAGAAAATACCAAAATTTCCGTAAATACAGAAAATGAAGTGAGAACATTTAGAAGGTCACAAAATCACACAGTTCCAAGAGGACATTAAACCACTGCCTGCATTTAATACTGTGCATCATTCCACTTGGTCTGAGCTCTGAGGAGTGCTGATACCTAATTCAGTTCAGTTCTTCAAAATTATGGTATGTGGTTTTGGAGATAATCAGTCTAGACTAGTCAAGTTGGAAACAGGTAATTACCCTGACACAGTCAGAAATTTTCCAGAGTGGTAACACTGCTTCAAAAAAAAAGAAAACAGAAAGGTAAAATAAGATAACACCAACAGAACATCAGCCAGTGTCTGAAATAAAGAGACTGTCATTCTGAGTCTGACCCATCATCAAGATCTCAAAACACAAATTGCCTTTATTTTTCAGATGCCAACCCATCTGCTATTCATTTCCTACACTTTAAAGTGTTGAAACTGTTGCCAGTTACTTGGCCTTCAAATAGTTCCATGCCATCATATCTGATTGATATACTGCACAGTTTATAAGGTATTTTATAGCAACATGAAATAACAGTTTAGTTCCTGCAAGCAATAAGCCAATTGTTTTATGATGTTGGGAGACAGCTGCTTGCTTGTTCTCAAACATGCATTTGTGATATGGGGAAGAAAAAAACATTTGCTGTCACTTTTTATACAGTAATGAGCAACTCTGCCCAAATTATTTTTGGAAAATAAAATTCTAACACGTCAGGATTGATTGTGAGCTGAGTACTAATTGCATTCTAAAGTAGGTCTCTTATGACTAAAGAAAGTTATGATCGAAAATGATGACAGGTCCGTGACAGTAGAAATCAAAGGTATTACAGAGACATTTTTATGAAAATATAGTACGGATGTATAAGGCTTGACTTCAATTTCATTTTTTTTGTTTTAGGTTAGAATACTTCTCCTGTATTTTAAGAACAAATGAACAAGGAGCAGCAAGAAGCAATTCAGGAGCTTGGGTGTGTTCTGTCACTCAGTAAGATCATGGTTGATCTGACTGTAATCTGAAAAAAACATGCCTGCCTAGCCCTGACAATCTTTCACCTCATCGATTAACAAAAATCTACCTACCACTGCCTTAAAAGTACTCAAGGACTCTGCTACCACTACCTTTTCAGGAGAAGCATTTCAAAGACTAACAGCCCTCAGGAAATAAAAGCCTAATCTCTGACTTAAGTGGGCAACCCCTGATTTTTAAACAATGACCCCCGGTTCTTGGTTATCCATAAGAGAAGACATCTTTGTCACATTTAATCTACGTCAAGATATCTCAGGATCTTACATGTTTCAACCAAATTACTTTTAATTCTTTTAAGCTCTGGTGGATAGAAGCCTAGGTTGCTCAACCCTTTCTCATAAGACAACCCATTCATTCCAGGTATTAGTATGCTTCCTACGCAGTGCCATTATTCCTTAATTAAGATGGCCAATACTTCCACAGCATTTCAAACGTGGTCCACCCAGTGCCCTGTAAAGTTGAGTATAACTTCCTTATTTTTATGTTCAATCCCCCTCACAATAAATGATAACATTTTATTAATTTTCTTAATTCTAACCATTCATAATTCATATCAAAGATGATCTCTGCAATCTATTACTATAGACAATACACTTTGCGATTTTTTCTGCCACAACGGAAAATTTCACATTTTCCCACATTTTATTCCATTTGTCAGATTTCTGCCCACTCATTAAGCTATCATATCCCTCTACAGTGTTCGTATGTCATCTTTAAAACTTCCTTATCCAGAGCCAGGGGTCACAGTCTAAGAGTAGGCAATTTAAGACTGAGAAATTTCTTCACCCAGAGTGTGTTGAAACTGTCGAATTCACTGCCACAGAAAGCAGTTGTGGCCAAAACATTATATGTTTTCTAAAGGAAGACAGATATAGTTCTAAAGCTAAAGAGATTGAAGTATATGGGGAAAAGGTGGGAAGAGGGTACTGAGTTGGATGATTAGCCATGGTCATATTAAAGGGGGGAATAGCCTGAATGGCCTACTTCTGCTCCTATTTTATACATATGTTAACTTAGTGTCACCCACAAATTGTTGAATAGTGTACATGTGTACCAAACTTCAAATATTGGTGTACAAAAATGATACAACATTCCTTCGTCTGATTTTTTACAATATGCATTACTGGGTTTAAGGTAAAAAAGCAAATGTATCCACTAAAATAGCTGATGAAAGAATTTCAAATGAGAACAATAACTACTTTCATGCCTGATGTCATACCGCAGACAGAGTCCTCATTCATTTGCAGACCTCAAAGCAAGCTACTGTCCAATCGATTAGCAGTGCAGCAAGAGACCTCACCATTGTATGCAGAAGCAAGATCATCCTCATTCAGGAAAAGATTCCTGGATGGGCCAGGTTTAAGAGAGTTAAGTTCAGCAACCTCAAAAACTGAAATGCACAATCTGAGTATAACACAAAAAGTTGTAGCTTGAAAGAGATATTGATTCCCACGATCGATTCATCCAAAACAGACTCAACTTAGAACCATAAGTTGGTACTTGATTTTTGAGTTATGTTGAACTTTTGTAGACTTGCTTCTTTTTGATGCAAATAAGCCAGTGCTGTCTAATTTCTACTTATTCAGTTCAAAATAGATTTAAGTCGGCAATTATTGGCAAGATAAGCGGCAGATAATTACTTCTTTCATTGTGATCTTCTATTACCCTCGGAGTTGATTCTTTGTAATAACACCTGTTCATTTTCATTAGCTTCAACTTCTTTGAGTCAGTCATCATCTTACAACAGCTGGTCTTTCCTTCAGTGGTGCACAAGATTTCTCATGAATTTAGCAATGAATGCTGTGTTTTTTTTGTCAAGACAGACCAGATTGTAGATGACATGGGCATGATTTCCAATCTGGAATTGTGGTCTAAGCATAATAATAATTTCCATGTGCTGACCTCAGACAAACATAGAAACATTTATTTCCAAATGCAAATAACTTAAAAAACACGTAAGTTTCATCCATAGCCGAATTAATAGTGATGAACCGCCACACTAGGGATGGGAAGTGAGCCTAAGAGAGAAGCAGGCCCAATTTAAAGGATGGGCAAAAACCAATCCTGAGGTTACCACGTGATGGCTCCCAAGGCTGGCAATAAGGGCACAGCTGGAACTAGCACATGAAGGCTACAGCAGAGGAGTGGTGAAGATAGATGGCACGCAGGGCCGAAATGCCTCAATTACTTTATTAGGTTCAACAGAGTGAGTGGCATGAGGGAGATGAGGTTAAAGAAGCTGAAGGTCTACCTTCTGGTCAGATGTCACTGGAGTGGCGAGGAGAAGGGCATCCTGAGGGTATGCATAGGGGTAATCACCATGGCAGAGGGATGTGCTGTGGTGCCTGTCTTGCTCATAATTGTAGATCAGAGCCCTTGTGCTGCTGGTCAGGAGGCCATACTGTGATCAGTAATGTGTCAATGATTGAGAAACTGCAAACCAGGGAGCAGGAAGGTCTTATGTGACTGGCATCATTCTTCACATTGCAGGCCAAAGGAAGATAACTCCCTCTAAGGGATAAAGATGGCAAGGTGGCATGGCTCACAGCTCTGGCACAGTTTGAAGAGCAGCTGCTTATTGTTAGTACAGTGCCTCAGAGATGGCAAGTAAACTGGAAACAGAGTGAAAACATCTCAACAGATTCAGGGTCAGCAAGCATGACCGTGCATCTCAGACAACAAGCTGCCATTGTAGAATCTGTTGTCTCATTACTTAAAGCAGCAGAAACGTTTGTTAAATATGGTGCTTTGAGGTCTTCTTGAATGTCTCTGACTGGACCAGCTATAGAGGACCAGCAATTGATGATCAGGGAGTAATCTGTTGATAACTCAGAGGAGTACGCACCTTGGAAGTCACACAATCACATTTTACCTATCTGACCTTGGATTATAGAAGCCAAAAATATCAATGGTAGGCAGTTGCCTATTCATAAGAGAGAAGATCATAGAATCCCTACAGTGCAGAAGCAGGCCTTTTGGCCCATTGAGTCCACGTTGTCCCTCCAAAGAGCAGCCCACCCAGACCCATATCCCTACAACTCTTCATTTCTCATGACTAATGTACCTAGTGTGCAATTGAGCATGGCCAATCATCCAATCTGCACATATTTGGACTGTGGGTGGAAACTGGAGCACGTGGAGGAAACCCATGCAGTTACAGGGAAGAATTGCAAACTCCACAAAGATAGCACCCAAGGGTGGAATCGAACCCGGGTACCAGGTGCTGTGAGGCAGCAGTGCTAACCACTGAACCATCATGCCACCCATTCATATGCAATTTTAAAATAGTTTATGAAAAAGCAGTAATTTAGATATGATACATTTGCTAAATAGCCAGGAACCCATGAGAGTTGAGGGTGGTTCACTGATACCAGGGGACAAATGGATGGTTTGGTACAGATTGCACTGATCTCAGTAGCTTGTGTTGTGTTCTTTCTTGACAACATGTTAAGGAATTCTTGCCTCTGCCTCCCTCCATCTTTCCTGATCATCCTTCATTCCAAAGATGGCAGCTACCTGACAGGGACTGCCACATGAGTTTCTCAAACATTGTGTAGTTTATAAACTAAATTCTTTCCTCCAGGTTTCGAGCCTACTTGTTAATATTCCGGTGGGAAAGCCTGAAGAAACAGGCGGCAAATGGCTAGGAAAAGCTGCATGGGTAGAAAAGAGCTGGTGGAGTTGTTGGGGGGTGGAGGAAGAGAAAGAGCTGGCTGCAGATTGGTGGGGGCTGTGGGTACCTTATGGATTCAGCACATTTTGGCCCTTTTTACCTGCTAATTTCCCAAGGTCAGGGAAACCTGTTTGATGTTCGTCAAAAGTAACAGCAAAAGCCTGGTAAATGGAAGCACACAGCTTCCTCAAGAGGATCAATGGCTGATCAACCTCCTGAGAGCAGACTGGTTGCCTGTCACCTGCTTCTTTTTGTGGTTCTGTTAAAAAACATTTAAGTGGGTATGTGCAGGCCAAGAATCCATGTACAACTGCAGGAAACTTCACAGCACTCAAACTAGTCATTTACCCCATCATTCTACATTCGAGTGTCCATCAACTTCATCTCATCCTATTGATATTTCATATCATTTTCAAAATTTGATATTTTACTTGGGAGTCCAGAGTCCAAATCAATGATGTGAATGTTGAACAATAGTGGTCTTACAAGTGATACTTGCAGCACACCATCTCCTACTTACAGCCAGTCTGTGCAATCCCTATACTCTGCTTTCTGTATTTTAGGCAGTTTCTATCTGTCCTTCTACACCACCCCACCTCCACAAGCTCTGATCTTAATCATCCATCTGTTATATGGTGCAATCTTAAAAAATCCAACTATATTATTTCCATTGGATTACTATTATCTGTTTATTCTGTTACCTCTTCAAAGAATTCAATAAGATTAGTTAAGCATGACCTTCCCTTTTAAAATCTGTGCTGCCTGTTCTTTAATACATTTTCAGTTCCAAGATGATTTTTCTGTTAAGTCTTTGAATAAAGATTCTAATATCTTTTCTACTAACGACAGTAATCTAACTGCTCCATAGTTCCCCTGATGTGTTCCATCTCCTTTTCAAACTACAGAAGCGACATTAACTGTCTTCCTGGCATCTTGCATGATTTGTTTTTTTTTGTTGGAGTTTTATGTATTCGTGCTGCGACTGTGTTTTCCGTGGTTTTATGTGTGGCTGGAATGGAGATAGAATTGTTTTTGCACTCCACCCTTGTTTTCAGCACTAAAGCTTTTGTTTCACATTCTGAAGAGTCACTCGACATGAAATATTAACTCTGATTTCTCTCCACACATGCTGCCACGTTTGCTGAGCTTTTCCAACAATTTCTGCTTTTACTTTTGGTTACATTGCTGATTAACGTCAAATTGCTGAGCTTGTCAAAGTGATTACTGTTTTGAAATGCAATTTCAAGCCGTTAAAGTCCGAAGGATGTGTGGTATAACATATGATGAAAGTCTTTAGTTCTGAATTTAAGGATCCTGCTATAAGTACCTGTTCCCAGACATAGTTGTTGCAGTTCCTGTGTCAGTTAGTCTGCAGTACGCCAGGGAGAATGAGTAGAAATGATACAGAAGAGGAGAAGATGCTCAATACCTCAGTGTCATACTGAGATTGTGTGGCACTGTCAGAGGTGCCATTTTCCAGTTGATAGGTTAACTCACGGCCCTGATTGCCCTCACCTGAATAAAGCTGATCCCACTATTTGGAAAACAAGTTCGTTGTTCCAGTGTCCTCACCAACAGTTAATATTATTTTTCCTTTAACCAATATCAGTAACACAGATGATGTATCAGGTATCACATTATGGCTGTGGACCCTGGAGTTTGTAAATTGCTTATGTGCTTTTCCTATATTGCAATAGTGACTTCACTTTGAAATTACTTCATTGGTGGTAAAGTGCTTTGGGATGCCCAGAAGTCATTAAAAATTGCAGTTTAAATGTAAATCCTTTCCTTTATAAGGAGCAGTAATCAGCTGTTCAGGGCACACTGAACAATTTGTCCGGAACATTTTAGGGCTGCTCATGTTCTGGGAAACAGAGGTGCCCAAATGTCTTGTAGATAATGAGCACTTACAATGGAGTGGGGACAAATTACTGCAGTAAAAAGCAACAGTTGGTAAGAGGTTAGAGATAACTAGTGACACAGGTGAAGCACCAAGAACGATCTGAAACTAGAAGAAAGAAAAGGGGATAGAGAGTAAATCATGAAAACTTGAAGGCAGAGAGGTGGAAAAGCACAAAGAAAGAAAACAAAAAATCAAAAGTCTTAGAAGCATGGGAAATGGTGGTTCTGTCTTGGCTGAGGAAAATGCCACTATGCAACAGGAATTTCAATTGCATGAATTGAATCATGGAGAGCAGGAAGACAATTAACAAATAAAAGCAAAATACTGCAGATGCTGGAGATCTGAAACAAACAATGAGAATGCTGGAGAAACTCATCAAGTCTGGCAGGATCTGTGGTCAGAGAAACAGTGTTAATATTTCAATTTGGTCTAATTCTTCTTCAGAATTCTTAATTCTAAACTCTGATAAAGAGTCGCACAGGACTCAAAACATTAATTCCATTTCTCTCTCCACAGATACTGCCAGACCTGTTGAATTTCTCCAGCGTTCTCTATGTTTGTTCGGCCATTTACAGAGATGTAGGCACAAACATAGCTGGATTTGAACTCTGTGTTTGGTTTTGTTACAAAGCAATTTTGCTTTGCACTGACTGGCAGAGTGAAACTGGAATAATTTCCATGGAGCAAGACAGAGAGGTTGCTGTGAAAAAGTAGCATCACTTTGCTCTGACTATCTAAAACTTCAGTTTCATCCAACACATTGTCAATCTCTACTTATTTGTTCATGTATATTTGATTTGATTTGACTTGATTCGATTTATTATTGTCACATGTACTTAGGTACAGTGAAAAGTTTTGTTTTGCATGCAGTACAGTCAAATCATACAATACAAAGTACATTAGGGTAATAGAACAGACTGAGGAATACAATGTTATGGCTGCAGAGAAGGTACACAAAGAGTGAGGTCAACATTAAATTTAAAATTTGAAGAGTTCCGTTCCATAACAGCGGGAAAGAATCTGTTCTTATATCTACATAACATACCAACAGGCTCAAGTATGTTTTCAGGAAGCAAGGCATTTTAGAATTTACTAATTGATCATAAATATTTGAAACCCAAGACCTGTTATATTTGTTCTGTGGAATCATGCAAGGAAATTAAAATACACGCATGATATCTGAAAATAATGTCTGATGAATGTATTTATGTTTTGTGAAAATATAAGGTAGTATGGTGGACCAGGCTCACAGGGCAGTGTTAGAGACAGAAAAAAACTGCAGATGTTGGAATCCGAGGTAGACAAACAGGAAGCTGGAAGAACACAGCAGGCCAGGCAGCATCTGGAAGAAAAGAGATTTTTTTTTATTCATTCATGGGATGAGAGCATTGCCAGCTAGGGCAGCATTTATTGCCCATAGGACAGTTAAGAGTCAACCACATTGCTGTGGGTCTGGAGTCACATATAGGCCAGACCAGGTAAGAATGGCAGTGTCCTTCCCTAAAGGACATTAGTGAACCAGATGGGTTTTTCTGACAATTGACAATGGATTTGTGGTTATTGTTAGACTGTGAATTCCAGATATTTATTGAATTAAAATTCCACCATCTGCTGTCATGGGATTTGAACCCAGGTCCCCAAAACATTATCTGGGTCACTGGATTAACAGTCCAGTGATAATACCACTAGGCCATCACCTCCCCCTTAATCTGTTAACATTTTGGGTATTACCCTTCTTCAGGGCTGATAGTGGTTTGCATTTTCTTCCAGCCTGCTGTTTGTTTACCCCTCACAGGGCAGTATGGACTACTTATGTCCCCTTTCTTATGATTTTCCATTCTTATTAGAGTCCATGTTTCAGTATATTATGAACTTTCAGTCAATATTTTGAAATTTTGTCAAACAATTTTAAAATTAACACTTAAAATCTCATGACTGTTGGCATTCTGAGATCCAGATGGTCTTGAATCTCAAGCAAACACCTAATTGAATATCGACTGACACAATCAACCATGAATTCACATATCCTTTTGTTTCAAGATACACTGTCAACAAAGAAACTAGAGCATACCAGCTGGCTCACATTTCCCTTTCACCATGGACGAAAGAAACATCAAAACTTAATGTGTGTTAGACGTTTATGAATGGGTCCTCAGCGACATTCTATTGCATTATGCTGGTCCTTCATCCAAAGCAGAAGGGGAGAATTTCAAAGTGTGTCAATCACAACACAGGATATGTAAACAACACACCACTTTTTGGAACAAAAGACTTTGAACTTGTACAAGTCACATGGTAAGGAGCCAGGTAATAAACGATCGTACCTTGAAAGTTGGACATGGGCTCTCCAGTGGTTAGCACTGTTGCCTCACAGTGCCAGGGACCCAGGTTCAATTCCAGCCTTGGATGACTGTCTGTGTGGAGTTTGCACATTCTCCCCGTGTCTGTGTGGGTTTCCTCCGGGTGCTCCAGTTTCCTCCCACAGTCCAAAGATGTGCAGGCTAGGTGGATTGGCCATGCTAAATTGCCTGTAGGATTCAGGGATGTTAGGAGGTTAGGAGGGTTATAGGGGGATGGGTCTGGGTGGGATGCTCTGTGGGTCAGTGTGGACTTGTTGGGCCGAAGGGGCTGTTTCCACACTGTAGAAATTCTATGATTCAACTTCAACCTCACTTGAGGACCAGACTCCATGAAATTTCGCAGTAAGATGGTTTGCAGTTAAATGAAAATCCTTGGCTCTACAAGAACTTCATTTCATGTGAAGCATTACTCATCTAAGAAGCTGCAGACCTACCATGAGAGAGACTGAGACAGTTATATATAATATACATTATACATTCTCATGCGTATGACAGTATGTGTGAGTCAAATAAGATGTTGCTTTTTTTTAAAAATAAAAATCATCCAGAGCATATGAGTGATAATAAGTAACACTCTTTAAATTTTAAAAAAAGTCATAAAAAACTTGATGCTAGAAAACACACTGGTCATGGGTGAAAGGAAAATGCATACATTTGGACTGTGTCAATTCAATATCTTTGCAATTCTCATTAAACAATATTGTTTCACTACAATTAAATCACTTCAACCAGACATCTTGCTTGTCTCAGTATATTAACAATCTGCAACATAGGGAGGTAGTTCAAACAGGGTAGGATTGCCTTTTCAGCTTCTGTGATCCAAGAGTCAGTTTGGTTAAGGAACATTGTGTTCAATTCTGATCTACCTGCTATAAGAGCAATGTTGTTAAACTTGAAATGGTGCAGAAAAGTTTTAAAAGGGTGTTGCCAGGGTTTGAGCTATAGGGAGAGGCTGACTAGGCTGGTGCTATTTTCCCTGGTGTGTCGGAAGTTGAGGGGTGACCTTATAAATGTTTACAAAATGATAAGAGGCATGGATAGCCAGTGTCTTTTTTCCCAGTGTAAGGGGTGTCCAAATCTAAAAGACATAGATTTAAGATGAGAAGTTGAAGATATAAAAGGGACGTAAGGAGCTATCTTTTCATGCAGAAAGTGATGTGTGCATGGAATGATCTGTCGCAGGAAGTGGTGGAGGCTGATACAATTATAACATTTAAAAGGCTCTGGATGGGCATATGAATAGTAAGGGTTTAGAGGGTTATAGGCCAAGTGCTGGCAAATGGGACTAGATTAATTTGGGATATCTGGATGGCGTGGACGAGTTGGACCAAAGGGTTTGTTTCCATGCCATACATCCCTATGACTCTATGACGTTTCACAATATATGTATTCAGCCACAAGAAAATACCTTCACTAATTTACGAAGCCACATGCTGCCAGATAAATGTTGTCTGTGAACATTATGAGATCACTGATCCCATTCTTATATATCCAAAATACAGGTATTGCAATATCACATCTGAAGCATAAGTAGCTTTATTCAGTAATTGACTGGAAATGTCATCATTTATCATATATACTGTGAAACTACTGACACCTGGAAATTCTACAAGAAGTGTTTCCAGTCATGCAGATGAATGTTCAGATTTCACGTTAGTCATTACAGTACATTGTATCAGTATCAGTCACAGGAAATCTTCATTGCTGCCATCAACTCAATCAAACTTGATAACCCGAGGATTTTGTTATCACTGGGATCAGTGTTCACCGTTCTTGTCTTCAAGCACCTTCCCACCAGGTGAAGTTGGCAGGACCTGCCTCATTAGCTGTGGGGGAGCTGTAATATTAAGATTGATGGATTCTATCTCCATTACCGACAATTTTCGTGACAGTTCTTTGATAACTTTGCAGCTATCCTCACTTAGACTACTTATGCTTCTCTCCTCTTCCTGCCAACACAGTAGTAGTAATTGATGTCTGGGAACAATCACCAGACAGTGATTCAATCTAAACATTCAGGTAGTGTCATAAAGTGCTCAAACAGAAAATGAATGGTTTATAGCAGCCAACTGCAAAGAGTTGGAAAACCAAAAATGATTTTTTTTTAAATAAATGTGTGTGTAATATTTCCATGCTCTGCCTCAGTATGTGTAGAAATTCAACAGTTGACATCTGAAATCAATAATATGAGACAGACTGATGTATAGTTAGGACATGAGATTTTCTGTTTATCTAATTCAAGAGAATATTATTATCATCATCTTGATCCTGCTGTTTAATGAAGTTCAAATTCTCTGTTCTTAGATTATACTTCAAAAATAATCTAATATCAAGTTACAACAGTTGTTCTTTTTTTTTAACCTTCAATTGGTACATTATCTTGGTTGTGAAGTATTTCTGCCATTTGTCAATTATGCTCAGGTGTAGAAATAGTTACATCCAAAAGGTGAAGCATGTGGTGATCTGAGACAGTGAACAGATTTGTTGGTAACATGAGAATTTACGATATTGATGATAGCTGGAGATTGCACTTACTAGCACAGGAATGGCACAAAGTGTTCACCTCATTGATCGCTTCCAGCATTCTCAAGTTTTTGAGTGCAGGCTCATCCTCCTGTGGCATCTGATCCAGTGTGTTAGCATCTACAGGGAATTCATGGCAGTTGTGAGAAAGGAAGGTAACATTGATGCTGTTCAACCATTAGATTGAAGAATGCTCATTGAGCCAAGTCAGTCAGAATTTAATGGAGATGACTGACATTTCAGCCCATTGTTTCACGAATCAGTCTGAAAACTATGCTGCTTATTTCCAGGAGGCCCAGTGCTTTGTGGAGTGAACAACACGCTTGCCTGCACAATGCTAGGCTATCCATCCGGTTAAGCCCTCATTAGGGTTTAAATCCTTCACTAGAGAGCCATTAACAGCTTCCCAGGACCAGCAGAGCTACTTGTAATGGCAGCCACAGTCAGTACTACACTCAGGCCTGCAGAAAGAATCTGTGATGGATCCCTATCAGGTAAATGAGGGGCAAATAGGGTTGCTCAAAAGGAGTGGAGGGGGTAGTGTTGGAAAAAATGGCAAGGGGGATAAAATTCAGAACGTTCTTCTTCCTGATGAGAGCTCCATCAATCAGACATTTATGAAAAGCAAGAGGTAGCCAAGGAAAGGGTTCGCATACTCAAGGACAAAGGAGGCAATGTATGTGTGGAGCCAAAAGGAGTAGGTGAGGTCTTAAATGAGTGCTTTGTATCAGTACTCACCAAAGCAAAGGAATTGGTGGAAGATGATCTCAAGGAAGGGAGTGTCGAATTTCTAAGCCAAGTTGCCATTAAAAGGAAAAGGTGTTGTGCGTCTTAAAAAGTATTAAAGTAGATAAGTCCACAGCTCCTGATGGGATCTATCCTAGAATATAGAGGGAAGCAAGAGAACAAATTGCTGAAGCATTGGCAGACATCTTTGTATCCCCTTTGGCCACAAGTGAGGTCCCAGAGTACTGGAGAATAGCTAATGTTGCCCCATTATTTAAAAAGGGTAGCAAAGATAATCTAGGAAATTACAGGCCTCTGAGCCGCATGTCATTGGAAATTATTGGAAAAGATTTGCAGGGACGAGATCTATACACATTTAGAAGCAAATGGACTGATTAGCAATAGACAGCATGGTTTTGTGCGGGGGAGGTCATGCCTCACTAACTTGATTAAGTTTTTTGAGGAGGTGGCGCAGATGATTGATGAGGGGAAAGTGGTTGATGTTTTTTACATGGACTTCAGTAAAGCCTTTGACAAGGTCCCTCATGGCAAACTGGTACAAAAGGTGAAGTCAGATGGTATCGGGGTGGCTTAGTCATAGGAGACAGAGGGTAGCGGTGGAAGGATGCATTTCAGAATGGAGGGTTGTGACTAGTGATGTTCCACAGGGATCGGTGCTGGGAACTCTGCTGTTCATGATTTACATAAATGATTTGGAAGAAAACCTAGCTGGTCTAATTGGTAAGTTTGCAGATGATAAAATGATTGGTGGAGTTGTGGATAGTGAGGAGGATTGTCAGAGGATACATCAGGGTGTAGACCAGTTGGAGGCATGGGCAGAAAAATGCCAGATGGATTTTATTCTGGACAAATGTGAGGTGATGCATTTTGGAAGGTCAAGTACAGGTGGAAATTATACAGAGAAATGGCAGAACCCTTAGGAGTATCAATATGTAGAGGGATCTGAGTGTGCAGGTCCACAGATCATTAAAGATGGCAGCGCAGGTAGATAAGGTAGTAAAAAATACCTATGACATGTTTGCCTTCATTGCAAAGTGCATTGAGTATAGGGATAGGCAAGTTACGTTGTAGATTCAGAGAACTTTAGTTAGACCACACTTGGAATATTGCATGCAGTTCTGGTCACCACACTACCAGAAGGATCTGAATGCTTTGCAGAGGGTAGAGAAAAGGTTTACCAGGATGTTTCAGAGATAGTAGGAACTGCAGATGCTGGAGAATCTGAGATAACAAGGTGTAGAGCTGGATGAACACAGCAGGCCAAGCAGCATCAGAGGAGCAGGAAGGCTGACGTTTCAGGCCTAGACTATTTCTGAAGAAGGGTCTAGGCCCGAAACGTTAGCCTTCCTGCTTCTCTGCTGCTGCTTGGCCTGCTTTGTTCATCCAGCTCTACACCTTTGTTATCTCTTTTACCAGGATGTTGTCTAGTATGGGGATTTTTTAGCTATGAATGAAGGTTGGATGGACTGGGTTTGTTGTCACTGGAATACAGGAGGTTGAGGGGCGACCTAATCGAAATTTACAAGATAGTGTATCACATTAATACAGCAGAAAATATCAGCCTTTTTCCCAGGGTGGATGGGTCGATTAGTAAAGGACACAGGTTTAGGATGTGAGGGGGGAATTTTAAAAGAGATGTGCAAGGTACATTTTTCACACAAAGCGTGGTGAGTGTTTGAAACACGCTGCCAGAGGAGGTGGTGGAAGCAGACATAAATAGCAATATTCAAGAAGCACCTGGACAAGTAGAAGCATAGGAAGAGAATAGAGGGATACGGATCCTGTAAGTGAAGACAGTTTTAATATGGAAGGGCAAAATGTGTTGGTGCAGGCTTGGAGGGCCAAAGGGCCTGTCCTGCACTATATTGTTCTTATAAAACAGAGGTGGAAAAAAATTAAACAAATTGATCTCTTTGAGTCTCTAACCATAACTTATAACTGAAAAAATGTAAGAAAAATAGACTTGACATTTGTGAAATTAAGTGTTTGCATTTGGAGCAATTGTTTAGCAGTGATTGTCATTTATCATGTTGTTGAGATTTTCATTATTTTAATTTTAGTTTTCTCATTTTTGGCTTGAAACCATTAGCTGAAGTTGAGGAGTAAACTTTGAATTTAAACAGCAGCTTGTTTTTTTTTAAAAAGAGAGAGCACACAATTGATATTTGCTTTTGGTAACTGGCCTGGAAAGTTAATTATTGGTTAGATATTGTTCTAACAACACAGAAGAGGCTTTGGCACAGGATATGTCACCGTTTGACATTTTTCTAAATGCTGAATAATATGGATCGATCAAATAAAACAGGAAATGTCACAGCTCAGATTGTGAAAACAACTTTCATCCATGTTTAGGTATCATGACTAAATGTATGTGCAGCATGAGGAAGGTTGAAAAAAAAACAATTCAGGTCAGGTTTTGGACATCTTCTCTGCGTTAGGACTACTATTGTTAGATCAAGTTCTACAAGATGAGGTATTATCTCTCAACCAATATCACAGATCGATCTCAACCATAAGTTAGTCAACAACTCTTTCAACTTAACTGTCTTCTCAGAGGGAGGTATATTATGTCTATGCTGAGTTTATTGCTTCCATTCTTGAAATCAGGGGGATGCAACACTACTTTGGAATGAATCTAAATTCAATTTGCCCAAACAGGTTTGCGTTTTGGCCAACAGATGAACTTCATATTGCAGAGACCTACTTGGAAGTCTAAGGGACAATGTGGTTGCTAAGGTGAATGGGTAGGTCTAGTCACAGGGAACCACCCAATGGGAGCTGGGCTGGTTGTTGAATGATGCATGGCAAAAGCAGACAGATCATGCGGGAGTTTTATTTGGAAATATTTTGTGCCTGGAGAAAATATTTTTGCTTCTTCTCGTCCACAATCACGGCTGCAGAGGTGCTTAAATTATTGATTTACCACCTTTTCAAATCTTTCACACGCTGGGCTTCCGGCTTGGGAAACCCAGTTGTTGTGATACAAATGGAAGGGCCATTGAAATGAAGGCACCAACACTTAATAATGCATCATTGACCAACCCACTTCCCTGACTCTCATTCTGACTCCAGTAAATTGAAAGTGGGTGAGGTGTACATGATTTGGTTTCCTTTTACAGACTTCTGAATTGTGAATTCTAACTGATGTCACACCACCTGTTTGTGAAGTTAAAATTCAACCCACAGATTCAGGTAAATTGAAAAAGGTTGATGTCACATTCTGTTGGCTTGACTTGAAATAATCTTCAAGAAAATTGATGACTTTTGGATGGTGGCAGAGCGGGATGGGTAAAGAGTATGTGACTCCCTGCTCAAGTCAGAAATGTCCTATAATCTATCAAATGCTTGTGTATTAGTCTCTAGTATTGATACTACCAGGCTACCATTTTGTTTTGATACAGTGTGGAGCCGCAGGAACACAACAGGTCAGGAAGCATCAGAGGAGTAGGAGAGTCAACGTTTCGGTTCTAGTCCCTTCACCAGGACTGGGGAGGGGGAAGGGAGCTGGTAAATAAATATAGGGAAGAGGGATGGGGCTGGGGGAAGGTATGTGGGATGGCGATAGGTGGATGCAGGTTGGGGTAGTGGAGACTGGTGGGGAAGGAAATGGACAAGTAGCATCAGGTCATGGAGGTGGGGATGTGAGGGAGGGTTGGACATGGGATGAGGCCAGGGGTGGGGAGATTTTAAAATTGGTGAATTCCATTTTTAGGCCATCGGGCTGTAGGCTCCTGCGGCGGAATATGAGGTGTTGCTCCTCCATTTTGTGGGTGGCTTCATTGTGACACTGGAGGAGGCCCAGGATGGACATGTCACTCAGGGAGTGGAAGGGGGAGTTAAAATGCTTGGCGACGGGAAGGTGTTGTTGATTATAGCATACGGAGCTCAGGTGCTCCACAAATACGTCACCAAGTCATTGACCAATGTAGAAGAGGCCACATCGGGAACAACGGATACAGTAGACCAGCTTGATGGATGTACAGGTGAACCCCTGTCGGATATAGAAGGTTTTTCTTGGGCCTTGGATGGAGGTGAGGGGGTAGGTGTAGGGGCTTCCTGTGGTTGCAGGGAAAGGTGCCGGGGGTGGTGGGCCTAGTGGGGAGTGTGGAGTGGACGAGGGAGTCGCGGAGAGAGTGGTCCCTATGAAAGGCAGATGGGGTGGGGAAGGAAATATCTCTTTGGTTGTGGGGTCGGATTGTAGGTGGCACAAGTGGCATAGGATGATGTGCTGGATGCAGAGGTTGGTGGGGTCTTCTGTGAGAACCAGGTGACTCTGTCTTTATCTTTGTTGGGAGGAGGGGTTTGAGGGCAGAAGTGCACGAAATGCAAGAGTTGCAGTTGAGGGCATTTTGATCAATGGAGGGGGGAAGCTGTGATTCTTGAAGTAGGGCGACTACTTCAAGAGTGGTGGTGTGGGATGTGCAGGAATGGAACTCTCCATCTTGGGAGCAGATGCGGCGGAGGCGGAGGAATTGGGAGTAAGGGATGGCATTCTTGCAGGAGGGTGGGTGAGAGGAGGTGTAGTCCAAGTAGCTGTGGGAGTTGGTGGATTTGAAAGTGATGTCAGTACTGAGACAGTTAGCGGATATGGAGATAGAAAAGTCCAGGAAGGGGAGGGAGGTATCAGAGATGTTCCAGGTGAAAGGTCTCAGTAAAGTTGATGAACTGTTCCAGCACCTCATGGGAACACAAGGCAGCGCTGATACAATTATTGATGTAGCAGAGGAAGAGGTGGAGAATGGTGCTGGTGTAACAGTGGAAAAGGGGCTGTTCCATGTACCTGACAACCAGGCAGGTATAGCTTGGATCCATGCGGGTGCTCATAGCCACCCCTTTGGTTTGTAGGAGGTAGGAGGAGTTAAAGCAAAAGTTGTTGAGGGGAAGGACAAATTTTATTAAGTAGATGAGGGTGTCAGTAGAGGGGGACTGGTTGGGCCTGCGGGAGAGGAAGAAGCTGAGGGCTTTTAGGCCATCCTTATGTGGATACAAGTGTACGGGGACTGGACGTCCATGGTGAAGATCAGATTTTGAGGGCCGGGGAATTGAGAGTCCTGGAGGAGGTGGAGGGAGTGGGTAGTGGCCTGAATGTAGGTGTGGATTTCCTGGACCAGTGGGGAAAAGACAGAGTCAGGTTATGCGGAGATGAGTTCAGTGGGGCAGGAACAGGCAGAGACAATGGGTGGGCAGGGGCAGTCAGGTTGGTGGATTTTGGGAAGGAGACAGAAGTGGGCAGTGCGGGGGCTAGGGAATGATGAACTTAGAGGCTGTGGGTGGGAGGTCTCCTGAGATGATAAGGTTATGGATGGTCTGAGAGACGAAGGTCTGGTGATTGGGGGTGGGATCACAATCGAGGGGGCAGTAGGAGGAGGTGTCAGAGAGTTAGTGCCTGGCCTCGGCGATGTAAAGGTCACTGTACCATACCACTACAGCGCCCCTCCCTTTATCCGCAGGTTTGATAGTGTGGTTAGGATTGGAGCGGAGGACTGCACGTTCCATTGGGGAGAGGTTGGAGTGAGTAAGAGGGGGTGGAGAGATTGAGGCGATTGATGTTGTGACGATGAAGAGGTCAAGGGGAGACTAACACCTTTCACACCAACCTCAAATTCACCTGGACCATCTCTGATACCTTGCACTCCTTCCTGGACCTCTCCACCTCCATCTCTAGTAACTGCCTCAGCATCAACATGTATTTCAAACCCACTGACTGCCATAGCTCCCTTGCCCCTCACCATTTCTGAAGAAGGGTTCTGACCTGAAACGAGAACTTTCCTGCTCGTCTGATGCTGCTGTGTTCCTCCAGCTCCACGCTGTGTCGACTCCCAAAGCTACCTAGACTGCACCTCCTCTCACTCGCCCTCCTGCAAGAATGTGGATCCCTTCCTCCCAATTCCTCTGCCTCCACCGCGTCTGCTTCCAAGATGGAGCATTCCACTCCTGGTCATCCCAGATGTCCTCCTACTTCAAGGATCACAACATACCCCCTCCATTGATCGAAAATGCCCTCATCCGCAACTCTTGCATTTCCCCCTCTTCTCCCCTCAAAACTCCTCCCCGGAACAAAAGTAAAGACAGAGACCCCTGGTTCTGACATAACACCCCAACAACCTCCGCATCCAGCACATCATCCTCCGTCTCTTCCCCCACTGACAATCCGACCCCATTGCTTGCTACACCTGCCCCTACACATCCCCCCTCACCGCTTTCCAAAGCCCAAGACAAACTTTCCATATCTGACAAGGGTTCACCTGTACATCCTCCAACCTGGTCTACTGTATTTGTTTCTCCTGATGTGGCCTCCTCTACATCGGTGAGACCAAGCGTAGACTCGGTGATGGATTTGTGGAGCACCTGCGCTCCGTACGCTATAATCAACACCTTCCAGTCGCCAAGCATTTCAACTCCCCCTCCCACTCCCTGGGTGACATGTCTATCCTGGGCCTCCTCCAGTTTCACAATGACACCACCTGCAAACTGGAGGAGCAGCACCTCATATTTCGCCTCAGCAGTCTACAGCCCAATGGCCTAAACATAGAATTCACCAGTTTTAAAATCTCCCCATCCCAGACCTCATCCTGTGTCCAACCTTTCCTCTCATCCCCGCCTCCTTGACCTGATACAACCTGTCCATCCCCTTCCCCACCTATCCATCCCAGCCTTCCCATTGACCAAACCCCACTACCCCAACCTGCATCCACCTATCGCCATCCCACCTACCTTCCCCTAGCCCCACACCTCTTCCCTCTATTTATTTCCCAGCTCCCTTTCCCCTCCCCAGTCTGGATGAAGCATTTAGGCCCGAAACTTTGACTCTCCCCTGCTCCTCTGATGCTTCCTGACCTGCTATGTTCCTCCAGCTCCACACTGTATAAACTCTGACTCTAGTACCTGCAGTTCTTGCTATGTAGCATTTTGTTTTGTTGGTTTTGTTGATCGCCTTGATGTCTAGACCATAAATCTATTTTTTTCTTTCCATTTCAAATTCACCCTGCAAAATTCTTCAGATATTCAGTCAGGCAAATCCCTCAAAAATAATGGCCAGCAAACAGATCCCTTAACATCCTAAAGGCAGAGCTAATTAGCTCCACTTATGCTGTCAATCTAATCCTTCAGAATAAACAGAAAGTGCTTCAATAGTTTAGCATCTTTGAGGCAGCAGGTTCTCTGACATCAGAACAACTCCTAAACGTTCTGAGGAAGAGTCATACTGGATTTGAAACGTTAACTCTGTCTCTCTTTCCACTGATGCTGCCAGACCTGCTGAGTTTCTGCAGCATTTGATGCATTTGTTTTAAATTTCCAGCATTTGCAATATTTTTTCCTCTGTTACCTACATGATGACTTGGTTTGCAGTCCAATGGGTTAATTATTCACACACCCCACCCTTTATTGCATCCCACTCTTTATAACTGCTAACTCTTCTCCTAGCTCAGTCGATAGTTTTGAATGTTCACCTTTTGAAACATACTGGTTAACCTTTTGCTTGTTAAATTTGGAGCTTACTTTGCAATTTTAGATGCTAATTTATTCTCAAAGATAGCAAGCACAACAAACTGTGTAAATACCTAATCTTGAGGGTGATGCCACCAATACTTCTGTTCTACACCCACTAGTTTTCTAATAAATATCTTTTATAAATGCCTGTCATCAAAATTTAATGTAATTGCATTTTATTAAGATTTTAGTTCACTGGTAATGTATCTCAATGCTGGTTACTATCTCCTTACTCAGAATATCTGTCAGAGTCATAAAATATAAAATGAATCATCAGTTAAGGAGGCAATCCATGAATAAAATATGGGTTTCTTCCTTCAGTTATACTGTGGTTTAACGCTGAAGGAGGGAGTGTTGGAGTTGATGCTAAGATTGTAAATGTGAGCGTTGAGGACTAATGTTGTTTCACACTGCTGCCTCACTGCACCAGGCACTCAGGTTCGATTCCACCCTCGGGTAATTGTCTGTGTGGAGTTTGCACATTCTTCCTGTGTCTGCATGGGCTTCCTCCTGGTGCTCTAGTTTCCCCCCATGGTCCAAAGATGTGCAGGTTAGGTGGATTGGCCAAGCTAAATTGCCCATAGTGTCAAGGGACGTGTAGGTTGGGTGGATTAGGATGGGGAATGCAGTGTTACAGGGTTAGGGTAGGGGGTGGGTCTGAGTGGGATGCTCTTGGGAGGGTCGGTGTGGACTCGATGGGCCAAGTGGCCTGCTTCCACACTGTAAGGATTCTTTGATTATCGCTGTCTTGATACATGCAATTCCTTCCTGGTTGGTAGTTCAAAATCCCAGAACTTCCTGTGTAACTGCACTGTGAGAGCACCTTCGCCATCTCCCCAAAATTGGGATAAACGATAAATCCCAATCTTGTCAACGACATGATGTATAGTTCAAGTAAGTGCAACACTTACTTTACATATGTAACAATACTACTTTTAGATCTATACATCCTATTTATTCCACCAATCTCAAATTATCTCAATCCCCAAACCAAATACATTTATTTTTAAAGGTAAACAAAGAAATTTAAAACTTATTTCAAACTTTTTTCCAGTTTATTTATTTCTTTTCTTTTAGACCTACAAAAATATTCATCCTGATTCCCTTATACAAATTTGGCCAAAGTCCAAAATACTTGTGAAGTGAACCAAGTTGGTTAAAAACTTCCAAATATTTTGAGCATACGTTTACTGTCAGTTTTACTTCTGATTTCCAACATGTGCTTTCAAACTCAATGTGATATGAATCCATTGTTTCATGTTAACTTGAATAGGTTGCGATATTAAGTCGTGTATTGAATACTGAAGAGGGACATTCATATTTATCAATAAAAGATTTGTATTAATGATTTTTTTTTATCCATAGCTATCTTGCAATGAGCCTCAAGACGATCCCAAATTTTAAATCTGTGCACAAAACACAATTTCCCATAATATCTCAAACACACATCTCACTGCAAGTGAAATTCTGACAGGACTTCTGACTGGCATTTAAGAATTCCAAATAAAACAAATGTCTTCAGGCAGTCTAAAATTTTAATTATTATTGACTGACGAACTTAAGCAAATTATATTTTAGTTCAAGGCGCATCAGGTCAAGGAAAACACTATCCTTTCTGCCATTTATAATTACAAAGCCAAATCAAAAGTTTCCCATACTTCCTCAGTTTGAATTTAGTAATTTTTTTTTAGAAAGCATTCTTTTCCATCACGTGTGCACTGTACATTGTCATGAAGTAACACATTGCTTCTGGGGAAAGTCTCATGATTTTCTACTAAATGGTCAGATCACTGAGTAGGTGTGTGCATGCGTTAAAACATAGAAGGTTGTACACAGCAAAAAAAAATCATGAAAGATGCCTGAATTATAAAAAGATATTGTCAGACAAATGATTCTGTCATTCAGCACAGTATCAGCAAAATGATTCATTTTAGCTTTATAGCTCCATCGAAACAGCAAGATGTGAATGGCATCCAAAACAGTAACAGCAAGAGGTAATAATCTATACTGGACAGCCACTGCAAGCGAAAAAGTCAGCATCTTTGCTGAGATGGAGCCGAGTGGCAGAAAAATGAAATAACAAAGCAAGAGTGAGTTTCAAGATTAAAATTATTGATTTAGGGAGTGAAATGATACAGTAATCTTAGACAACACCCTTAATCTTCGAGTTTCTGACGATTACTTGAGCAACAATGAAATACTTCAGGAATGTGACAGGCTGGAACATGTAAATAAGTGTGCATTGTAAATTCCACTTGTTCATTTTACCACAGTTCTAGTGTTATTTTATTTCATTTAATACAAATTGAACTTGGGAAATAACAAGGCTAATTTATGTTTTCTCATGTCATACCTACGTTTGTTCCTCCTTCCAGTGGATTCAACTTTGGCTTTTAAGAGTCTTCCAGTTGTACCTCTGCATTCCATTTTTCTTTCTATTTTCTGTCAGTTGATTAATTTCTAAAGAATACAGATCTTGCTTTTATTTGGTCCTTCATTATCTGATATTCCTTGGTGCTGACTGAAGCCTGATATCACGTTACTTGTATTTCCAATAGACTCTTAATTTGGGGAGTCAACATAAAACAGATCTCATTTTAGGCTTTTGAGGCACTTTATAAATAGAACTGAGGCTCAAATTCAGACATGACAGAAACAATTGAGAAATTAATTGAACAACTAGTGAAAACAGAAATCCTGGCAGGAGAAGACAGGACAGTTCCTGCGGAGATGCAGAGACATCCATGGGCCAGAAGGAAGCCTTTCAGTTAATCAATATGATACTTTGGTAGAGGTATCTAATTCATTCCTCTTGATATTTTCCCAAAGCTTTATAATTCTGCTTCTTTCAGAATGGAATTGGATAAGTGCAGGGATGTTATTCTTGTTGAATCAGCCTCCCAAACATTTTCAGGTGATGCAGCCTTTCTAATAGTTTCTTTGTTTTTATGTTTAATTCAACATTCGCTCTCTGCTCTCACATTGCTATCTGTTATATCTTTTAGTTTCCTCCTTCTGAATTTATATGTATTGTTTTTTAACTTTCCATATTTCTTCTTTCTCCTTGCATTCCTTGTTTAGAAACTGGGAGCAGGGAGCGACTCCTAAAATATTAGACTATCACTATTGATAGCTACATCCAAAAGGCCAGTTTTAACCAAATATAAAGAGCAAAGTTCTTGAGATTTACCTGGATCAACACTAACATCCAACATGCTAAAATGCATGCTAGCTTTAAAAGCTAACAGACTCTGAATTCATCCAGATAAATAACAACAAACTAACATAATTTGTAACACCTTAGATTTGAATTATGTTCAGTATATAATCTTGCAGTACTTCTAAGATATTTTAACTCTCTTCATGGAATGCAGAACAGTCTAGCTCAGAGACTTATCTCTCAGCCTGACTGTTACCCGTCTCTGTGAATTTGTCTGTTCTTGTCCTTTTCCCTCTGATGTTAGTTCTCTTCAGTGTATTGAAATAACGTGGTGGTCAATGGGTTCATCTCAGTGGAATATTGCAAAAATGGGATTCAGTCTTTGAATAGGGGTCTTTTTTTGTTTTATTGACAGAAAAGCCTCCTTCAATTGATTCAGAAGATCAACAAAGCCTTCAGTTAATGCTACTGTTAAAGGTATCAATTTTATCAATTCCCTATCCTGTGCTTTTGTGCCTTTAGTTTAGTGACCTTTTCTTCTATCTCATCTCCTGCCTGCCCAAGAATAATGTATCATCCAACATCCCTATCAGATGATATTTTGGTAGTTTTATTATACTTTGGGTACCCCGTCATTTCAACTAATTCTCTGTAGAGTTCAGCAAACAATTGAAACTTTGATACGACTTCTCCATCGGCTGTTTTCCACATCACTGTAAGAATAGAAATGAGACACCTCTGCAGAAGTCTCTGAACATAATCTCTAAGTGTGCATAAAATTATATTCAACTATGTATTTTACTTGGACATGTTAATTATTATACACCAGTATTGTTTAATTGCCCATGTGAGCACTACATTTACTGAAATACGAAGCAATGCAGAAACAAATAACAGTTAGTTTCTCTGTTGAAGATAAGATGTTGCCACAGTCTATCCCTGAACAGATCAAACAGGTTTCTAGAAGAGAAAAGACCAAAGGGTGGTTTTTAATTTTTATGATAATGGAATGGTTGATGGGGTTAACGTAGAAAAGGTGTCTAGGACTTTTCCTAGTGAGGCAGATACCTTGAGTTGACAAATTTTCTGGGTCACCACACCCACCTTCATAGAAAATGGGCTGCTCCAGTGGCTGGGATGGGGCAGATTCACAATATAGTCAGCCCTGCCATTCCAGGTGCAGATTGGGAGTGAACACATGGGCAGCCAATTGCAAAGGTTGGGCTGGTTAAAAGGCAAATCTTGGTGCTCTGGAACTTTGACCCGGTTGTTTGCTTACATTTGAAGCCATCTAGCCCTCACCTTCCTTACCCCCTTACTTTCACTCACATGCCTTGTGGCCATGCTGCCCTGTTGACCTCAATGACCCTTCATCACCTCCATGAGAATTCATTGAACTTCCATTTCCATTTACCTACATAACCAATGAATATTTAATAACAATGGTGTGTGTGTGAAATAGTCAACCCTTTGGGTTACATCTCTATGTGGTTGTCAATCAACCAAGCCTTTAAAGTATCAATAACAGTAGCTATTAATAATTGACAGCTTTTTATCTTGTGCAAATAGACATTGTAGTATTAACAAATTAGATTACAACAAAGTTATTTATAGCATCATAAAGCCCCACCAATATTCTCCCTAGCTTTATCAACACAGTAAGTGATTCATTTTATAGGAGTCTGGGTTCTCAGCCAAGCATGTCTCATGAGGCTGAGATGACAGTCCAGGTTCCCATAGATATAACAACTTTGTTGACCCTGCTGGAGAGAACAGTAGCAGATCTGCATTATATTTCATTATTTCAGTGACTGAAATTGACTGACAATTTTGTAGCACAACATGATTTCAGAAAATTATGCATGTTTTTATAAGCAGTTCCACAAATACCATTGTTACTAAAGGGTTATTTTTCTGTATAGAGCATATAATCGATGCTTAGATATAGAAATATCATGAATTAGCATGGAGGGCATAAAGCATTATTGGAGAGGTCAAGGGCATTGCGGTGTCATAGATAAGGTCTTTTGATTGTATCTTTTGAAAAGTTCACCAATCTAGACAATAGTTCATGACTCCTCAGGTTTATGAGTCATGAAGAAGCTAGCTCAATTTCACAAAAATTGGACCTATCAAGATCTTTGGACAATGATGTACTCCACAAGTTTACAACATTAAACAAAGTCACACACAGGTTTCTACCATAGTCCATTTTCAAAGTATTATGCTGGTGGAGAATTGGCTGTGAACATGGGAGACTCCAGTCAAGATTATGCTCAGACAACAGATGCATGAACACCAGCAAACACCAATGTTATGCCTTAAAGATGGGCTGTTTCACTGGCTAGAGAAACACTTGACAGGATCATTACTTTGCAGTCAGAAGAAACCTCAAAACTTTGCAACTTGGAATGTTCAAAGACCCCTGGATAGTCTTCATTTGTGAATGCACAATGACAACTGATACTCTCCAGGCTCTTCCCCAGTGGCCTCTGGTAGAATCCATGGATGGACCTCCATCAATGGGATAGCTGCAACAAGCATTCAAATGGATGGAAAATGACAAAGTGAGCAGCCCCAAATTGTATTGCAGTTGAAGCCTTCAAAGCTGCTGAGATTTTGCTCACCACGTTTCATGCTGTTAAAACATCTGCTATCAAACCTCCTAGCTCAGCGAACACACCAACATCGACAATCCTGCAACTTCTTCATGATGGTGAAACTGGAACTGCCTTAAATGGAAGATCAAAAACAGGTATTTTCAAAATCTGAAACTAAAACAGAAACTGCTGGTGAAACTCTGCAGATCGGGTGGCATTTGTGGAGAGAAGGCAGAGTTAATCATAGAATCCCTACAATATGGAAGCAGTCCATTTGGCCCATTGAGTCTACACCAACCCTCCAAAGAGCATCCCACGCCATTCCTCTAACCCTGCATTTCCCATGGCCACCTAATCTGCACATCTTTGGACTGTGGGAGGAAACTGGAGCACCTGGAGGAAACCCATGCAAACATGGGGAGAATGTGCAGTCACCCGAGGGTGGAATTGAATTGGAGTCCCTGGTGTGTGAGGCATCAGTACTAATCATTTAGCCACCATGCCACCCCAAATGTTCTTTGTCCTGTGACTTTTCATCAGATCTAATTGTAGCTCGGAAAAAGGTAGCATATATGCTGAGGACAGAGTAGGGGTGAAAAGGAGTGAGTGGATAGGCAGCGATGAAGTCCAGAGATAAACAATGACAGTTAGGCAGACAAAGGGATGGATGTGAGTATGCCAGGGAGAAAGAGAAAGTGATAATGGGGGCCATAAGGGAGTGGAATGGGTTGGCTGTACCGAAAGTAGCCTATGTCATGACAGGGCCTGGGGTATGAGGTAGGTAAAGACCATGGAAGAAGGTGTTCAGGTGCTAAAATTATTGAACTTGATATTGAGGCTGCAGGCTCCCAAAGCGGAAAATGAGATGTTGCTCTTTCAGCTTGCGCTGAGCTTTATTGAAAAACTGCAGCAAGCCCGAGACAACGATGTTGGCCAGGAAACACAGTGGATGTGTTGAAGTGGCAGGCAGCTCGATACTCAGGATCATTTTTAAGAAGAGATCATAAGCGTTCTGAAAAGCTCTTGTATGCACACTCTTGTATGGTCACCCAGTCTGTATTTCAACTTGCCTCTTTAAGAGAGACCATATTGTGAGCACTGGATCCAGCACACTAGATTGAGTAAAGTGCAGGTAAATCTCTGTGTTATCTGGAAGGTGTGATTGGAGCCTTGGATAGTGAGGAGGGAGGAGGTAAATGGACAAAAGTTGTACCTTCTACGATTGCATAGGAAGGAGCCGTGTGGATGTGGGGAGGTATTACGGGTCCCAGAGAGAGAATAGTCCTTTTGAAATGCTGACAAGGGAGGGAAGGGGAATATGTGTCTGATGGTGGCATTCCGCCGAAGCTAGCAGAAATGGTGCCTTATGATCCTTCAAAATCTGGCCAGGCATCAACCAAGCCTGTGTGATAGCCTCTATTTGATTTATAATCTGTCTGATAGTGCTTATTCACTTGTTCAAAATCAATTTTTGAATTGATTGGGTGCGACAATAAGGTGTTCACTACCACCTTCTCAAAGGCAACTAGGGATGGGCAATAAATGCTGGCCAGCCAGCGATGCCCATATCCCATAAATGAATAAAAAGATATTGCACTGTGTGAGTCTTAAATATGGCCCAGACGGAAAACTCTTCAACTTCAGTCACATCTGTGTCAAAACTAAACTGACCACCACAGACCCACATGATATACAAAATGTGGATGACACCATGTTTGAAAACCACTATCAATCTCTTCAGTGCTGCACATAAAAGCTTTGTCTGTTCTTGAATGATGCGTCAGGAAACCTCATATCAATTCCAACCTGTTCAGTCAAAATTCCCATCTCTGCTTCATATTGATGGAGAGGCTCTGCCATGTGTTGGGCGCTTCCCACATCTTTTGCAGTCATCTCTCACCATTGAGGAGGAAATCCAACACCAGTTCAGTTGTGCCAGCACAGGCTTCTATCACCTACGTCACAGAGGATTATTTGATAACAATATGCCTCTGCGAGTCCAGAAAATTCCTCAGGTGTGTATTTTTACTCCCTGAGATAGCAAGAAGAATGGACGATGTGTGTTCAGGTCAGAGGCAAAAATCAAATTCTTGCCATCAAGACAAACTTCTAAGTACTAGGTGGCAAATTGAACACTACAGTAGCAGGTAATGAGAGGTCTATCTGCATACTAATGCATTGCATTTATACAATAACGTGCTGTAATTAAGATCAACTTCCCAATTAACCTTGACTCAATGAAGAGGCTGGCTGTTTCAGAAGTCTAACGGTAAAAAACAGTCACATACTTGGATAGCAGCACTTTTTCAGTTCTGAAGAAGGGGCACTGGACACAAAACGTTAACACATCTTTCACTCTCCAGATGCCGCCAGGCTTGCTGAGTTTCTCCAGTAATTTCCTTTCTTTTCATTTCAGATTTATGGCATCCACAGTTCCTTGCTTTATCCCATGTCTTTTATGCCTGCTTAAAGCACTGACTTCATGTATTACCTGGGCCCAGCTCACTTGGGACCCATTGGAGTGGAAAAAGACCTACTTTCTAGCCCAATGTTCAGTCTGGAACCTGTGACGCGAGGAATCATTTCAGCAGCCATCTTTGGGAAGTTGGAGCAAAGACCACTGCCTGTTGTGGAGTTCCTGGTTTACAGCGAGTGAAGGGATAACCAGGTGGCCTTTACGTACAGCACCAGAACCTTCGATTCCAGCAGATGTCTGCTGATGTGATAACCTGTGTCCATTGGCATCACGCTGTTTAAGTCTTCAAACTCTGTTGCATATGAAAGGAACTGAAGGTTACTCCAAAGAACTTGTAGCCGCCCATGGCAGATGTGATGCTATCAAAGATGCTCACCATCATACTTCAGCTCCAAGATGGAAGATTGTTGCACAACCGTATGGAGTAGTTATCATCACCACACTCTGCATGGCATCGAGATATAGACTGTGTATCAGTGACACCTCAGAGCACTAGAGAAATTCCATTAGCAATGCCTGTGCCTCATTCTGTGGATTCATTGGGAGAATGACTGAAACAAATACGAGTGTCTTCTTGAAGCCAGCTCTGTCAACATTCAGGCAAAATGCCTGCAAATGGTTGATATTACATTGTGACTGGAGGACTGAAGGGCAGTTATCCCCACTAAATCCTATTTCCTCACCTCTGAAATGCCCAAAATTCCCAGTGAGGAGAAAGAAATACTTCAAAAATACACTGAAGCTCTCCAGAAGTGCCACACTGTTTGATATTATGACTGTGAGGAGCTTAACAGCAATCACTCAAAATGCTGATGCCTTGTCCAGTAAACTGTCATATGCTTGAATCCAGAGGCTTCAAAGATGAGGGAGAGCTGTGATAGTAAAGTCAAGAAAAGGAACAAACTCCTATACTGCAACTCCCATGATTTCACATGATTTCCTGCCCTTAGTACCATCAGCCTGTCCAGTCAAAAGAAGATCCTAGGCAGAAAGTTAGGAACCTGTATAGACCTACTTTTTTTTTATGAAGAGACCGGCAACAAAAGTCCACAATTGATCAAGCAGTTGCTAATGAATCTAATAGATTATTCAGAAGAAATGTATTTACCCACTGTTGAGTTAGAATCTGAAACTTGGAATCCCAAGTGACAGTTGAGGCAAATGCATTAACTACAAAAAAAGGGAAAACTCGATAAGCATTTGAGGAAATATACAAAAAAGGATGTGTTGATGGAGCTAGCTGAATAAGAGTAGAAATGTTTTATGTGGAGAAGAAACACTGACATAAGCTCTCTGGGCTGAATGGCCTATTTCCGTCTTGTAAATTCCATACAATAATGGAGACAATTCCTGTTAACAGTTCCATAAAAAGAGTATTTCAGTGTTATGTGCACAATAATGATCGCTTGTCAAAGTCACACAGAGGTCTATAATTTTTATGGGCTAGCAGCTTTTATCAGCTTGATACAAGAGCAACAAATTTATCAGCTTTTTTGCACTCATTATACTTTAGGTTCTGCAAGTAATGCGAGAACAGTCTTCATTATTAACACCTCAGCAAACAACTCATTGTCTTCAGCCTTGCAGTTTAGTTCAGTTTTAAAGAGACAGATGTTGAGATGGGGCCACAACTCAAAAGAAATGTACCCACTACATTTTTTTGGATATTATTTTCAAGTAGAGGCAGGAAAGCTGATTTACAAAGGCAGAGGAAAATCAACTGAGTGCCTGATCGAAGCAAATAATTTAGCTTAGGAAGCCATTTAACTTTTTATTCAATACAATTGCCAATTTCTCTTTCCTAGACTTCAATTGTCAGAATGCTTCATACCCTGTGGGTACAATTAAAAATTACTATTGAAGTTTAGTAGCCAGACCAATTGTGTGAAAAAGTTTTACACTAAAATTTTGCAACTTTTTTCAGAGTGAAATATTGAGCAAATCATTTCTGTGTTGCATTGCAAAGATTTGCAATTGCTCATTTTCAGCCAACACAAATTTAAAGTTTCAATTATTTTCCAAAATGTTTCTACAATGATTAATTTGGATGCCTACATTTATAGGTTTTTTTTTAATTGACCCGTTCAGGCATGTTATGACATACCTTTAGAGCAGGTAGGGCTTGAATTGGGATCTTTTGCCAAGAGGCCAGGACATGACCAACACATTACTACAGCCCTCAAAACCAGTGTGGAGAATAAGGCGATCAATCAACTCTAACTTTCACATAATTCCACCTCTGTCTACATTTGTATGTTTTGAAACCTTACATAATCTTATTCTGGAAATATCAATGACTTCAATGTCAAAACAGAAAATAGTAGAGGAAGATAACAGAGTTAAAAATTGGCAGAAGCATAGACTATCAAAGTCAAATTTATCACTTACAACTCTTGCATATCAGCTGAAAATAAATCACACAGTCAAGAGAATAGATTTAGCTTAGTAGAGATACACGTGTTGTGAAATAATTAGCAAAGCAAGTAGATGCATTGCCAGAAGAACACAGCGCAATTCAGAAGGGGTTACAATAAGGTTTTAAAATGCAGACCAACCCCATGGAATGTTGTGTTTTGAACCACATAAGACAAAGTTGCCTGTATTTTTGACCAAGCAGGGAATAACAACAAAACTAATCCCAAGGGCAATGGGCAGAAGACACAAGGATAAATGAAGTCAGCTGAATCTGCTGCACTGGGATGAGAAGGCAGGTATAAGGTAAAATGATGCATGTCAGAATGTAGGCACTCTAGCTAACCTTATTAATTAATAGACCTGAGAGTCTTATGTCAGCAAATTTGCTACTTTATTCTAAAATGCAAGATAAAGATCTGATTTTATATTGTTAATATTAATCATAATAAACATTTGACCTTGTGTCGACAGTAACCTTCATAAAGTCAGTTCACAAAATGAAACCTCAAGATACCCTGAAATCAATCTCTAGAGCAGAGATTTCCAAAATCTTTCCTATAATGAAACTTGAAAATTGTTGTGACCCCTCAAGGTTAAATGTGAAAACAGGAACTGGTGATGGGGAGAGCAAGGGCACAGCTTTTATAATTGGGTTGAAGCTCCATCCTCAGACACAGGATCACCAAAATTTCAGCTCACCATCCCACTAGGGGTTGTGAACCTCACTTTGAGAAGCCCTACTCTAGAGTTAGGTGCCCAGGTTGTAACTGTGACACTCTATTCCCACCCTGTCACAGTATTGCATTCTCTTTATAAACTGTAGCAATCCAACTAACTCTTCTTTATCTGCTCTGTGTGGTTTGGACAGCAAACTAACAAACTACTGGAAGGATGCGGAGGCTTTTGAGAGGATACAGAAATGGTTTGCCAGAATGCTGCCTGGTTTGAAGAGCATTACCTATGGAGAAAGATCGAACAAACTTTATTCATTTTTAACTGAAGGTTGAAGAAGAAGGGGCAACCTGGTAGAAGTTTACAAAATTATGAGAAGCGTGGATAGAATTGATAGACACTTTTTACCAGGATAGAAATCTCAATTACTCGGTCACATATGTTTAAGTTAAAAGGGGTTAAGTTTAAAGCAGATGAGAGAAGCAATGTTTTCATGTGCAGAGGGTGGTCAGTGCCTGGAATGCTCTGAGAGAGGAGATGCTGGAGGCAGAACCAATAGCAATGTTTATGGGGCAACTTGACAGATATATGAATAGGCGCAGAATATTTTGTTGAGGAGAGGTTAAAAGGATTATAAGTTGCTCAAGTTCCTCAGTAACTGTTGCATTCACTCTCCCATGACACAACCCTTGCCATGGACAGCCAATCACCTCCAGCCTCAGCACCCGACTTGATCTGACCTGACTCTCCACCACACCCTCAATCACTCGATTACACCGTACCTCAGACATAACTCCTCTTCCCATGGACTCGGTCTGACCTGAGTCTTATTAAAGAAAATAATAAATTAGGTGAGGAAATGGACAAGTGATATCATCAATAGACAATTAATTCAGGGGGTTACTAACAGCATAGAGGCAAAAGGTTTTTAGTTTGAAAGGCATCATGTGTTGGCACTGTTTTGGTGGGCCAAAGTGCCTGTTCCAATGCTATACTGTTCTTTGTTCTTATAGCAGCTGGATATTATCTCCATGCCTCAGTGATTGCCTTATTATATCTAGAATAATTCATCATCTGCTTTGGTTATGATTCCACAATTGTACACATCCCTTGTTATAACCTGTTGTATCATTTTTCCTTAAGATTATATTTTGGTTAGTAACTAATCCTTGCTCTTTCTCCTCGTCACACTGTCAATCCATTATTGCCTTGGCAAACTTGACAGCGAAGCGTCAGTCTGTGTTTATAACTGAAGTCAACTCCATTTGCCCATTGTGAGTATAGGCCCAAATCTTCTGATTAGGATTGGAAACGCTATTTGTGATTCTGATTGGACAAAAAAAACACATAGAGCTATGAAAGGCTCTACTACTATCTTTATCCCCTGGCGAGGTAAAACCATGCAATCAAACTTATCATTTGCCTAAAATCTCAACTAAGAGAAATTTCAGATAATTTAAGAAACTTAGCTTTTCCAGCTATCAACTGCACCCTACACTGAAATGTCCCTCTCCACCCCTTCCAGTTTCCAAGCTAGCAATATTATTTCAGGATAGAATACATCTACAAACATATTGGTTAAGTTGATTAATATCACAAATAGAGTCCTAAGTTGAGAACTCTAGGGTATTATGATCTGTATCTGGGATTTTGAGGGGTTAGTAAGCGAGTATACAAACTGTGAATACATGTTTTTAATTCAAAGAATGTGGGCCTCACTAGCCAGAGCAGCATTTATTGCTCATCCCCAATTGCCTAGGGGGCAGTTAAGAATCAACCACATGGCTGTGGGTGCAGAGTCACATTGAAATGGCAGATTTCTGTCCCTCATAAGGACATTAGTGAACCAGATGGCTCTACCAACGCACCCCCTCCCCACCCCCCAACAATTAGGAACTGTTTCATTGTCATCTTAGACTCTTAATTCCAGATTTTTATTGCATTTAAATTTCAACTTCTGCCATGGTGGCATTCAAAACTTGGTCCCTAGATCATTCTATGTGTCCCTGGATTAAGAGTCTAGTGATAAGACCACTAGGCCATTGCCTCTTCTAGTTTATTATTATAAGACTCAGGTCAGATTGGGTTTGTGGGAAGAGATGTTATGTGTGAGGTGGGGTGTAATCAGGTGATTGAGACTGTGATGGGGAGTCGGGTCAGCTTAAGTTAGGTGTTGTGCCTGGAGATAATTAGCTGCCCACAAGGATAGGGGGATGTAGTGGAAGAGTCAATTTAATAGTTACTGAGCAGTTTGAGCAACTTTAAATTTCTTTAACCTCTTCTCAAGAAACGACTAACCAAAGTCAATCAGAACCTTCTGAAGCAGCAACAGAAATTGCTGGAAAAGCTCAGAAGGTCAGGCAGCATCTGTGGAGAGAAATCAGAGTTAACGTTTCAGGTTGAGTGACCTTTCCTCAGAACCCTGAAGAAGAGTCGCTCAATCCAAAACGTTAAACCTCACTGCTCAGGGTGATACGGTGGCTCAGTGGTTAGCACTGCTGCCTCACAGCACCTGGAACCTGTGTTCAGTTCCACCCTCGGGTGACTGTCTGTATGGAGTTTGCATATTCTCCCTGTGTCTGCGTGGGTTTCCTTCAGGTGCTCCAGTTTCCTCCCACAGTCCAAAGATGTGCAGGCTATGTGGACTGGCCATGCTAAATTGCCCATAGTGTTCAGGGATGTATAGATTAGTGGGATGGGTCTGAGGGTCAATGTGGACTTGTTGGGCTGAAGGGCCTATTTCCACGCTGTAGGGATTCTATAATCTAACTGTCCACAGATGCTACCAGACCTGCTGAACTTTTACAGCAATTTCTGTTGTTGTAGCATCCACAGTTCTAATAGTTTTTATTTTGAACCTTCTGAAGTCTCTGACTTGAACTCAACATTGTAGATATTTTCAGTGGGCTCCAGAGACTGGGTAATTGTCCATCAGAGATTTCTATTTCCAGGAAATACCAGGAGAACTAAATGATTCAGGACTTACACATGATCCTGACATGCAACTCCAAGACAGTGTGGTTCTGAGTTTCAGTTTCAGATCAGTTAAGAGAAGGGTGAAGTTGAGTAATATCACAGGGTTGTTAAAAGGAAGTTTTAGTGATAGTATGACTATGAGGTTGAAAGTTGATATTACTGAAATGGTTATTTTCCAGGCAATTTTGTCAACCATTTTAAGTTACCATGTATTAACCACTTTCATTAGAGCACTTGCAATGGCATTATAAACAAGTTATGACTCTTGACAATAAAGGGAAATATTAGGTGGGATGACCAGAAGGTTGATTGAAGTGGTAGGTTTTAAGAAATATGTTAAGGGAGGAAAGACTTTTTAGAGATGGAGAAGCTCAGAGAGGGAATTCCAGAGACTGGGGCCTAGGCAACTGAAAGCATATCTGTCAGTGGCGAAGCAAATATCACTGGGAGAGCACAAGAGGACAGAATTAGAGGAATGCAGATATCTTCAGGGTTTTGAGGTTTAGTGAAATTCTAGAGATAGGGAGGGGCATGGCACTTAAATAATGGATGACAACATTAAAATTAATACATGGCTTAACCACTTGACTAGGTGCTGATGATGGGCTGTGGTCACAGAGATGATAGGGAAAGGGGACTTGTTATGAGATGATGGCTAAATGGCAGAGTTTTGAATGACTTTGAATTAATGGAGGGCAAAATACTGAAGACCAGACATCATTGTATTAAAGTTGTCAAGTCTAGAGGTTCTGAGGGTGTGGTTCTGAGTTTCAGCTTCAGATCAGTTCAGAGAAGGGTGAAGTTGAGTAATATCACAGGGTTGCTAAAAGGAAGTTTTAGTGACAGTATAACTATGAGGTTGAAATCACCTTAGATTCAAATGTGACACTGAGAGTTGCAAATAGACTGGCTTTTAGCACAAGATGACACAAACATATTCAGTAGATAAATATTATGCCAAATATTTGGAAAAACCCATATGTGCGGTGGATGATAAATGTTTGATATAATATGCCATGAGAACTAGTTGACACAGGGAATAAAGGTCTTCAAAATGCGCTTGGATGCTAATCTAGGAGAATTATATTGCTAGGGCAACAATCTAGATTATCTGAATGATCTTATCTCGTATATATTGCCCATGCAAACATTATAGCTAGTGGTTTATGTGCCTGCAGAGTGGCAACAGGATATATATTAGGTTTAGCACCAGGTCATCAGTTGCTTTTGGCCCTCAGATCAAAATGCAAAGCAGTCATGGTTACATCACACAGCCATTAAATGAGAGGTTGAATTTCAACCATCACCAGATTCAGGGAACTCAATATCAACAACAGTAAAAACTCATATAATAAATATTTCATGCAAGTATCAGTGAAATCCTGCTTCTCTGAAATTGCTGCACACCATCATTTTTCATATTTTTAGTTCAGCTTGGAGGGATATTAATTGCATTTTCTGCTTTAAAGTAAGATGAAAAAAACCTGTTAATTTATTTCTTGTACCAAATGGTTGTGTGTCTCTGAATGAAGGATTTGGTGAAAATCCCTCCTAAACATTTTAACACTGTCAACAATTATGACAATGATGTAAACTGGGAAGAATTATTATCAATTGAAATGTTTATATATGTTATAATATATATGAAAAAGAAATCAATATTTCAGGTGAGTGTTCACTTTACTCCATGCTATGGATGGTAGTAACTGCAACTCTAATCTTTTGTTAATGTACTGTTTCTCTTTGCATTTAGCATCCTCCTGAATATCAACGGCACAATAATAAACGGGTAGCATGAAACCATCTGAGAAAGATACACTTCAACTGTGAAAAGATCATCAAGTTGTTTTTCACGTTAGAAAGGACCCATTTTGGAGTGGTTGGTTAGCTCAGTTAGCAGGACAACTTGTTTGAGATGCATTGTCAGGTCAACAATGGGTGGTTCCATTTCCACAGAGGCTGAGGCTACCATGCAGTACTCTGCTCCCTCCACTGCAGGTTTGATGACAGTCAGGTTAAAACCACACCAGTCATCTCTCTCTGATGAGAGAGTAGGGCTATGGTGACTCTGTCTTTTGTCCGTATTATTTCTAACAGAACTCAATTCTCATCCACATGGATATTGTTTGATCTATTTGATCCCTCAATGTTCTCACCTCCTATGCACCAGTAAACAGGCTGTGTCGGACCTTACAAGCCCCCACCCCCCTCTCCGCCAACTGGGGACAAAGACTCAGTAGGCAGGCAGGATTCAGGCAAGTGGAAGACTTTTATTCAAGCAACAACTGGTAAATGCAAGGAGAGGGCTACAGGATCTTCCCTGAATCTGGCTTCGATGTGAGAACACAATGATTCCCTTAATCTTTGGCTCAGGTCAGAAGAGAGACCAATGACACACTCTGATTTTTACAGTAAAATACAGCATTTTTATACATTTTGTGTTACAATACTCATATACAGCGTGGTCACTGTGTCCTTCCCCCTTATTCCATACACACAATCCTGTGAAACACCTTATCAATGATAGGCATTCCTGTAGACAGGCCCAGGTTCCATGATCTCATGGTGTTTAACAGGCATTGTAACCTCCAGGCTTTGGGATCTTTCTGTGCATCTTACTAATTTACATTCCAAAGTTGCTGGTTATACTCCTTCTGGCCTGTCTCAGACTTGCTTATCTCTAAGGACTGCTTAAATTCTGTTATTCATTGTATTCCATATGCTATCTCTATCAAATTCAGTTATTCCTCTTCTATTTTCTATGTCCCAATTATGTATATAAAAAAAGACAGTTGGTTTGAACTAACTGCTATAGGATGTGTAGTATTAATTTTTGTTATAAAGTTAGTTCTAAGGTGTGAAGTTATGCAGCTACTTCGACTGTTAGCACTTTGTAATTAATAAGTTGTGACCACTCTATTTCCTTCAGGGCATACCAGGCATCTTTTTTACAGATAGGAGAAAGTGTTTCCTGAGACTAATTAACTTTGACATCTACATTTAAATGTTTTTCCCCTAATGCTTCTATTAAACTTTTGGTTATACATGTATCTATACTCACATTGAAATCTACCTCTATGATTATCTGAAGACTCTTTAAATAGAACCTATTTCTTACTACTGTAAATAACTTCAAAGAAACAGCCAATTACTACAAAATAACTTTAGCTGTTGTTTTTACAGCTGCTTAATGGGTTATGTTGGCTGGTTCATGGGCTGAGATTTACACAGATTGTTCTGACTGGTACTGTTCACTTAATGGGACAACATCCCTTCATCAATGAGGCTGGAATTAATCACTTGTCTACCGTTAGGCATTCTTTTATCAAACTGTCTCAGATGGTTGCTTGGGCCCCTAGCTGACCTTGGAGTAACCCTGTTCAATGGTGCCATTACAATTCACTTAAATGTTGGAGCAGGCTGTCTCATTTTATTTTAATCCTTGTCGGCCATTTTGTGTCTTTCAAACATGGGAAACATGGGCCACTCCTACAGGCTGTATGGAATGATCAATAATATTGATTGCTTTATTTCTGCAATCTATCCATCACTGTGGAAGGTTTTTTGTTTCGGTTCGAATTTTCTTTTGTGTTTCCATGCCAAATGTCAATAATAATATACAGCTGACAGCTACTTAAATAAGGGAGGACGTACTTGGAACCAAAGCAAGTATCCTAAGACATTCAATCACAATTTCCAATATTCCCATCCTTGAGCTCTCAGTTCTCTTCAACCTAATGCATTACAGATTTGGGTCAGAATGCAATTAATTGATACGAGAATTGCCCAGTCTAGCTCTAAGTGACTCAGATTGATTTCATGCGTATAATTTTCATCATGTAACTATCTTCCAGTTTTGATTTTCTGGAACAACAATCCTGCTTTTCTCAGGAGAATTCATTTAAATAGACATTGTTTGTTCTTTGCTGGGCAAATAGATTATTCATTTAATAAGTATTCTGTTTTCTGTAAGTCCTCCCATAAGTCACACTTACCCTCAATTTATTAACTACCATAGCAGTGCTTTTACTCACTCTCAATTAAGTATGAAAGTGAAAATGTGAGGGATACACTGTTCCATTTGTTCTCTCATCATTGTAAAATAAATGCTCAGTGATTAGCACTGCTGCCTCACAGTGCAGGGGCTTGGGTTTGATTCCACCCCTGGGTGGCTGTCTGTGTGGAGTTTGCACATTCTCCCTGTGTCTGTGTGGGTTTCTTTTGGGTACTCCAGTTTCTTTCCACATTCCAAAGCTGTACAGGTTAGTTGGATTAGCCATGGGAAATGCAGGGTTGCAGGGATAAGGTAGGGGGGTGGGTCTGGACCATAGTAGGCTTGATGGGCCAAATGGCATGCTTCCACGCTGGAGCTATTTTACGATTCTGTGAAATGATTTTGGATGTAATTTCATGAAATATTTCAGAATTGAGATTTTAATGAGCAATGATTGAGTAAGATTTTCCTACTGGTAATTGATTTCAAACCAAGATAATAATATTTTCACATTAGCGAATGGAGGCAAATTGTGAATTTAGAAATAACTGTTTCAGATCATAGGTGATTGTGATAAATAAAGACAAAATTGCCAGGTGATGAAATGTGTTCCTCTAGAAAAGGATTGTAAGTAGTGGAGCAAACTGAATTAGATAATAACAAAAAAGGAGATTTATTGCGTCAAAAATTGATGGTAACTTCTCTGCTGCTAAATTTAAAACCAAATGCTAGTTTTAAACTAAATAATGATTACTGAAGTGCTTGCTTCCCAATTTTAACTATCTTGTGGGCACATATTCAGGATGTCAGTTGCCAGAATGTCACTATATCAGTTTGTATGTTTCCTGCTATTGGGTGCTGAAGTTGTCAAGGTGGAGAGTAGTATAGTCCACAGCACAAAAAGTTGGATCCTTTGTTATGGACCGGACCATACTCCCTCAAAATATTTTAAGAAGGTAGTCTAGATCTTAACTATTTCTTATTTTAAAGATAAATGTAAAGTGTCATGTTCCAGATGCAATGCGACTTTTCAAACTACTCGACATTAAGCAAAACACAATTTAATGAAACACTGTAGTTAAAATACAAGCAAAGAAAGAGGAATTTATAATAACAATGCTAGTGGAAAACTTAACTGAATAGTAGATACAATAACTATCACTAATTAACTGCTCCAATGTAGTAACATCCCATAAACATACCCCTTGGCAAAGAGGCAAATTCAGACACAGATTCTCACATGCAGTTCTCCAATCTGGGAGGAAAAGACATCAAGAGATAATTCAAACACAGTAGCAGCAAGCAGACATTTACTGAAACTTCTAGCTCTGTTGAGACCCCACAACTTCTGATGCTATTGAAAAACTAAACCCCAGAAAACCAGATCTGTGAGCACTAACCATATCCATTCAGGCTGTTTAAAAAAAACACACCAAGACCTCCCAAGCAGTTTACTCAAATGATCTCTACTAGCCAGCTTTACGTCTCTCGTTCAAACTCTGTCTTAAAGGAAACCAGGACAAAATGACCTCGTAAAACCACAGCATCATCACATCTTAGATGCAAATGTTAGCATGAATGCTTGCAAAAAATAATCTCTCATCTTGACTGGTTTAAAAGCAGTCAGAATGCTTTAAAATATGTTGGTAATAACCTATCTGGTTCACTAATGTCTTTTAGGGACAGAAACTGGCACCATCCTTACCTGTCTGGCCTACATGTGACTCCATACTCATAGCAATGCAGTTGACTCTTAACTGCCCTCTGTGCAATTAGGGATGGGCCATAAATGCTGGCCTAGTCAGCAATGCCCACATGCCATGAATGATTTTTTTACACAAGGAGTACACAGAGCGAAGAGCTGTAAGTTCAATATACTCCATAAAGCTGCTGCTCATGATGAAAATTGCTGCCACCATCCTCTTTAATTGTTGAAAACTTCATGGCTTGCTTACTTTAGTATGCTAGAGGACACTCACTTCCTGGTCTAATTAGAAGAATCTATTGCAGTGAACAAGCTATAATTCATTGCCTGTTAGCAACTGGCTACAGATTGCAATGGGATGTTTGAGGTGTTCAGATAGAGACGTACCCTGTACCTTCAGTCAGTTGCATCCTACTATTTTAGAGTGGATTAGCATCGCTGGTCCTTGTCTGCACCCACCGTTCACTACTAATTCCTAAAACCACACCCTAGCACTCTGTCTCAGCTGACACACAAAACCAAATGAAGGGAGAAATGACAAACATAACATCATCTGGATGAATGCCATCTCTTGACAACAAACACAACGAGAGCAAAGGATTTCAAGTGGCTTCATGTTCTGGACCAAAAACATGCCCCACTCTACAGGGTGGACATTGGTTGATGGTATTCCAGCCATGGATTAATCAGTAAGGGATAAAGGGTCACCTCAAGCCTTAGACAGTATTTCACTTTGGAGAAACTCGGAACTCAAACCTATGGCTTGGAGACCCTCCTGCTGCAGTCCTGCTTCAAATGGGCCATGGGAAATGAGCTTCAGGCTTAGTGGGTAGAACTAATCAGTGCAAAGTGTACTCTAGGCAGGCAGGAAGGGAAAAAAAGAATGAATCCGTTCCAACTGAAACTTGGCGAATAGGTCCTGTAGCATGAGGAAAATAGTGTAAATGGCAAGTGTAAGATGCAATTGGCAGCTGCATTTCCATTGCTGCATTTAGGTGCCTCAGTGCCTATTCATATTCTGATAATGGCCCAGAGACAATATCAACAGTTCACAGTGGAAAAGAACAGTTAAAAAAAAAAGAAATGAACATACTGACCATACTGGCCCTCCATTCTGAAACAAGTCAGACCAGTGTATGTCATTGATGCGGTTTCCTGGTGTTTCCTTCTGAGCTGGTGACACCCTGAGTTACTTTGCAGCCCTTTTGGAAGGACAGCTCTGCTTGTTGCTGAATGAGAGTGGCACTTCTGGTAAGTTATTAAGAATAGTCACTATATAAAGGAAATGGTAAAAGAGAGTGTCTCTGGAAACCTACGCACTTAGGTCCCAGTTTGTTGTAATCCACCATCATCATGATGTAGCTATTGAGCCTGTCAATAAGGAGATTTCAGAAGAGTAAAAGTACAGGTAACACTTTTCTCTGCACAGCTGATTCTTACTGTGCCAACTTTGTCCTTTTATGTATTCCTATTTTATTCTGAATTAATTGATTCAAATTATGGCAGGGATGAAACTGTCCCCATTGGCAGCCTCCTGATTTTGGACAGCTAGGGTTTCTGTACTTGATCACTCTCTCCAAATCATAGCTTTGGAAGTTGAAATAACTCCATATAGAATGATATCTTGTTGTTAAGTCACCATTTATTTACACATGGAAAGTCCTTGACACTGATCCAACTCTCTTAGAGCCAGCTCTCAGAGTGTCCCTGATACTCCTGTTCTATATCTGTCAGTCAGGGATCTCTGATTAACCAGATTAAAAGCCCCAGTGAAGGAACTCATATTCTATGAAGTCCACCTAGCTGATCTCATTACAATCACTACAGAAATAAAGGCTCCTCGCTTGCACATTTTGGACAAGAACTATACCAGACTTGGCTCTGAACACTTCAGAACCTGAAGAAATGTTTTCACACTAGTTCATGTGATGAATGTTAATTTAGATTCAGAGCTTAGTGGCTGCAAGCACTGTTCCCCACCACTGCCCTCAGAAGAAAGTAATAAGAAAATGAGAAAATAAATGCCAAAAGAAAGATTTTATAAAGTTGGCACGATTGCAAACATTGTACAACTTTTAGCAACTGCAGCCAATCTCTCCCGAGTGGCCAATGAGATGAGCTTGAAACTGACAATTACAATTACAAAGGCTGCTGACAGAATCCCCCCAGAAAAAGGATCGACTTGAATACTAAGTGGGTCTTTTAATAAAGGAGACAATTAAGAAAAAAAAGATTAAATCTATAAGCAGAATATCAGTGTTGTGATGAAATGCCACTGATATCTTGGTTATGCAGCTGGAGAGAAAACATGTACATGTTGACCTAAGGTGTAAATCTCAATCGCAGTTAAAACTGGGGCAAGTAAAGACAATAAAAAATTGTCTTGGGTCATGCTTGGACAGAACATTAAACAGCTTGGACAGCTTCCAAAGTGCCTATATATTTTGGAAGCAGGAGGGATCTATTACTGTCCCAAAGCAGTTTCCTGCATGGCTCTCTACACAGCATCTTTCATTTAAGCAACACGCTGGAGAATTTAGCGATTTTTGTTTATTCATTCATGGGATGAGGGCATCACTGGTTAGGCCAACAATTACTGCTGATCTGGAATTGCCCAAAGGGCAGTTTAGGAGTCAGCCTGTGGGTCTGGAGTCATACGTAGGCCAGAAAGTAAGGATGGCAGTTTCCTTCCCTAAAAGACATTAGTGAACCAGATGGGATTTTCCAACAATCAGCAATGGATTCATGGTCATCGTGAATTCCAGACCTCTGTTGAATTCAAACTCCATCATGTACAGTGGCAGAATTCAAACTTGGGTCCCCAGGACATTACCTTGTTGATTATTGTTGAGATATGTTACATCATGATACTTTTTAAAAAAAAATGTTTGTGTGATGCGAGTTTCACTGTCAAGGCTAGAACTTGTTGTTCATTCCCTATTTGCTCATGCAGATTGTGGTTGTACTACCATGATCTATACTACTGATGATAATGTAACCGATGACGTGACTCTGACATCAGTAAAAGTGATCAAGGGTTGACAACAGACTTGAAGTAGCATGTGAAGAGTGAAGTCTTAGTCACTAGAGAACTGTCAGTATCTTGCAATAGACAGGTATAAATAAAGGAGTGTTGCAGTGCATGAGAAGTGGAAGGGTCTTACAAAAGGATGAGAATCCAACAGCCTCGGGGACAATATATTGATACACTGATATCTAAATTTGTAACTTGTACTATTCACTTAAAGCACAAAATAAATAATTTCACCTGGTGTAGGTGTACCCATAGTATTGTTGGGCCGTTAAGAAAGTAACTTTCCAGATTGCAATCTAGAAACAGATAGAAAAGTGACATAGTTATAAGTCAAGATATTGCCTGGGTTTGGAGAGATTGCAGTAGGTATTTGTATTGATGGTGGTCCCATAAATCTACTGCCCTTGTCCTTGATTCCAAATAAAATAGACGCGTCTTAGCATTTCACCTTCTGTTTCATCCGGTTGGGTTAGGGCTAGGGCGAGGGTTAGGATTATTTTAGGCAAAGCAGGAATCATTTCTTTTCAGCATCATTAACGGTTTACCTTTCTATCAAGCCTTTAATGAGCATCATCTGAGTATAACCAAATGAACAAATGCTGAGGGAATGGAAGTGATTTCAGGTAGATCAAGTGCCAATTTGGTGAAAGAAGGATGTAAGGAAATTTTAAAGGAGTGGAGAGGTAAACATTTTTAGGGAGGGAATTTTAAAGCAGGAATCTGAGGTGGCTGAAAACAGGTCTGCAAATGGTGTTCCTGGAGAAGATATGAAGTAACCAGCTTTAGAAGAACACAGAATCCAAGAGTAATTTGTTATTATAGAGATTGATATAAAGGCAAAGAGGAGTGAGACAATGAAGTGAATTGAATGTGATGATGAAAACCTTTAATCTTAAAACCTGGGTCATGGAAGTCAACGTAATACTGTGTTGTGGGAGACATATTGTAGGACAGATACATGCCATAGAGATTGGAGTGAACTGAAGATTGCTGAAGGTGGAGAATGGGAGTTAACCAAGATGGATTTCAACAGTTAATCAGTGACACAGCCACGGATGAAGTTTGTTCTCAGTATATTCAATAAGATAGTGAATAGGGGAGGAGAAAGGTGGAATTATAAATGTGGAAGCAGTCTGTCCATATGAATGAGGGGATCTTTTGTCAGAAGGTCAGATTGAATCAAATAATATGAAGCTATATGAACTGAATTCAGCTTGAGGAAGAATGATGAGAGTGTATTTGAAGTTATCACTAATGTTGTAGAGCTTGCGGCAGGACCTGAACATGATATTTTTGATCTTCACAATGTTCGGCTGTTAGAAATAAAATCTCATAGAAGATCATGTGACCAGCAAGCCATTTTAAGCACAAAGGCAATAGAAGAGTCAAGTAAGATGGAAAGGAAATTGAATTGCTGGAGTGTTGAAACTGGGTCTGAACAACAGAAGCTAATCCCATGTCTGGAGTGATGTTGACAAGAAGTATCATGTAGATGAATAATGAGAAGCATCCAAAAAAATGGACAGATTCCTTAGGGATTCTGGAGAGATGAATGCAAGGGCATTCCTCGGGGAAATGTCTTAGCTACAATTCATTAGATATGAGTGGAACAGAGTTGTTGAAGGAGGATAATTTTGAGGGTTACAGAGAAGCTTAATGAGGTTTTGATGTTCTGCAGCCCCAGTTATCCAGAATGTTGTTCGTGGCTTTGATAAGGACTATTGAAGCTCTGTGATAGGAGGTGAAATTTGCATAGAGTGTCTAGAACTTGGAGTTGTAGAAAAGATTAATATGGATTTAGGAGGCAACCAAGGCATTTGAAGGAGAAAGAAAGGTTGGAGATGAAATGATAGTTTGTAAGGATGGAGCTTTGTTGGTAAGCATTTCACAAAGAGAAAGGATGATGACAATTTTGAAAGGAATCTGGATAGTATCCTAGGGAATAGAAGAATTCACAATGTCAGCTAGCTTGGGGCCAAGAGGAGATTCTGGTTGGTGAGCAGTTCAGTGGGAAGAAGTCACAGGTCACCCCCAAATTGACTGGACTTGCCAAGCTGTTTACAATAGTCTCCCAAGTTTCAATTTTGTTAAGTGTTAGGCAAAGTTTCAGACCCTCTGAATACTGTCTCATGCCTTGTACACAAGATTTGCTTAAGTGTTGAGGCACAACAAAGTAATCCGAAAGCACTTTTTAAATTGGTGTCCACAATGCTGTGATAGGGTCTGACAAATTAAAAAGTATAGAATTCTGATGCATTGAACTTAAAACAAAAATACCATTTTTTAATAAATTCTACAGCATGTTTTCCAGTATGGTTCTGCAATGGCAGTGAACTGGAGTGATCTTTTTACCTTTTCATGCTAGAGCAGAGAATGACTCAAAAATAGTTCAGTGATTCCAACAAGCTAAGAAGTGACAAAAACATCTGCCATTTGACAATAACTCTTTTTGTCACCAATATGCTTGACTTTTGTTCTTGAAATGAAGGGCAATGGAAATGTTTTTGCACAGAGTATAATGAAGCAAAAACGAGGCACAATTAAGAGAACAATACTTTTTATAAATTGATTCAGACACTCCATGCACAATCACAGCATAAAATATATTATAAAACAAAACAGAAATTGTCAAAAGCAGCTTTGATTGAAAGATTCATGTTGTATTTGTGCCTAAAATATTGAGTGCGATAAACACCATCCACTGTAGTGATGTCATGGGGACTTAGAGTAAAGAAGGAGGTTGTCAGAGACAGACCTGAGCCTCGTGTGTGCTCTTACAGTAACATAGGTAATGTACTGCAAATAGTTGTAATAATGCAATAAACTTCATATTACTTACTCTTCTAGTTAGACTAATAAGGTAGCCTTCCTCATTCACAGTAGATCAATTTGAGCTTGAAGGAAGTCAACATAACAATCTGTGCATATTATATTGCATTCAGAACATTTAAGTCTTTCAACCCACTTTCTCTTGAATAATGCAGATATTGTTTTAAATCAATTAAAATTAAATTCGGGAGATCTAATAGGCCGTGAAATCAATATCGCTCACACTACTACATTTCCCCAATCAAAATTACTCTATTTTATGAGAAATAATTTTTACTGTCAAAATAATAACTTGTGTGTTTTATTAGTGTGCTCTCCTGTCACAATTTAATTTGAAGTAGAAATATTTTTACATGTTAACAGATTTATTTTTATTTCCTCTTCTGAAATTTCTATGCCTATTACAAATGTGACAACATAATTACAGTTTTGTACTTATTTCAATGGTGAGTGAATTGAAATGCATAGTTTTTTTTCTGCTCAGCTTAGCATTGACTAGCCCAACAGGGATGGATAAATTGTCTCAAGCCAACTTCAGGTTTCCATTTATTATTATTCATTTATTTAGAGGATGTGGGTATCATTGATGAAGCCTGTCTATATGGTCTCTCACTGATTGATTGAAAAGGTGATTGTGAGCCACTTTCTTGAGCCATTGCAAACTGTCAGGTAAAGGACTCCTGTAGTAATGTTCGGTGAGGAGTTCCAGAATTATGGTCCATTAAGGAAATGGTGACATATTGCTAATTCAGGTGGCTTGGAAAGGAACTTTCACAAATAACAAAGTCCCAAACATTGATCGCTGCAGAACCCCACTGGCCACAGGCTTCCAGTCACTAACAAAGTTGCCCTCTGCTTCCTACCACTCAGCAATTCTGGATCCAATTAGTCAAATACCATGCCTCATCTAGTATTCAATTGCCCTATGAAAAATTTCCAATTTGCAGTTTACTCTGGTTATGACTTTAAGACATTGACTAGAAATGCATATCCCAGAATGACTAAATGCCTTGTTCCATTTTTGTTCATGCTTTTCACTGAAGAGAGTATAAATGTTGAGCATTCACCACATCTGTTTCTGTAACACTGCACTTATCCAAGTTGGGCATCAATTTTGAATCATAAGTCCAATGCCCAGAAACATTTAAGATCTGCCTGAGGCACACAGTTGTCATCTTTGGATCGTTGGAAGATCAAAACCTTAATGACAAAGAACATGTAGTTTTTTGTCCTAAAGTGATTTAAAGTTGGAAAACTGCTTCTGCGGCATGGAGATACCAGTCACATCACTTATCTCATTAAAACAGCCGTACATAGCCTTCATATCAGTAAGTGACGATGTAGCTCATGCAGATGACCAAGGTTACAAAGCTGACAATAATAATACAAAAGTATTAAATGAAATAAGGGGACAGTAAAATTGTTATTTTTCAAAAAGTATCTATGAATACTACATAGGCTGGTTTTGCAGTGATGAGAGATTTTATCAGCATTCTGTTCTGAAGAAACATATCAGTCAGTGACTTCTGCTGTCATCACATAGTAAAACTACAAAAATCAGGAAGTTGCTGTCCAGGCGTCCTTTTTCTCCAGAAACTTTGCTCTAACAATATCTTGCCAAGAAACCAATGTTCACTTTAAAAAAAATTGCAGTACTTATACACTTACATTATCGATGTTTTAACCTATACCATTATACGTGCCAGAAATAAAGTTGGATTTGTCCATCCAAATGTAAATGAATTTTTAACATTGTTAATTACTGCTAAACAGACTCTCTCATAATAAAATGATATTTTTATAAATATGGTGTTCTATTCCTTTTGATTTTAATTATGTTTGAAGATTGAAACAAAACAATGAAAAGCAATTTGAAGCAACATCAATAGTTTGCTGAGAATTCCAGTACATTGATCATTGTGCCACTGTGGATAAAAGCAGGCAGTAGCTAAAGTGTAAGAACCAGGTCTCATCATTCTCATAACTCAAGGATTCTAAAAAAAAACTGTAAACTGCAAATACCTATACCATCCCATGTATCAGATAGCTGTTCCTTCATTTTCTTCAGTTCATTACCTGAATGTGTATGTAGTTGTTGTCATGTTTTAGCTTTTTTTTGTGTGTTACAAAACTCCACTCTCTTGCACTTACAAATACTTCAGAACTGGCACTCTAATTTCTGGTTAACTCAATTTAATATAAGTATGACAGCTACATGCTAGAAATGGAAAAATACAAATTAATTGTTGTGACTAGCCATGAGAGGGTTAAAAAGGAGTGTAGCCATGACCCTTCCTTACCTGGTCATAGCAAACATTGTAAACATCACAGCTAGTTAGAAATGATAACAATTCAACATTGATAGCCACATCAACCAAACATATTTCACAACACTGGCTGACACATTTCCCTCTTTATTGCATGACAACTTGGCAAATAAGGGGAGGTAGCAGGAGTTAATGGACACTTGGAACAAAGACAGGAATATCTACATGTTTTAATTTGCAAAGAGGGGACAGTGTTCATGGAAAAGGACTATCACTCAGAGGTCCTGTCCCTTTACTTCACCTCCCCATTCTAGCATCTTATCCTGCTTTGCATGGGTCCTAAGCATTTTCCCAGTTGTAGGGAATTCCCAAGGGATTGCCAAATAGTGTATCCCCAGCTATGAAAGCAATAGGTTTATGCAGAAGCAATGAAGTCACCATACTGTCCTTTAGTACCAACCAGGCCACTCCCTGCAGATGATTGAAAATTCAGACAAGTTCACAAAAGTACACAAAGACTATAAAGTTGCAACAAGAACCAAAACATAGTCTGACAACTAGACTGCAAGTCATTGATGATTACTTTGAACTGCAAGGTTGGTTGGAAGATAGACAGTTGGCTGGAGCTCAAAAGTGCAGCATTTATGTAATATCATGACTTTCCTGCGGCAATTTACATGTGATCAGTGGTTGTGCGTTGTGAATGTGCAAACACATTTATTAATAGAGTATCTAATACATTTCATGCACATCACAGATATCGTTTTCTGCAGATTCAGAAACTTTGTACTCAAAAAACACAAATCTTACAGAGCAACCAACATCCCATGTGTCTTATTAAAGATTCATTCATTTGATTGGTTAAGGAGACAGGCACTTGTTTGCCCCATTCCCCTAAATATCAGACTTGCTCAAGAAAACGCCATGCTATTTCAACTTTCCATTTACCTCAAATCTCAGTGTATACGCTCACACTTTATGGGCAATGTAAGATCAATGATGAACATTGCTTTACTCCACTTACAACAGAATCTAGTCTTATCCATTTTTGACAAGTTGGGAATTTAATTAACAACTACATATGCTTATATTGGACCATTTACATAACAGTGTTCAAAAGGATGACGCATTACTAGTAATAGGGATATTAAGGTAGATGATTTAAAACTTGATCAAAGAATGATCTGACCAGATCCTGCATGAGATTCTTCGATCTGTTATGGCTCCAGCTGAGGTACAACAAATCATTAAGCTCCTGAATGAAGAGGACTAAACATGCTCCTTCTCTTTATTCACCCACTCCCTTGAGTGCTCACAACAAAATTAGTTTAGAATGATCCCTTCCCTTGTCAATACCTTCCTTCCATAATCCAAAGGATTTATGGTTTAAAAGGAGCCAATTTAAAAAGAATTTTTTGAGTAAATGCAAGAGTGAGTTTGTTCATTAATAATTGTGAGAAATAACAAGAAGGCAACACGTATGCACACATTCTAAGGAAGGGTCACTCGATCCAAGACGTTAATTCTGATTTTTCAAAGGCTGTCAGACTTGCTAAGCTTTTCCAGCAATTTCCATTTTTGTTACACATACGCACAGATTAGGAAGAACAAGTGTGTCCAAAAATATTAAATGCTTTAAAAAAAGCTATATGCATAATTTACTGAGTTGTGTGTGAATTGTAGTTAATAGGCAACTGTTGTTATTGCATATGATGTCAGCAGTAATAGGAACTTGGTAGTTGAGCAGTTGATTTCAAGTATCTTGGTTTTGGAGGCTGACTGAAGTTATTTTGTCTTGTTTGCTTTCAGTGGTGTCCCGTTGGAAGCACTCAGAGAGAGAGAAAGAGAATGGCTTTTCCCTTTCTTTACCTGCTGAACAAGGGTGTTTAATGGATGTTCTCAAGCCGTGAACTTCACAACACACCATTCCATGCACTAGTACGTTACAGCCTACCGGATGCAATTGATTCTTAACCTTTTACTGTATATCCCTGGAAAGGTAATACACAACCAGGTCTGCAGGATATGACATCAGCTGAGAGGGCAGTGGGTAGACAGGCTCTCCTGAACTCATCCTTTTTAAACTTCCTGTTTGAAGCTTCTGTGATCCTGTGCTGGTATGACATTCCATAGCTTCATACAGGACTCTGCCAGAGAATCTTTGAATTTACATCTATAATCATCTTTTGGTTGAAGTAGTTCTTTGCTAAAAAAAAGGCACATATCGGAAATAAAAGTTTGATACGTTCATTAGTACTTTGCCCATTATCATGACAAAAAGGTAGGATATAAGGAATCCTTCAGTGTTGCTGGATCGAAACCCTGGAACTTACTCCCTGATAACGTTGTGAGTGTACCTTCATCAAGTACACTTCATTTGGTTCAAGAAGGCAGCTTACCATCGCCTGGTCAATGGCAACTGGAGATAGGCAATAAATGCTGGCCCAGCTAGCAATGCCCACATCCTGTGAATGAATAAAAAGGAACTTGACACAATGGCATGGTGAGTGTTCTACGTTCAAGGCTGAAATAGATAGATTTCTGCTCAGTAAGGGAGTCATATTTGTAGGAAAATGGCAGTAAAGGGATGCTGAGGATAATTAGATCAGTCATGGTCTCTTTGAATGGAGACATAGCCTTCATAGAATCCCTACAGTGTGGAAACAGGCCCTTCAGGCCAACAAGTCCACACCAGACCTCAGACATCCCACCCAGACCCATCCCCCTATAACCCACCTCATCTACACATCCCTGAACATTACAGGCAATTTAGCATGGCCAATCTACCTAGCCTGCACATCTTTGGACAATGGGAGGAAACCAGAACATCTGGACAAAACCCATGCAGGTACAAGGAGAATGCGCAAACTCCACACAGACAGTCACCAAGAGTAGAATTGAACCCGGGTCCCCGGTGCTGTGAGGCAGCAGTGCTAACCACTGAGCCACCGTGCCATCTACTTCTACTCCTACATGTTATGGTCTTCTGGTCTTTTATGGTTAGTGTTTGGAAGGAGTTAATGTTTAAGTTACATTCAGCTCCACTCTTTCTTTTGATGTGATACAGCATTTGAAGATGGACACAGTCTGTTCTACACTAGCGTTCACAGGAAGCTGATCTGTTCTGTACCACACTCAAGAGTCCAAGTAATTCTGCCTAAATTGTCATACAGTTGCACTCAATGCCATCATGCAATCAATCATCGTGTTAATGAAGGACAGTGCCTCTTCTGTAAAGATTCTGCACTTGCGAATCCTCTATAACTGACCATTAGACAGGCTCTAGACCCAGTATAAACAAAGAAGGCAGTGAGGGTGGCAGAGGTGTTAGAGAACTCAATCAACACTTGCCATGAATCACAAACTGGCAGAGATGGCAAGATACCATGAGGAACTGTAGCAGCAATTAGGATAATACACAGTATTGGCTGCTCTCTCGTGACAGCCAGATTGTGGAGCATGCACAGAGTCAGCATGAAGCTGGTACCCTCCCACTCTCTTGTTCCTACTCTCCTGTCTTTCAGCTCCCACGGCCAGCCGGATGCTTTCTCTTGGGGACTCCTGTTAGTTCTCCAGTAAGTTTGAATTAGACAGCATTCACACTCTTCCAGAATTGGTGTTAATTGAGTGCCAAAGTCTTGACAGCGTTTCCCGGAAAGTCTCCTGAGTGCCTCAAAATTGTGCTTCAAACAAAGTTAATCTCCAGTATCTATTGATCAGTAAAAGCTGAGCATGTCTCCAAGTTATACTAGGCAGTCCTCAAAATCCTCACTGATGTTGTTTTAATTCATGTTCAGCTGGATTTTGTTCAGTGAAGTCAGTGATTATAGTATTAGCAGAAAAGTCTCTTTAATGGGTGTTTACACTCAATATACTTGGTCATCAGAAGCTTACTCAATCTCAGAGTGGCTCATCTGATATGTGCTTAAACTTTTGAATTAAGTTGGCATCATATGTTAAAGGCAGGCTAACCATGTATTCCAAGTCAACTTGGCCACCTTGGAAAATCTTTCTCATTTAAGAAACCATCAGCACAGCAATGAAATGACTTGCTTTATATTCACCAAGCAACTAACCAAGGAGCTAAACCATTCAATTGAAATGCAAACATGTTTAAAAATTTAAGGTAATTGGCAATGCCTTCTGAGCATAAAGCACACATTTTTAATTTCCTACTTCTTGGGAAAAAGTTTAAAAAGTAATGCTCAGATTGTTTAGTTCAATTGTTCACCGCATCATCCTCGAGAAAGAGAGAGCTTGAAGACAGAGAGAGCGAGAGAGAGAGAAAGAGAGAGAGAGAAAGAGAGAGAATCATGGCAGCGTTAAGATAGAGAGAAAATGAAGGTGGTTGCTAAAAATTAGTCTTTGCTTGAAGGATAATATTGAGTGACTTTGAGACAGGTTATTCTGGATGTTTAAAAGAGTTGGTGTTTAAATTAGAGATAAGCAGCAATTTGGTTCCATTGTGCTGTAAGCCAATTTCCCAATATAATTCCAACCCAAGCCATTTTGAAGAGGTTGGCATTAGGCCTATTTGTCAAGCTCGCACTTGTTATTAATTAAGGGATCTAGTCGGTTCCGATTTCCATGCCAACAGGAATTTTCAGTCTACAATGTAGGCAGCCTACACTGGCTTAGAAGGTCCTGGAGACGAACCTCTAGGATCATAGCCAGGCAGCAATAGTGTTTTCTATATAAAAAAATACTTCTCCATATTGTCCCTTAGTGTCTCCAGTTGATAGGAATGACATTTTTTGTGTGCTGGAATACCTTTATTTCCAATTTAGTCTACAGTATTAACTGTTGTTTTCTATTTTATGACTAGAGATATTTAAAATTTTAACAACTGTCATGTATCTGTTCTTATAGACTGTGCCAGGCTAGATTGAATATTTATCTTATCATTTTCCAATGTTAAGGAATGTCAAGTGAGAGAATATAATTAGGGAGCTGGATTACAGTGATGTGAATTTTCTGTCTGACCCCTGGGGCTCATTATTAATTATCTGGGTGCTGGATAGAGAAGGGCATTTTATGGTAAGGCTTTAATCATTGAAGTATATTTCAACATGTTCCATCAAAGAAAACTAATTGGAATAATGTCCCAAAAATGTCCTCTACCACACAGTGAATATTTAAGTCAGAAGAACTATTCAGGTTACACAATCAAAAATACTCTTCAGAAGTACCAACATGAACTAACATAACAGGCCTCCAGCGCTTTGTTTTAATAAATGATTTTCTGTAACTGTAATCTTAAATTAAATCCTTACATTGTGTCACACAACTAATCTGGGTCTTGAATTACATTCATACACCACCCAGCTGAACAAAAAGTATTAGGCACTACCCCTGAAGGGACAAGTAACCATGGACACAGTCTGCTTAAGCAGCAGTCTTTCAAATTCACAATTTACTTTGTAATTATTAAACGCTTGGGAAGCTGATAGCTTTTTAGCAGTTTGCGGAGGGGAATTTCTTTTTTCCACAGTTTAATAATGGGTGATCATTTATGTTGCAACTCCACTCAACTCTTTGGCTTTGGAAAACCTTAGGCCAGAATCTTAGAGGGCCCCAGGCAGCTGGAAGGCAGCTATTTTACCAGGTGGGCACTTTACTGTCTGGAGAGATTGTCCGGTATAACCTGACAGGCTTTCTTTCAAGTTGAGGGGTGGTGGTATGGTGGTGAAGAAGATCCTCCAGACTGGACATTCTGTGGCCCACTGAGACCAACCATGGAGAGTTTCCTCCAGTGACAAAGGTCATGCCTTGTTAATACCTTCCTGCAGCTCTTGCAAATGTACCTGTCACAGATGTATCTGTACATGACAGCATTGGTAGCAATAAGCAATTTATGCAATTCTTGCAGAGATGACATCTCATCTTCACAGTTCTTTGAAAATATAACAAACAATACGGTGGCTCAGTGACGGTGGCAAGGTGGCTCAGTGGTTAACACTGCTGCCTCACAGCGTCAGGAACCTGGGCTCAATTCCACACTTGGGTGTCTTTCTGTGTGGAGTTTTCACATTCTCCCTGTGTCTATGCAGGTTTCCTCTGGAGGCTCCAGTTTCCTCCCACAGTGCTAAGATGTCCAGGCTAGGTGGATTGGCCATGGTAAATTGCCCATAGTGTACAGGGATGTGTAGATTAGGTGGGTTATAGGGGAGTGGATCTGGGTGGGATACTCTGAGGGTCAGCGTGGACTTGTTGGGCTGAAGGGCTTGTTTCCACACTGTCGGGATTCTATGATCTAATTATGGATACAGGGGATCCTGTGGGTGTAGTAAATCTGGAAAGTATTTGATAAGGGGTTGCACAAATTACATGGATAATTAGGTGTAACTCATTAGCTTGGATAGGTGATTGGCTAACTAGCAGAGAGTTGAGATAAATGTTTTTTTTCTATTGGCAAGATGTAACTAATAGGATGCCGCAGGGTTCAGTCTTTGGGCTCCAATATTTACAATCCATATTCACTTCTAAATTTCTTATTTCTTCATTGCAACTCACTTTCCCAATTATTTTGGTGTTTTCTGCAAATTTGGATATGGATAGATTTGATGAAGAGGCCAACATTTGATAGATGAAGTTTAATGTGGCTTAATGTGAGGTTATCCATTTTGTGTGGAGGAATGGAAAGGCAACTTATTATCTAAATGGAGAGAAGCTTCAGAGTGTTCCATTGCAGAGGGATCAATGTATTTTTGTGCATGGATCACAGAAAACCAGCATGCAGGTATAACAGGCAAAAAGGAAGACAAATAGAATTTTGGCATTCATTGTTAAATGAATTGAGTATAAAAGTAAGGAATTGTTACTAAAAGTCAAAAAGCATCACTAAGATTGTGTCTGGAATATTTTGGTTGTCTTATTTGAGAGGGATGTAGTTGTATTGGAGGCAGTTCAGAGAAGGTCACTAGATTGAGGGGTTTGTCTTACACATGAGATTGAGCAGTTAAGGCCAATGAAGTCTTTGAAGAATGAGACGAGACCTCCTGGTGCTACTGAGAGTTGGTGGTGAAGGAAGTGGATTTTGTTTTAAATTAATAATGGGTTGCGGGGCTGTGGAGACTGGGCAGGAGAGGAGAGTTGATGCCAAAGTGAGATCAGCCATGATCGTGTTTTATGATTGAGAAAGCTCAAGGGGCTGAATTGCCCACTCCTGCACTGAGTTCTTATACTCTTATTTTCTTATAAGCATACTCCTGATCATACCATATGACATAACTGACTTGTTAAATGGGACATTTCCAGAACAGATCTAGCCAATCAAAACTGATCTTACAAGGAGCATTGTGGGCCTCAACAGCAGCAGAGTTGGGCTTCCAATCACAACCTGTAACTTCATGGTCTAGCATATCTCTCATGTTGTGTTTAACATAAGACCAGGGATCAATTCTGGTTCAATGGATGTAGAGGGCATTCCAAGGGAAATACTGAGCATAGCTAAGAATCAGGTGCCATCCCGGTGAAGCAACACAGTTAGGCCTACCTGAATGGTAGCTATTGAAAGTTGCATTTAGTAAGTAGATCTCAGCAATCTCACAACCAATGGATCAGATCTAAATTCCGTAATCCTGCCACATCCAGTTATGAACAATAGTGGTCAATGAAATGACTACCCAGAGGAGAAGACTTCAGTAAACTCCTCATACTCATTGTTGAAGAAGACTATTACATGAATGCAAAATACAAGCCTTAAACATTTTCAACCATCTTAAATCAGAAGCACCAGGTGGATGATCTATACCAGCCCTGTTTGTTCGCAGATGCCAGTTTTCAGCCAAATTAATTCACACTGCATGATATCCAGAAATGGCCAAAGGCACTGGGCACAAGAGGGACAGTGGGTAGTGACAACATCTCAGCTGCAGTACTTTCAATTTGTGATCCACAACTAATTCCGCCCACAGCCAAGCTGTTCAAATGTAGATACAATTTTGCATCTACAGACAGAAGTGGAAATTTTCCCAGGTACATCCTGTCTAAAAATGCAAGATAAATCAACCATGGCTAACTACTGGCCCGGCAATCTACTTTCAATGATCAGGAAAATGATGGTAGGTAGCATCACCAGTGCTAGACACGGCACTTACTCAGCAACAACATGCCCACTGATGCTGACAGTGGGTTCCTCAGTGTTCAGTCAGCTGCAATCCTCATTACAACCTTGGTCCAAAAGGAGACATAACAGCTGAACTCCAGAAGTAAGTCAATGTGACTAATCTCGACATCCAGGCAGGTTTTGATTGAGTGTGGCATCTCTTTTTCAAATCTGATTCTTAGGACTGTTCCTGTAACCTTTTGCCATAAATTTGCAGCATCGAAGCATAAATTTTTCAGGCAAGGTGTGAAGACTCTTGATAAATTCACATTTTCTGCATATTTTAATGAGGTTTAATTTTTAACTCTTTGTGATGTTGGCTAACCAAGTGAATGTGCAAAGTTATACCACCTTGCACATTTCACAGGAGAGTTGAAATCAAGAACATGTGCATGAAGCACTTTAGGTGGTAGACCAATCAATTCATATTGCAAAGTCAAATTCATGAATACCCCAGTCCCACAATTACTACCAATGTAATTGCAAAAGTTAGGATGACACATTGATTTTTATCTGAAAGGCAGCTTTATTTTTATTTTATGTAATGCTTCTGTATAAAGTCAGGTTCCAGATTAGAAATGGTTAATTTTGCTGGTACTGCAGCATCCTTTTCTATATCGATAGCAGAATGTCTGGAGCCACTCACTGATCAATAAGGTGGCTAGCTATGCCAATGGTGTGACCCAAGGAGAAATGAATTAGCCAATGAACTGAACCTTGGTGGCGTCTTGGGCCCCTTGTTTTTCATTTGACTTTCTCAAGTTAAAAGCAAAATTGTTTGATCCTGCTTTTTGTTCATTCAGATGATGTCATGCAGATTGCTGGTGGAGGTATCTACAACTAAAATAGCCCAGAAATTTAACCCTGATGAGTGACAAAATGCTGGAAGGTCAGCCTGATTTTAGTATTTAGCAGACATTAAATAAAATTCAATACATTGTACTGAATTTTGGAATGGTTGAAGCTCTTGTTTGTCTTTTATGTAAATGATTTAGATGAGAATATCAAAGGCATGGTTCATAAGTTTACAGCTGACACCAAAATTAGTGGGATAGTGGACACTGAAGAAGGTTATCTAGGATTACAAATGGATTTTGATTGATTTGGTCAATGGACTGAAGAGTGGCAGATGGAGTTTAATTTGTATAAATACAAGGTGTTGCATTTTGGTAAAACAAACAAGGTCAGGACTTATCAAATTAAAATTAGGGCCTTGGGTAGTGTTGTAGAACAGAGAGGCCAAGGGGATCGGGTACATAATTCTTTAAAATTTGTGTCACATGTAGACAGGGTTTTCAAGATCACATTTAGCGCACTTGCCATCATTGCTAACACCTTGAGTATAGAATTCGGAAAGTCATGTTGAAGTTATACAGGATGTTGATGAGACATCCTCTGGAGTACTATGTCCAGTTCTGGTTGGTCTGTTATAGTAAGGATATTGTCAAGCTGGAGAGGGTTCAGAAAAGATTTACCAGAATGTTACCAGGAATGGAAGGTTTGAGTTGTAGGGAGAGGCTTGAAAGGCTCAGACCTTTTTTCACTGGGGTATAGGAGGTTAAAGAGTGACCTTATAGATGTTTTTAAAATCTTGAAGGGTGTAAATAAGGTGATTAGCTATTAATCCCTGTGATGGGGTTTCCAAGACTAGGGGGCATATTTTTAAGGTGAGAAGAGAAAGATTTAACAAGGACGCATAGAGCAACTTTTTTACACAGAGTGGTTCGTGTGTGGAATGAACTTCCAGAGGAAGTGGTAAATGTGGATACTGTTACAGCATTTAAAAGATATTTAGATAAGTAGATGAATAAAAAAAGATTTGGAGGGATATGGCCCAAATTTAGGCCAGTAAGCCTAGTTTAGTTTGAGATTGTGATCGGCATAGACTGGTTGGACGGAAGGATCTGTTTCTGTGATGTATGACTATGATTCTAACGCTTTGAGTAAGATCATTGAGCAAAAATTTATTGTGTTTTGAGATATGTCACGTTATATAGCTGACAGAAACTTGATGGCTCAAAAAGCCTTCTACTGTATTGTGAATGATTCTAAAGTAGTCAGCTGTCTTGATGGTTTGTTAAATGGCCAGACTGCCTCTCCCAATGAAATCCACCTCATTTTGTCCACGAAACGTCACACCATTCAGATAGTGAAGAGGCCATTGGTGAACCCTCAAGTGGAGTCAAACCCGAGGTTGTTACAGTTCTGCCCAGCAAGGTCTGCTGGCTAATCTGAGACCGGCAGTTAATATACACAGCCATGCCAAGGGGCAATTCCAGGATCATGGAGGACCCCCAGGATAAATGCAGGCAACGTGGTGGTGGTAAATTGTTTCATGTGTTAGGAATCACAGGGAGATGGGGAGCAAAGACACTGATGTATATTATTGCCAGCAGCAACCTCTGTTCTATGTCCATTCTATTGATCTGGCACTGAGTGCCTCTGGTTAAGGGTAACCTACGACGATATACCTCTCCTCAGTGTGACAAATTTTTCACACATGTTGACATATTGGGCAGACCTTTAGTTACAGGCCCATTAATTAATGGGTTCATCCTATTGACAGCAGGATGAGGTCCTTCATTGGTCATTAATCAGCAACTTAATGGTCTCAAATTTTGACTGTGTGCGAAGATTGACCAAGGCTCTACCACCCCTAGAACCTAATTGTGGTTGTGTCAAACGCGTGGCAGAAATTGGGTATACCACCACTTATTATTATTAAGTTCTCGCCCAACCTCCAAGCTTGCCATCTCCAGGAGCAGAAGATTATGTTGTATACATATTTAGAACATTCTATTCCATGTATATCTAAAGGTAAACTGACATTTCAAAAACGGTGCCAAGATAGACGACAGTAAAGTAATAGTAACTCTGGCAACCACCAGAATATTTTCTTGGAGAGATACGTGAAATGTATGCTGGGGAGCATTAATCCCATTCTAACCACTAATCAGGGAGTGACCTCTGGCACTACCTACACCAGAATTTGTGGTGTGGAGAGGTGGGGAGGGTCAAAAAGCTTGGATGCTTCGGGTGGACTTGGTTGGAGATCACATCTTACAGTGTAAACATCCAAACTTGCTGAAGGTGCAAAGGTTTGTCACTCGTTCCTTAATTAAAATTAATTTCCAGACCATACAGCCCCCTTTGAAGCAGGAAAAGATTGCATTTACAAAGGGATAATGATTTGGTTCTGTTTTTTGGAGATGGTCATTTATGTGATACAATTACTGATGGTTCAACACTATGTGACATGAAACAAATTTGCTGAAGACTGGCATCTGTGATGTTGGGACCTCTAGTGCAATAGTTTTACACTTCCAGCTTAAACTAAGAATTTTGCAAAATGCTCCAAACTGAAATGTAAATGTTTCTGTCAAGTTATGGGTGTTTCCTTCAAGCACAAAAGGTAATTCAAAATCTTCTGTGAAAGCCCTTGTACATCTAGGTGTATGGGACATGGATGTACAAGGTGCTGTCAGAAAAGCCCTGGTGGAACTCAAAGCTTGGCATCAGTGAGCAAGTTATTTGTTTACAATTGCCACTTGTTAGTACTACCGAAAACCCCTTCTATCACTTTGCTTATGATTGAGAGTAGACTGATGGGATGGTAATCGGCTGGGTTGGATTTGTCCTGCTTCTTGTGCAGAGGATATATCTGGGCAATTTTTTCCCATTGTCAGGTATATGCCAATGTTGCAGCTGTACTGCAACAACTTGGTTAGTGGTGTGGCAAATTCTGAAGCAGTAATATCATTGGCATGTTCTCAGGGCCAAATTGTCTGCAAAATCTAGGACCTTCAGCTATTGCTTGATATTATACTGGAGTGAATCAAGTTGATTGAAGGCTGGCGTTCATAATAAAGAGGACTTCAGGAAGACGTTGAGATGGATCATCAATTCGGAACTTCTGACTGAAGATGGATGCAAATACTTCAGTCGAGTCTTTTGCACAGATGTTTTGGGCCCTACCATTAAAGAGTATTAGATTATTTGTGGAGCCTCTGTCCCCTGTTAGTTTATTTAGACACCCCGTTCATGACTGGATGTGACAGGACTGCAGAGCTTAGATCTAATTCGTTGTTTGTGGGATCACTTAGCCCTGTATGTTACATGCTGCCTCTGCTGTTTGGCATGCAGGTCGAACTGTATTATGGCTTCACCTGGTTGATGCTCCTGACATCTCCTCCTACGCTATTCATTGAAGCAGGGCTGATCTCCTGGCTTAATAGGAATGTTAAAGTGAGGATACAATGGGTTACAGGACTATTGATTGTGCTTAAATAAATACTGCTGTCGATGGCTCACGGAACTTCAAAGACACTCAGTTTTGAGTTTTGAAATCTATTCAATGTCTATACCATTTAGCACGTGCTCCTGCCATGCAACATAATACAGAGTATCCTCAATGTGAAGGTGTTTGTAACAGTGACGGTCTTGTCCTGGAGTGGCAGTCTTCTTTCCTGTCAGCTTCCAGGTATTCCAGCAGCCTGGCAGGTGGTTTTGCCCAGGGGCGGCAGTCTTGGTGTGGCATGGCGGTCTTCTTTGGTGGAAGCTTTAGGCCCAGAGCGGCCCGGCATTATGGTCTCATCCAGGAGGGGTGGTTTGGATCCAGCATGGTGTTCTTCTTTGGTAGAGGCTTTCAGCCCAATACTCCAGGGGGTGCAGCATGGTGGTCTCCTCCCAGCTGTGTCTTCTGGGTATTCCATCATTCCATAATTGGCTTTCCCTGAGATCAGGAGTTGTTAACTGAACTGTACTGAACTTTGTCTTAATTTTACTTTTTTTTATTATTATGTATGACTTTTGTTACTAATACAGGTGCTGTGGTAGAGTGACTTATAAAACTTTTCACTCTACTCTACATGTAAAAGTACATGTGACAATAAATTTCTATTCTATTCTATTCTATTCTGAACAGGCAGGGAATAAAAGAATATTGACCATGTGCCAGCAAATGGGATCAGTTTCAAATGGCTTCATTCTTGGCACAGACTTGGTGGGCCGAAGGGCCTGTTCCTGCGCTGTACTCTTTTATGTTCTATGTTCTATTCTTATGTCTGCGCACTTGTTTTGAATTTTGTATAAATGAAGGTGGAGCTTCCAGTTATGGTGGAAGTAATTTGCATTTAACGTTTCATAACTGTTTGTGCTCATTATACCATCATCAAGAAATTATGCCAAAAATTTGCAATCAAAGTGTGACAATGATAAAGAGAGTCTGGAGTTCTTATTTGATTGCAATTCTTCTGGGACATCCCAAACTGAACTTGTCACTGCAGCTGATATTTGTGCTCTATGTATAATTATTGAGCTAATTTTCTCATGCTCAGCAATCTCGTGCAGGCTGCTGCTCTGACACTTTTTTTAGCGAACGGAGGCAAATCTGCATTTCTCAGAGGAGATTCCATTCAGGGCTTCTTCAGAAATCAGGAGCCGCACTGTAGAACTGTCAGAGAAAGATAAACCCCACCCTTTTTCGCTACAGTCAGCTAACATGTTCTGAAATGTAAAGATCTAGAAGTTCACTTTAATACCTGCTGTCAAATACTAAGAACAAAAGGTAAGTTAGGGTGGTAAGGGGTAGGCTGCCAGGTAGTGGGGTCAAGGATATCGGATATTTATGGTACCAGCTGAGCGGGGGTTAGGTTGTCAGTTGGGTACCAACTGGGAAAAAGGAAGGATGCCAAGTGAGTAGGGGGCCAAGGTGAATGGTGGCAAGGCAGGGGGAAGACAAGAGATGCAATGTTTAGGATTGGTTGGGTTGGGCGGGTAAAATAGAGAGAGTGGATATCGAGTACAAGGTTCAGGTCTGGCAGCGGGATTGATGGTGGGGAGAGTGTGGGGCGTTGAGTTGGTCTGTTCTGGTGCTGGTGGAAGATGTACAGAGTGGAGGAAGAGGGAGCCAAGTCTAGTGGTAGGAGTTGATGGGTTCGGGTGTGGAGTAGGCTAAATTAGGACAGGTCTTCAGAGGTGATGAGGGCTTGGTGCCAACCTGCTGCTTGTTGCAAGCAGGTGCTTACCTGAGGATGTAAAGGGACAGCGTGTCAGCACAAAATCCTCTCCTATTTCCTTTCCAGTGAGGAAAAAACTGGTTTTCCAGTTTTGTGACTTTGCAATTAAGCACCTGTTAGGTTTGGGAGGTCAGATTCTCACAAGTCATCAAAAGGAATCATCTGTTAGGTCTCAAGTATTATATTTTTGTGTCTCAAACTTCTAATAATGTGTAAGAAACAACGTATCCCCTGTTTGTTGAACAAAGATAATTAATTATTTTCCTATATCTGAAAAAATCAGGCATTTGCAATGTTGGAGCTTAGTTGGAGTGCAGACTTTGCAGAATTGTTAATTGTGTAGTAAATTAATTTCGACTCTCACTATGAATCCTTTTGGAAAAGGAGCTATGGATGAGCATTATCATGCAATCATGTGAGTGGCATTCTGTTCTTGCACGCATTCAAGGTGTGAAAGAGTCACAATGTGAATTGATAGATGAAGTCAAAATACAGCTTGCAGTTAACAAAACAGTGAAATGCTTAAAACTGATCTGAATGTAACTCATAAATGCTAAGAATGGGCAGTGGAAGAGTGAGGTCATGACTTCAAAAGGAACCTGCTGAGTTTAGCCTGCTATTTGAGAGAATGAATCAGATTCAATTTTTAAACCTTTCTCGTAGACTACCGCAGAAATCTTGATGCAGCCTACTCTGAGGGTATTTATTTTATACTGTTAACAAGATGGGGACATGTGATAATGCTGGATTGGCACAAATGTTCTTCACTGCTTTCAACACTGAAGAGCACTCAGAATGCAAGAGCCAGGAAGGTTTGAATGGAAAACAAGCAATGTGATAGACAATGAACAACATTAACCAGTTTAGCCAAATGATTAATCTATAATTGAAGTTCATCACAGTGCAACATAGCTTGGTGAACAAATAATTATGACAGAATTGAATCTGTCGTGGTGTTGTGGTGACTCAAAAGAGACAATTCTGGAAGTGTCAGAATATATGACTTCTCTATTTTCACAGGACGTATTCTCAATATCTGTGAGAGAGATCATACCAAGCCAGAAGCTATCCTCAAATAGGATTCAACAATCCTCATAGCTGAGGAAATGAACATGATTGTTTCACCAATAATACAATTTCTGCAGGCGAAAGAGGGAGTCCAAAACAATTAACAATTTGAAGTCGCTGGTTTACATACCTCAACACAAATCAATAGGTGAACTGAGAATAAAAATCTGCCACTACTGGATAAAGATATAGTGCATATAACTCCATGGAAGCCAATACTGGGATGCGATGACTGTTGCCCAACAAACCAGATACTCTGAGAAAGAAATTGCCAGCTTCTGCAGTGGAAATATTTATTTTGCACCAAAATCAAAGAGTTTTAAAAATGTGCTACAGTTTAAAGGGGACTTACAGGAGGATTGTCAGGAGGAGAATCGAAGGCAATGGTCTTCCACTCAACAAGCTACCAATCTTATGAGGCCAAAGAGAACACATTCTGGGAGGTAACACAATGTAGAGCTGGAGGGAGATTAGTGCGATCTCGAACCCATCTGAATTTTTAGAGTCTAAGACTTTGGGAAGATGAGGTCGTCATAAAAGAAATCATATGTAGAAATGTATGATACTGAAAGCAGGAGTAAAGCTTAGATGATATATTGTAATTGATCAAAAAGATCTGCAATGGTTAATGACGAGAAGTGTTATAAACACCACTAATGATTATGATGTCACTTGGGCTTGTGTGAAGAACAGCTTTGACCCTAGGCATCGTGAGACCTGACATCTGGTCCTCCTCAAAGTCAGTGCAACAATGTCTATCAAATCGATGTAACCAGTTGTTAACATGCAATAAACTAGTTATTGTCAGCTACAAGAAACATTTCTAATTAGACCAGGTTGTGGTTTTCCTCTACCACACTAGAGCGAACAGTTTCCTACACTTAAAGAGGTTGGTGTCAGCTCAGCTCATCATGGGTTTCAGTTTGAACAGTATAATGAGCTGGAATACCATACACCATGGACAACTTCAAACAGAAAGTATCTCACTGGTACAGAGGGCAGTGGGATTTGCCTTCATTGTTGAATTCCTATGGCTGCTCAGCTGTGGCCGCCCATGTAACTGTCAAAACATCAGGTGAGTAGCCAGTAAGATTGATTCACCAATAGGATTTATCATCTCTCAAAGTATTCAGCCAAGCCAGGAGCAGGTTGCACAGAGAGATGGCCAGGGCCCACAAAGAGTCAAAGCGCTTGTGAGGAGAGTCTGAAAATCTGATCCCAGAATATTTGACCCGAGTGCAGCTCATCCAGCAGAATTGCATTCTCCAGCCTCACTTTGACCAGGCTTTGTGAACATGTCTATCATAGACTCGAGCTTGAATAGTGTTAAGGCATGGTGCCCATCTGCTCAATGGTCTCATGGCCCCCATTTGAAGATCGTTGACTCTCATGCATTTCTTCTTCTCTTGTTTGAATATGTGCCATTGCGTAATGGAAGCTCGCATGAACTGGCTCATGGCTCAGAATTGCCAGTGGTCTGAATAAGTTACAAAGTGTACGTCAACAAGTGAAATGAACCCAAGTGAAACAGTCAGTGTTTTGACATTGAAGTCAACTGTTCCAGCACAGTGTTCCCTTGTGGCCTTGGATGCCCAGCAGGGGCAGTCTCCATAGCTGAGCTGTGTTGCATAGATGTCTTGTCCCAGTGGCAAAGGGGACCCGTGCCTAGCCACCAGGCCCACGACTCATGGCGGAGCACTTAACAAGAATAACTGTAAAGTTGAACACTTTTTCTTAATTTCTTTACATTTCTGCTTTTATATTCTATGACTTGGTTTATTTTTCTGTATTTTAAGATGGCGTCAGACAGTGGCAACAGTGTACAACACTTTTCACTGTATTTTGTAACAAAACAGATGTGACCATAAATAAATCAAATCAATTCAAAACCGCCTGGGGTGACCAACAGACCTTCAATTAACAAGATTATGTATTTGAGGTGGTTGTCCCGTGTCTTGAGTTCAGCGCTGTCAAAATGGCCTTTGTCCTGTATTTTCAAAGTGAATGTAGAGTCTGCACCAGCGTAAGCAGACTGTACTCTGCTGCCCCTGCCCCCTCCCATAGTTTCATCAATGTGATCATCCTTTCATTCTCACAGCCTCACCAACACTCACCACGCTTTCCCCACACCTCCGCTTGTACGGCTCCCCATGTCAAAATATGCCTTTGTTTCCCCCAGGAGTTGGTCATTCGGAGATGGCCCCCAAATTAGAGAGTTTAATGAGAATGATTCTAATGATGGTGCCCCATGAGATGTAACAAATCCGTTCTGGGTAGCTGGAAGGGATTACCAGTTGGGCCACAATTGACATCCAAGTATAGGCCACAGCAACAGCTTAGCAAGATTACAGATTGTGTTGTAGCATTGTATGTGTATCGGTTTATCCTATATCCAGTCGGATTGCTGCTGCAATCCCAATGAGCATAGTTAACTCTCTCAATGGAGAAATTGATGAACTCACTGGCATGAAGGATACAGCATTAGAGCTATTGGAGGTGTAACTGGAACTAATCCTCAAGCTGGGAGTAACAAGTCCTAACTAGCATGTATTGGGAGCAAGTGAAAGGATTACTAAGTCCACTAGGAAGTCAGTTATGATTCCCAGTCATTCAGTTTGCACCAGGATTCAGTCAGCTCGCTTTGACTGCTGCATGTTGTGTTTAACTGCAAATAGTTTTATTTGTCACCTGAGAAATGGCAGATGCAGGACGCAAGATGGAGCCTGCTGTCAGATTGTACAGACACTACTCCTTATTCAAGCATGTCAGTTATTAGACTACACAGATACAGCTCCTTGTTCTTATGTGGCAGTTATCAGACTGTATTGACAGATTCGCCATTCCTGTGTGCCAGTGATCAGATGGTTCAGACCTTCCCTGCATCATAAGGTCAGAATGGGGGTTGTTCACCGATGATTGCACAATGTTCAGCACCATTCGTGTCTCCTCAGATATTGAAGCTGTCCATGTTCAAATGCAAGAAGATCTGGACAATATCCAGCTTGGGCTGACAAGTGGCAAGTGATATTCGTGCCCCACAAATACCAGGCAATGACCATCTCAAATAAGAAACAATCTAACCATTGCTCCTTGACATTCAGTGGTGTTACCATCTCTGAATCTTCCACTATCAACATCCTTTGGTTTACCATGGACCAGAAACTTAACTAGACTCGTCACATAAACACAGTGGCTACAACAGCAGATCAGGGTCTGGGAATTCTTCAGGGAGTAACTTAACTCCTGACGCCCCAAAGCCTGTTCACTGCCTACAAGACACAAGTCGGGGAGTGTGATGGAATACCTCTCACTTGCCTGCATGAGTGCAGCCCCAATAACACTCAAGGAGCTTGTTACAGTCCAGGACAAAACACCGCACTTGATTGGCACCACATTCACAAGCATCCACTCCCTCCACCACCAATGCTCAGTAGCAGCAGTGTGTATTATCTACAAGCTGCACTGTGGAAATTCACCAAAGATCCTTAGAAAGTACCTTCCAAACCCATGACCATTTCTGTCTAGAAGGAAAATGGCAGCTGATATATGGGAACACCATTCCCTGCAAGTTCCCCTCCAAACCACTCATCACCCTGACTTGGAAATATATTGCATTCCTTCATTGTCGCTGGGTCAAAACACTTTGACTGGCTTTGACTGTAGCATGTTGTGTTTAAGTGGAAATAGTTTACCTGTCAACTGAGACATGGCAGATGCAGGACACAGGATGGAGTCTGCTATCAGATTGTACAGACACTGGAATTCCCTCCCTGAGGGCATTGTGGGTCAATCTACAACACATAGGCTGCAGTGCTTGAAGAAGACAGCTCACTACCACCATCTCAAGGGCAAGTAGGGATCGGCAGTAAATGCTGGCCAGCTAGTGACACCCAGGGCCCACGTGTGAATAAATTAAAAAGACACAGTTCCCTGTTACTGTACAGAGTTATCAAACTGTAAAGACAGTTTCCCCATTCCTGTAAGTTAATTATTAGATTGTAAAGACACAGTTACCATATTCCTGTGTCAGTTATAGAACTGCACAGACAGCTTCCCCTTTCCTGTGTCAGTTATCAGATTAGATGTTGATTGTGACCTTGTCCATGAACCAATTGATGACTTATGCCAGGTGCCTGTGTGTTAATTACCTATGTGTGCACAGGGGCTTTTCTGATGCCAAAACTTTCCATGTTCCTCTTACCATCTTTACAGTTAGGTTTAACTGTGAGAAGCAGACAGCCGAGCAGTACTGAATATAATGACAGCAACATGGGTATCAGATCGTCTGTTTGTGAGCAAAAGGCTGATACCTCTGACTATCTTACTGTCCAGTCAAAACCTGCTAAGGCAGCACTGCCTGAAATCTTTGTCTGGTGGCCACTTGCAGCTACTGTAGACGTCCTGAGAATTACATGAGACTGCCGTTGGTTGTTCTGTGAGACGTGACTGTGTGGTGTTCTCAGGTTGCTCTGGTGTGTCTGCTGGTGCCTGCGGTGTGGGGCTCTCATCAGGGTGCCGCCTAGCATTTACCTTTAAACATTCTGTAGCATTGACCGAAGGTATCTGGGCAACGCGACGGCTACGGTCAATTTCTGCCACCTCAATCCAGGCCTCTGCATGTATCAGACTTCCAAAACTGGAACATTTTACATGTTCCCATCTCCATCCTGAGCCCTTCCATCACAAGTTGGCCATCAAACCTGACATCCATCCCATCAGTAGCTAAGCTCAGGGCCAACTGTGGCCACGATCACCATGTCCCCATTTGTGATTCTTAAAACGGTTTTAATTTTAAATTTCTCACACCAAAAACAAAGTACTATCTGAGAAATTAACAGTGTAAGTTCTGAGATGGGGCTGTAAAACTAACTGGACGAATTGAATGTCAAATCGCGTATAGAAAGCAAAACAATGAAAAGCAAAGAAGCATTAAAAGTATAAGGAGATTTTTTTTGTAAAGTATCATGAGTGGAGTGTTTCAGAGAGCAACATTTGGATATTTGAATTTATTCCTGCAATTGCCTTTGTGTAGATCAATCAGTGATGCACAAATAGCACTCAGCAGTATTAACCTCATCATTACTTTGGCAGGAAAATCTTGACCGATGTGTCTCAGAAAATGTACATCATTACAATGCATGTCAGTTGATAGATACAGACACTGCTACAGAGATTGCATGAAGAATGCTCCTTTAAGCATTTTTTGTTGGCACATCAAATATATGCAGAACAATTATGTTGCAGCTTTGTAAAATGAAAAATGCTGCTTTGAAGAGAGTTACAGATAACTACAATTCCATTGATTTTCAAGATAGTTACTAGACTGAGATCAATAATACATCTGAGTGAGCAGACTGGCGCAGCCAGGGTTGAATTTAAGATAATAATCTTTAGCACTTCATTTTCATCATTTGAACTTCCAAGATTTGATAATGACTATAAGATCATAAGATCAGAAGAAATAAGAGAAGGAGGAGGCCATTTGGCCCATCATACCTGCTTCATGTTTCAATAATTTATATCCAAATTGATTATGACTTTGACTCCACTAGCTTGTCTGACCCTCAGAACCCTTTAATTCCTTGTAGATTAAAAATCTCAGCCTTAAATATATACAATAAGAACACAAGAACAGGAGCAGTGGGACCTCAGGGTTCTCTGAAGGTGGCCAGGCAAACCTGAAACAACTGAAACAAGGGCAGCACGGTGGCTCAGTGGTTAGCACTGCTGCCTCACAGCACCAGAGACCTGGGTTTGATTCCACCCTCGGGCGACTGTTTGTGTGGAGTTTGCACGTCCTCCCTGTGTCTGTGTGGGTTTCCTCCGGGTACTCCAGTTTCCTCCCACAGTCCAAAGTTTGCAGGCTTGGTGGATTGGTGTACTAAATTGCCCATAATGTTCAGGGATGTTTAGGTTAGGTGGGTTAGACATGGGAAATGCAGGGGTAGGGGTATGTGTTTGGGTGGGATGCTCTTCGGAGGGATGGTGTGGACTTGTTGGGCCGAATGGCCTGTTTCCACACTTCAGGGATTCTGTGAACTTTTAAGAAGGCTTATAGGATCCTTAGGGTTATAAACAGAGGCATAGAGTATAAAAGCAAGGAAGTTATGGTACACCTCTACAAATCTTGGTCAGACCACATTTGTCGTACTGTGTTCAGTTTTGGGCACCTTATTAATGGAAGGATGTTAAAACCCAGGAAATAGTTCAAAGGAGATTTACTAGAATGATACCAGGAATGAGGGATTTTAGCTACAAGGAAAAATTGGAGAAATTGTGCTTATTTTCCTTGGAGCAGACAAGATAAAGATGTAACTTTATTGAGGTGTTCACAATTATGAACAATGTTGACAGGGTAAAGAAAAATATTTGGTTTCCATAAATTGTTATGTCAATAACTAAGTGTCTCAACTTCAAGACTGTTAGCAGGACAGCTAGGAGTGAGATACGGAGAAACCTTTTTGCTCTGAAAGTCATTAGAATATGGAATGCACTGCCTGGGAAAGTAGTGGAGGTAGATTCTGTAGGAGGTTTCAAAGAAGAGCTGGATATATGTGATGTATTTAGAGAGCTTCGGAGATAAGGCTAGAGAGTTTGACTAGCTAGGTAGCTCTTTCAGGAGCTGGTACAGACACAATGAGTCAAATGGCCTCCTTCTGTACTGTACAATTCTATGATTCTATGATGCGATGCTTGTCTCAATGTCAGAAGGAGCTGGATGCACCTTTGATGCATCAGTCAAGTGTCATGGTGAGTTTAAGATGATAGTGGAAGGTTCAGCAATTACTTTTGGTGCATGTGAAGAGGTGATCTGAGTGAGTGAGTGAGTAGGTAACGCAGAAGGAATGCAGGGTTAGTGGTGTTGGGGTTGGCGGTGGTTGAGATCGAGCGAAGGAATATGTTGCAGGAAATACTGCGAATGGTAGAGCATTAGCATTAGTGGGTGACGGGTACTTTAGCAGACAGACAGAGAGTGCTGTATTGAAACTTAGATGGTGGCACTTCTGCTGACGGATTGACAAAAGACATTGATCTTCTTCCTACATCGTTGGACATTGCTCCAAATGTCTGACGTTGCACTGACCTGGGTGGTAACCACAGACCAGGATGGCAATGTGGCCTACCTTGCTGGTCCTGGAGGAAGAGGAACAGGTCCCTGCCTGGAAAATAAGGTGCCAGATTTCCCTTGTTTGCTTTGTCAAAGTCAAATAATAGGAATCATGTAGGCCAGCTCTGGACTGACAGTGCCTAACTGGGGGCACAGTGACCTTTTAAAGATGATAGTGGTGCCAGAGATATCAGTCAATTCCAGGATACCCTGGCAGTGGTACATTGTTTTGGGAACAGCATGTGGTAAGGTAGGGCTAGAGTCTGAAGACAGGAATGGCATAGGGGTACAGTGGGTTTAAAATGAATTGACTGAGGTAAGATGCAAAGAGAAAACTCACTAAACCTCACAGTGAAAAAACCTTCAAAAAGCCAGATGCAACTGGCATTTAGCCAAAAAAAAGTAAGACTTAGTTCTTCATTTTGAAACTCTGTAGATTCTCACAAAGGGATCACATCCTCCGAGAACCTTATTCATTTCTGTTAGTGAATCAAATAGGTATTTATTGTGTTACAGTGGATGTATGATCATCTGTTATGGTGAGATTTCAACCCATGGTCCCAAAACCTTAGTTTGTCATACTAGATTACAAGCCAGTGGCATTACCACTGCACCATCTCTCCTCTGTGTTTCTGTAATTGTCCCCAATGAGACAATGTGCACATTATATTTGGCAAACATAAATTGCAGAGGAAACAAAGATTTTTCAGTAGATTGACTTGTTAAGGTGTTGAATTCATGTGTTGTCAGACACCCGACTGAAAGAACTTTCTAAGTTGATTTGTTGAGATGTTTATCAGATCATTTCTTTATGAATTTCCAATCCTCTACAAATAGTGCCACATTGAATTCAATGCATGCAATTCATATTGAATTCAAAAATTTTCACTCCAACATCTTTGTATTTTCATATTCTTCATGACACACTTTCAAGGAAATCAATTTTCCAGATGTACAAAACAGTCATCTGGATATTTTGAATGCTAAAAACACCACTTAGCATTTCGAGGGTTGAGTCAAGAATGATGGTTGTTTGCTGATATCTCCAAAAGTACTGCATCATATACAATCTTATTTCTTCAGAGAAAATGGATTGACACAAGCTTAATGAGTTGACCTCTATTCAAAAATGGCCTTTCTGGAAAAGGCAACCCTGTGTGAGCTTGTGTCTATAATCAGTGATATTTAATGGCCACAGAATCCAGAACAATGTTTAGATTTGCTTGTTGAATTTTATGCATCTGTGTTTCTCTCTTTATGGATATAGATTAACTAGACATTTCAACATAAAAAAGGTTTCTTCATACAAAATGTACGTTGTATACGGATATGGTGGTCAATTCTCTTCTTCAATTTTGCAGATGAATTGGATAAGTGCTAATGACTGCTTCTTTTAACAAATCCCACAGAACATTGATAGTTCAAAAGGAAATGGAGCCTAATGATTTGCATCAAACTTGTTTTGCTTTGCCTGTCACTTCAGTCAGTTTCCATTTTACAAACAAGAGTATGAGGAAATGTTGACTTTTAAACAGCATTTGTATCAGGTTTTTGTTTGTGGTCCCTTTAAACCTGTCACAGTGCATGAGTAGTTGAATTTCTATTTTGCCTCAACCATTGCTATTACACACTGTTCACATAGTGTGAAATTTCTGTCAGTATCACCTTAGCAACAGGTTCTAAAGGAAATCAAATATTTATTTTTGAAAATATAAATTAAGAAACTGACGGACTGCACCACACTTATTACTTCAAAAACAAATCTCAACTATGATAAGTAAGCACAATCAATTATCTTATACCTTGGTGAATGACAGGGCTAAATGTCTATTTGCTTAACAAACCAGGCTTAAGATTAATGAAAGCAACAGAGGAATGTTGGAGATGCAAATAAGGCAAATTGATGTCAATTTGATATATCAACACACAAAGAAAGCAAAAAAAGCCCATAAGATGAGAGCAAAAAAAAAGCAACACAAAAACTGAAATTAGGTTGACACGAAAGGAAAATGAAGGATTAAGAGGGATACAATTCTTTAGCATTTCTAGTGATGACTACAAAGACCTTGACTAAAATTTTACACTTTCTAGAAGATGATCTCAAAATTCAGTCAAATTCAAAATGCATGGGCATGCGTTCATGAAGTAATTGATCAATTCACAGGTAGATGTTGATGCAAAGGTACAGTATATGATTTCACCAATCATACCCGAATGTCTTGTGGATCTGTTCTTTACTGTTACACCAATGAAATAGTTCCAAAGCACATTGCAAGTCAAGCCCAAAGAATATGCCGTTAATGTACTGCTGGAAGAAGGATACAAGTTTGAAACAGTTGAGGCAGACCAGCAGTGCTTACGGGAGCTTAACTTTGGAATCCAATTGCAGTAGCTGACTGTAGACAGGAAAGCATTAAAATGTTGTACAGATGCTGCAATCCAGAGACAGAAGGCCAAAGCAAGTCAGCCTGACTGAATTCAATGACCCACAAAATTGTCCAATTGTCCAATTTTCAGTGACCCTCAAAATTGTCCTGTTGCTCCGAGCGAGACTTTATGAATAACAAGTCCTAGACACCGAGTTGATAACTTAAACAAGAATTGAACCATTTATTATTAATACTGTAGCATTAGTGGAACAAAGCTAAACAATAACATAATTTAATTAATATTTATTATTTAAAACCTATTTTCTTTGATTATAACCCATATTCATGCATCAACATAGAAAAAGGAAAAATTAGAAAGGAAATAAAAGAATTATAATTTGCCAGAGCAATTAAACAGCTTCAAATAACGGATGCCAGGTTTTCCTGCAATCCTTAGATAACAAGTGGCTCATGTAATGGGGTATCTAATTTTGAATTCACCAGTGAATGTGAATAGTTTCAGTAGACTTCCAGAAATATTTACTTGTTTCTTACAGATTTTCTCAGAGCATTCATCAATGTGATAACGGCACAGAAATCTAGAGAGAATAAAAACCGCAGCAGTCCCAAAGCTTCCAAATCACTTTTCACCAAAACCTGGAAAGCCTTTTGGAACACCTTGACTCAGAGAGCTGTGAGGGCAGAGTCTTTGTGTATATTCAAGGCTGAAATAGACTCTTTATTAGTAGGAGAATCGAGAGTATTAGGGAAATGGAAGGAAAATGAATGTGAGTAAGTCTTAATCAAAGCACAATTTCAAATGCATTTCCAAACTCCCATGCATGGAATATAAACTATACCCAAGAAATAAGTGTAACATCACAACAGATAAATTTAATAGGTGTAGTATTGATACTAGGTTTAGCTTCATATACCACATGGGTGTGGTCAGAAAAGCTGAAGCCTTCATCTCTAACCAAATGATTTACAATTATGGCTCTGTGTTTTGCACTGCTGTCTCACTGCACCAGTCACCCAGGTTCGATTCCACCCTCAGACAACTGCCTGTGCGGAGTTTGCACATTCTCGTCATGTCCACCTGGGTTTTCCCTGAGTTCTCTTTGATGCCTCCCAGGGTCCAAAGATATGCAAGTTAGGTGGATTGGTCATGCTAAATTTCCCATAATGTGCAGGCTAGGTGGGTTAGCTATGGGAAATGCAGAGTTACAAGTTTAGGATGGGTCTGGGTGGGATATTCAGCGGTGGGTCAGTGTGGCCTGCATGACACGGATTCTATGAAAACTAATGGGCAACATGCTCTACGTACACAACTGATACAATTCCAGGCTCTCAAATAACAAGTGTTCTTCCCATCACAATGCCAAGTATGTATATTGATCTATAGATCTTTCCCCAGAGAAACTGACAACTGTTAGAACAGCTCTTGGTAGATATTGCTTCCTCAAATTACAATTTGAATGATCCATCAGCCAGGATGTATTCCAACCACATATGTATTCTATCACTGAGAAATTATCAAGGAGTCTCTGTATTGCAGATGACATTATAATCCTTGAAGAACTAAATATGAACATGACACAAATATTTATCAGTTCATGATAGCAACAAGGAAACATGTTCTTGTTTGCATCAAAAAAAAGTCAAATTAAACATGAATCAAAACAATTTCCTCAGATCAATTTGTACAACAAATAGTATAAGACTTGATCCTACCAAAATAAAAGATGTATAGAAGATGCCTACATGGACAATATAGACTTACAAAGATGTCTTGGTTTATTTAACATTTTATTTCAAATTTTGCAACCAAAGACTGTTTGAAATCTTAATCACAAAAGCACATGACACATACAGAAGAAAGATTGTCATGATATTTTTCAATTTCTCAAAAATGTTTTATCTTGCAACAAGTATGTTCTTCAATGTTATTTCCCATCCAAGTTGATTATGTTTAAAAGAGATACACACCAGAAAGGTCTCTGAATATGTATGTTATAGGACGACAAACCTATTGCATTTGGTTTTAAGGTCATTGTGACATCTCACATCCCTCTGGCACTACCATTTTCTCCACATATCAAGAAGGAACCTTTGAACATTACATTTGCTCTGTACTTCATATCTTCCAACACAAATTTGGTGAATTCTGAATTTGAGAATGCACCAGAGCAGAATCACAAGTTTGCATTTCATGTTGCAACACTTTGCTAAGAGCACTCAATATACCACTGGATAACATTTGACAATGTTAAAACAAAATGTGGTTAATGAAATAAGACTCAATTTTTGTAATGACATGAGGCAGATCCCTTAACATCAAACCTTTAATGACAAAGGATCTGAAAGATCTCAAAACTTTGTCTCTCCATGGGTTTATACCTCCAGAGAATCAACAATTTGCTCCCATTCATGACAGGATCTGTCCTTTTGAATGCTCATGCTAAACTTGAGAGAAATTCAAAGGCTTTTTTGGGTAATTGTAGAGAACAATGAATTCTGTTTGAATCACCTTTCAAACAACCAAAACATGATACGCAATTTATTGAAAAATTACTAAAATGTAGTCCAATTTTCTAATGTTTTATGTATGGAAATCAAAATTTCCAAAGAGGAATTACGATATAATTTACTGTTATACGTGCTGCTTATAAAAAGCATGATTTCCAATTCAAATAGGGAGATTAAATTGATTTTCCTTCAACGTATTATTCAGGCATACTATTTTCCCTGAAGCAGCTTTTGTTTTATTTAATACTGAAGGAGGGGTTTCCACCATGCCCCATGAGCCATGTTGCATTTTGCTTTTTTTCAAGTGTGTGCCTGAATATAATTTTGTTATAGTTTTGATTTTAATCCAACAAATATTTTGACTCCTACTTGTTACATAGAGCGTAGAGCGTAAAAGGTACACACACACACACACACACCCACACACACACACACACACACACACACACACACACACACACACACACACACACACACACGCTTTGACAACCTTCTGAAGGTAAGTTTTGTGGAAAAGAATGCAAGCGAGAAGAAAAAAGGTCTTTCATCCCAGCAGAATCTGACAGATTTTAATAGATTCTATACAATTTGCACTGCCATAGACATAAGCTAATTTATCTAATCTTGTGAAGGAAGTCCAGAATTCAAAAAAAGGACTTGCACGATGCTAAAATTGTTCACAAATTCCTTCCTGCTGTCAAAAAGTAATTGTATGAAAATGGCAGAATATCAATACATGATGAAATGTTGTCCATATATTTGAAAATTAAAACATCTACACTGACCAGGGTCAATTTTACAGTCTCAATACACAGATGATAGTTTTCATCTTTGTATTTCACTTTTTATCATATTCTTAATCAATACTGTTAAACTTCCTTGTTAAAAAGTTAATTGATACTTTTAATTCCTGTACATAATGTGAGTCTAGTCTAAAGATCAGTTATTTAAGGCAAAACAAAAAGCCACTTTTTTTAAGACCTGCGATCAGAGATAGCAATGCAATTCAATAACATGTTTACATTTGCATCACTTATACCTCCTGACATTTGAAAAGTCACCAAAATAAACTCCCCCCCTTCTTTCTCAAAAGCCAAAAGCTGTTTCGATTCTGTGCATCATATTTCCTATGAATTCAAATATCAAATCCTGGAATCAGTTCTCCTCAAATGGGTGGAGACATGTCACAATACATGAAAAGCCTTCATGGTAAGAGCTTCCCATTGGTTGAATATTTAGTGAATACTTTCTCGTTCTTTTTTCAGTTCCAGGTCTTCCACATGCACCGTTCCCAAATTCATGTGTATTACATTGCATTTTTCTGAACTTAAAATCCATCCACTTCCTGAGCCTAACAGCTTACTTTCCCTAGATAAGCTGGAATCATATCAATCTTTCTTACAATCGTCATTGAGGTGCAGAGGTTCAAGCCTGCACTGTTGGGAGATCTTATAGAAACATATAAGATTATGAAGGGAATAGATAAGGTGGAGGCAGGGAGGTTGTTTCAGCTAGCAGGTGAAACTAGGACTAGAGGGCATCGTCTCAAAATAAAGGGAAACAGATGTAGGACTGAGTTCAGGAGGAACTTCTTCACCCAAAGGGTTGTGAATCTGTGGATTTCCCTGCCCAGTGAAGCGGTTGAAGCTACCTTGCTGAATGTTTTTAAGGCAAGGCTAGATAAATTTTTGAACAGTAAAGGAATTAAGGGTTATGGTGAGTGGGCGGGTAAGTGGAGCTGAGTCTCAAAAAGATCAGCCATGATCTTATTAAATGGCGGGGCAGGCTCGAGGGGCCGGATGGCCTACTCCTGCTCCTAGTTCTTATACTCTTATGCTCTTATGTTGTAGCAGGGTCCAAGCAGGTAGTGCTCAGGAAGGTCTGAGAGAGCCAGGAAGTTGGGTTTAGGGCTCAGGAAGTGCCCTAGGAGCAGTGAAGGTCTGGTCTTGTGATTCTAACTTCCACCACAATGTTTCTCTGAAGTTCTTCACAATATTATTCTAGCACCTTACTCATCATCAGTTAATGGTCTGAGCAGGAACACAGCAACTTCACAGGTGATTTGACAAACACTTATTTTTCCTAACTGGTAGATTACAAAAATCATCATTTCAAATTTCTTGCATATTACATGATGTCATATTGAGATGCTACAGAAAGAGAGGATCATTTCTATTCTGTTACAATCTTATTTCCATTGATTGTCAACTTGAGCCAATTTAAAATCAAAAGAATTCTCAGTGCAGAAAATTTTAATTATCAGGGTACCATATTGATCTGCATTACTGCTATGCTAAACTTGATCCAATAACTACCTTTAGTACAACCAAAATCATAGCATCTCTGAGATAGTAGGAGCTGCAGATGCTGGAGAACCTGAGATAACAAGGTGTGGAGCCTAATGCTGCTTGGCCTGCTGTGTTCATCCAGCTCCACACTGTTTTATCATAGTATCTCTGCTTTGGCCATCAACCATGAGGAAATTATTCATGTGACACTCTACACTTGCAGTAAACAAATGCTACAAGACTGTTTTTTATTTCCTTCTATATTCATGTGATTTAGATGCAGGAAAGATGCTAGGGGCATCCAGAACCAGGGGTCACAGTTTAAGGATAAAGGGTAAAACTTTAAGGACTGAGTGAGGAGAAATTTCTTCAACCAGAGAGCGGTGAGTCTGTGGAATGCATTACCACAGAAAGTGGTTGATGCATTAATGTTATGTGTTTTCAAGAAGGAGGTAGATATAGCTCTTTAGTTAAAGGGATCAAGGGATCAGTTGGGATGGTGAGAATAGGACATTGAGCTTGATGATCAGCCATGATCGTAATGAATGGCAGAGCAGACTTGAGAGGGTTGAATAGTCTACTACTGCTCCCATCTTCTATGTTTCTACATGATACTGTTAATGTTTTGTCCTTGACATTAAGTACACATAAGATCTAATGTTTCAATAGCCTCAAGAAATCCTGAATATCTTGTCCACAGCTTCTCGAATGCTGTTTGCTGACAAATATCTTCAAAATCAAACATGATCCTGTTTTAATGGAAAATTTGCAAAGGTGTGTGCAGGAGTGTACACCCTTGACCGTACGCAAGGAGTCAGTAGGCAGGCAGGATTCAGGCAAGTGGACGACTTTTATTCAAGCAACAGCCGGTTAATGCAGGGAGAGGGTCAAAGGATCTTCCCTGAATACGGCTTCAATGTGACAACGCAATCGTTCCCTTAATCTGTAGCTCAGATCAGAAGAGAGACCAATGACACACTCTGATTTTTACAGTGAAATACAGCATTCTTATACATTTTATGTTACAATACTCACCTACAGCGTGGTCACTGTGTTCTTCCCCCTTATTCCATACACCCAATCCTGTGAAACACCTAATCAATGATAGGCATTCCTGTAGACAGGCCCAGGTTCCCATGATGTCATGGTGTTTAGCAGCCATTGTGAGCTTCTGGTATTGGGGTCTTTCTATGCATCTTATTAATTCACATTCCAAAGTTGCTGGTTATACTCCTTCTGGTCTGTCCCAGCCTTGTTTATCTCTAAGGACTGCATGAATTCTGTCATTCATTGTATTCCTTATGCTATCTCTATCAAATTCAGTTATTCCTCTTACATTTTCCACTGTCCCAATTATGCATATAAAAAATACAGAAGACAGTTGGCTTTAACTAACTGCTATAAGATTTGTCGTATTAATTTCTGTTATAAAGTTAGTTATAAGGTGTGAAGTTATACAGCTACTTCTACTGTTCGCACTTTGTAATTAATGAGTTGAAAACAATTTATTTCATTCAGGCATACCAGGCATCTTCTGGAGATAAGAGAAGTTTTTTCTGAGACTAATTAACTTTCACACCTAGGTTTGAAAGTTTTTCCCTTAATGCTTCTATTATACTTTGCTTATATGTGTATCTATGCTTATGTTGATATCTATTGCTATGATTCTCTGAAGAATCGTGAACGAGAACATATTTCTGAATATTGTGAATGACTTCAAAGAAGCAACTAATTACTACAAAATCGCTTTAGCTGTTGTTTTCACAGTTGTTTAATGAGTTAGGCTGGCTGGTTTGTGGGCCAAGACTTACACCCCTTGTTGTAACTGGTGCTGTTCACTTAATCGGACAGCATCTTTTCATTAATGAGCTGGATTCAATCACTTGTCTATCCTTTGGCATCCTCTTATCAAACTATCTCGGATGGTTGCTTGTAGGGCCTCTCGTTCACCTTGGAGTAGTCCTGTTCAAAGATAACATTATGTTTCACTTAAATGCTGTAGCAAGCTGTTTAATTCTACTTATCTCTTGTTGGCCATTTTGTATCTTAATGCTGGAGCAGGCTGTTTCATTCTGTTTAACCCTTGTAGAATATCTTGTGTCTTTCAAATAGCCGCCCTTACAGAGTACATATGCACAAAACTGACTGCTTTCTAAACTGAGGGATGTATGATAGGGATAAATGAAAACATCTTTTGAATTCAGCAGGTCTTGATACAAATCACACAATTCTTGAAACGCCAAGCTTCAAACTGACACTTCCAATTTTTAAAATACAGATCAGTGATCAATGTCCATGAGAACACATCAGGAGCATAAAAAATAAACATGCATCAGCAGGTTCCTGGAAATAAGTAAGATCAAGGAACTCCATGGGGGGATAAAATTTTTAATTGACTTGGTAACAATTAGACAGTTCATTTCACCCAGTAGATATGTTTGGTTTAGTAACCCTTTCATTTTTACAATTGAGTTTACACAAATTCAATAAAGATTGCAAGTTCCGCTAACATTGCCCAATTTCCTTCAGGATTCCAGTAACATTGGAAGAGGATTAGGTTAGACAAGCTATTGAGCCTGTCTCACAATTCAATATGATCATGGCTGATTGAACAGTTAATGCTTTGCAGTCATCCCATCATCATAACCCTGCATGCTATTGCGAATCAGAAACCTACCAATCTTTACCTCTGAAAATGATCTTCCACAGTCCTATGTGGTGGGGAATTCCAAAAGTTTACAACCCTCTGTTTATTATTACTTCTGACCATTTTATAAACTTTGTTTTGTCAGCCATGATGATTGACCAATTTAAGTTCGTAGAATGTATAGTTGCTGTAGGTTGTGTAACAGTTCTTTACAATCTATCCACTGCCAATGTGCAAGCGTTTCTTTTAATGTCGATAACAAGGTGTAGAACTGGATGAACACAGCAGACCAGGCAGCATCAGAGGAGCAGGAAAGCTGACATTTTGGGTCTGGACCACCCAAAAGGTCAGCTTTCCTGCTCCTCTGACACTGCTTGGCCTGCTGTGTTCATC
>NC_063359.1:11775856-11794695 GCF_021869965.1 Rhincodon typus | reverse complement strand
CAGCAGGCCAAGCAGTGTCAGAGGAGCAGGAAAGCTGACCTTTTGGGTGGTCCAGACCCAAAATGTCAGCTTTCCTGCTCCTCTGATGCTGCCTGGTCTGCTGTGTTCATCCAGTTCTACACCTTGTTATCTCAGACTCCAGCATCGGCATGTCCTACTATCTTCCTTTTAATATATTCCTTTCTATTGTTTGTACAATTCACGTGTATACAATTCAATTTTATTCCACAGATGGAATTTAATTTTTTTTTTTCCCTCCTTGAAACCAAACAGTTCCTGGAAGTGAGAAAAGCTTCATCACCCAGTTAACTACAGGTTATAAAAATGATGGTGCGCTTGGTATAATGGTAATACATTACGATGTTTTTGGAAAAGGTTTCATAAAAATGAGCACTGTTCTACTCAATCCATCTGTGAATGAATATCTGCATGGTGAAATTGAGATTTATATAATAGCACTGATTCATACAAAAGAAAGTTAAAGAAGCACGGGGCTGAATGACCACACGTCAGTTTTGTACAGTTTCACAGAAGGCCTCTCTCAGTGACGTCTAGTAGATTCTCTCACCGCATCTTATCAGGTTTGATTCATTAATTACACATCCCGACACTGTGGTGCCTCTTCTGCATGATTCTAGCTCCACCTTGGCACTTGTTGTTCTCAAGCAGTAGGTATGACATTAATGTAGCATGGTGCTACACAGCAACATGTCCATTCCTTGACTAACCACTGCTGACAACCATGACAAGCCACATGGTTTTGTGTCTGAGCTTAAAGATAACGAATGACAGAACTAGTGTGAGTCCGTAAGTTCTGAATGAGCCAGCCAAAGGACAAGGCCAGGGAAGGTATGACAAGGGAGGGTGGCACGGTGGCTCTGGTGGTTAGCACGGCTGCTTCACAACGCCAGGGACTCGGGTTCGATTCCACCCTCAGGCAACTGTCTGTGTGGAGTTTGGACATTCTCCCCATGTCTGTGTAGGTTTCCTCCCACTGTGCAGGTTAGGTGGATTGGCCATGCTAAATTTCCCATGGTGTCTAGGGATTTGCAGGCTGGGTGGGTTAGCCATGGTAAATGCAGGGGTAGAGGGGAGGCTCTGGGTGAAATCTTCAGAAGGTCAAAACAGACTAGATGGGTGAAATGGCCTGCTTCCACACTGTAGAGATACTATGATAAGGTAGTGCAAGGCACACATGTGGTGAGCACAAAGAAGGCAAGCTAGGAGCTTTGGGATGCACCCTACTCTGAGAAATGAGATTGGTGCCAAGATGCCTATGAGAAGCAGTAGTGCACTCCACAAAGCAGCATTGAAGTCGATGACTGCATTTGAATTGGCCCGGAGATGTGTCATGAGATTGCAGTGAGTCGGTGGTGTCTGTCTGCTAACAATCTCCATGGATGTGATACAAGCAGCCATTACCCATGGACCATGCCCTGAGGTGCAGCGGACAGCAGACAAAGATAGAGGCCATAGCTGAAAGCTTCAAGGTATCTGCCTTTCATATCAGGAACTGTCACTGTCTTGTTTTTTCCCACTGCTTTCAAACTGTGCATCAACGAGACAAGTGTAGATAATAGCAGGCCAGATTTTTAGCTAGCCAGATAATCGTTTCAGCACCATAGATTAGAGTTGCGTGTTTGGACCCTCTAGAATCCCAGATATAACAGATTCTGAGGGAATTGCCAGAGAAATTGAAGATTCCAATGGGCAATTCCCTTTATGAATGGAGCCTTCTGGAATTATCCATTTGAATCAGAAAATTTGGAAGTTTCCACTGCAATCACCCAAGAAACATTAGGCAATTATAATCAAGTTAATTCATAGATATCTTTTAAACTGATTTCCCAATTTACCAATGACACCTTCTCCAAAGCCTTATATCTTCCAGTCAATGAGGTCACACCCCTACTTTCTCCTCGGGACCTCCATACACTTTGTTACTAAACCCAAGGTCTACACCCTTCACCGAAACAAAATAACACTGGAATAAACCCTGGTCCCTCCAACTACTAACTGAAGTCAAATTCCATTCACCTTGTCTGATTCCTTCATAATTTTAAATATTTTAGAATTGCTGTTCCAATGCAAAATGCCCTTTTCTTCCTAAGTACCTTTTCACACAACTCGATAATATAAAGAGCAGACATAGCTGGAGAAACTCAGCAGATCTAGCAGCATCTACAAAGATAATAACAGAGTTAATGTTGTTCATCAGGATATAGCATCTATGCTTATTTGTTTTATTTTACCTAATGAGATGTTATGAAGAGTCACTATGATTTCTCTTCTTCAGTATTGGTAAAGGCTTGTAGTAGAATGTAAAATTCCATTGTTTTTACATTTTTGTTAACTAAATAGACATCCTTTAAGATTCTCTTGAACTTGAATATTAAATCATCTGTTCTTGTGTGACACCAAGTCTGCTTTCATCTAGAATATTAGTGCTGCTTTATTTGTACAGAAATCTCCTTGCGCTTTCCAACATTCAACACTTAGTGGCCAATCTTTTAGCTCATTCTTCTATCTTATCGAGAACCCTTTCCAGCTTCCTTTAGTTTTCTAAAGAATTTACTGACTTCTGTCATTTTAATGGCATATTTGATTGTTTAAAAACTACTTTTAATCCCACATCCAGATAATTGGTACAAATAGTGAACAGAACTGGCACCAGAGCTAATGTTGTTGGATGATTAAGTGTTAATGGTTTTACCCTTCTATGAGGACTATGTATCCATTTGAACTTAATGTAATGCTAGAACCTCAACCAGGAGAGAAGTTAAAGCCACCCAAAAAATATAGTCAGTTTTACTAGCTAGAGAACTGCTTCTAACATTCTGATTGATTCTGAAGAGCAATGCCATGAATGATCAGAGTCAACCTGCCTGGTTTAAATCTAAAGAAATATTGACAGTAAAAAGTCAGCCTCATAGCCCCAGTATGAACTTGTATGTCAGAGTCTCAGTCTGTAGGGGAATTCTGTTATGAGAATTCAATACTATGTATGACCAAGAGTTTTGTACCCTTGTTTCACCCTCCCAAGGTGGTTTTAGTCTCCAAATTTATCTCAGGAGTCAATGACTTTTTGATAACTGCTTAATAATATTTTATCATAAAAATCAATCCTGGATTACATTATAGTAATGAACAGTTGTTTCATCATGCAGAACTTGAGTTTTTTTGAAAAAGGATTCATTTTGTCAAAGCTTTTCGTCACCAGGACATTTACAAGAATGTCAATGTTAAGGGGAATAGTAATCTATACTGTATAAGACGAGACTACTGATTGGTTGTTAAGTGGACTCTCATTGATAGAGGCCGTGCCTCTTTACTGCAGCAGCCAGGTGTTTTAAATTTTCAACAATAGGTCTTGTGCCTGTTTCAATTTAACAAAATAGCAAAAGCCATTCCTCTGATTAATTGTGAAGAGCAATGCCATAAGCAATCAGAGTCAACCTGCCTGGTTTACTTTTAAACAAAGCTTGAAAGTTAACTGTCAGTCATCATACCACCAGTATTTTGAGAAACTCTGTTATGAAAACTCAATGCTCTGTAAGACCAAAATGGTTGTATCCTTGAAAGCTAATCTTTGAACGAGATATTTTTCTGCTGTATATAGGTCTAGAAAAGAGCTCCTGTTATATATCCTCATGTCACTTTTGTTATGAAAGGTAGAATTATTAATGAATCAATAAAGGTATTAAATGTCTAGTCCATAGTAAATAGTTTTCAGGCATTTGATTCAACCAGTAAGTGCATGGTCAACTATATTCCCTGAGCTGTCTGCAAGGTTGTTTATGAGATTGCTTTTGGCATTTTTTGTTCAGATTTCAATACTGGTTAATTCTATCTTACATTTAACCCTTGCATTGCTGCATTATCTTAGTGATTTCCTTCACATGAACATGTTATATGCTTTGAAAGGTAATTTGTCAGCAATCAATCATTTTGGAACAACAAGAAAGTGCAGTAAAATATCAAATTTACTGTTTATTTCTGAAGGTCTGGTCCACGTACAAGCTGAAAACAAAGAAGTGATCCAAAACATAAGATTGTTTATGATTAAATTGTCGTTGGTGGCAAACACACACTAATGAGCATGATAATCCATCTAGAAAGTTCCGTGCCACTGGTCATGTGTTCTATGGTTCTTTGCGTGACTGATGAGCCGGATCCTTAAGGCAACATCACCAACCACACACTTGGAAAGTGTTTCTGGGTGTTGGAATCCGGCTCTTTCTCTGGTTTCTTACCATACTTCCTGCTGCCGACAAGTGTTCTCAAAGGATCGCATCCTTCGTACAGGAACTTCCTCCAAGTTGGTTTCATAGAATCATAGAATCCCTACAGTGTGGAAACAGGCCCTTCGGCCCAACAAGTCCACACCTCAGAACATCCCACCCAGACCCATCCCCCTTGTTCAGTTTCTTCTGCATGAGAGTCTCCCTTGCAGTGACAGCTATGTTGTATTTCTTGAGGAAAGCCTTTGAAGGGTCTTTGAATCACTTGCTTTATTCTCTTCTCATTCAAGTGCTTTCCTTAAACTGAGTGAAGATGATTTGTTTTGGTAGTTGGTACCCAGGTCTCTTTAGCATGTAGCTAGCCAGTGGAGTTAGTATCAGATGATCATTGCCTCAGTGCTGGCGCTCGTAGTTGTTTCGGGGGGAGGAGGGATGAAATGGCTTTCTGTCTTTATTCACCCATCCCCTCGGTTGGTTGCAGCAATGTTTTTAAAAATAGATCCCTTCCTTCAAGGATGCTTTTCACCCAGCTGCAAAGGACCCAACTGTTTCCAAAGCAACCAATTTAACTAGTGTTTTACATATGGACTGATCAGAAATAAAAGATGAGCCCAAAAGGATAAATGCCTAAAATCTCTGTGATCTCATATCAGTTGATCATACAATCCCTGCAGTGTGGAAATAGGCCCTTTGGGCCAACAAGTCCACACTGGCCCTAAGAGCATCCCACCCACCGAATCTAAACATACCTGAACAGTACTGGCAATTTAGCATAGCCAATCCACCTAGCTTGCACATCTTTGGACTGTGGGAGGAAACCCACGCAGACACAGGGAGAATGTGCAAACTCCACACAGACAGTTGCCTGAGGGTGGAATTGAACCCAGGTCCCTGGTACTGTGAGGTAGCAGTGCTAACCACTGAGCCACTATGCTGGCCCATGGTTTGTTGCTTTGTTGGTTTCTTAGTTTGTTGTTGATTTGTCAAGAAGTTTGTGGCCATCATTGATAGGGAAACAATCAGTTTTAAGATACTTAGTTTTGCAGATTGGTTGAGATTCTGTAGTTCTGATTCCTTGCTACCATGATTCAATTTCAGCATTTAGAGGATGAGAGAGTGTTTCATTTTGTTGTCCTATTTCCTTTTGTCCGGTTGCTTTTTAGCACTCAATGTGAAAGGAAATCTTTATCTTGCAAAACATCAATAACTAGGGGCTAGTTCATATGTTTTGAACTTCACAGCATGGTAACACTTGAACCCAGTAAGATGTTCAGCTCCTCTAGCACACATCAGTAGACCTGAAACTGGCTTTTTAACTCTTGTTTTTTTTGTATTCTCTAAAAAGAAAACACAAAATATGTCTGCAGTTTACAACATAATCGGCAGCAAGTGGCTTGCTCTTGAGCAGAGTCTAATTAACCCCCAATAATCTTGTTAATCAACAGAGATCCAAATCCAGTTTATTTTGACTTGCCTCTTCCCTCCCTATCCTTTTGGAGGGCTTCTGTTTGACAATCCCTTCACTTCTATCAGTACGAAATTCCATGGGTCTCTCTCTCAGCCATTACATTCACATTCTCAGCTCTCTTTAAAAGGAACATTTTGGAATTACAATTTTAAAATGCCCACAGTACTTTGGAGTTCTGTCCCATGGTCATGTCAAAACCAACACCAGTAAGTTCCATTTCTGAAGAAGGGTCCTGACCCGACACATCAGCTTTCCTGTTCCTCTGATTCTGCCTGGCCTGCTGTGTTTCTCCAGCTCCACACTGTGTTGTACCTTTATGTTCCTCTCTCCTAAGATCCATGCTGTCCTTACTTGGAACTCTATTGCCACTCTTTCACTGTTGCTGGCTCAAAGTCTGGCATGCTCTTCCTAACAGCACCATGTGTTTACACCCGGGAGACTGCAGGAGTTTAAGAAAGTATCAAGCCACACCTTTACCAGGGCAATTAAAGATGGGAAATAAATACTGGTGTGGCCCTCCAGCGATGTCTACATCCCACAAATGCAAAAGCAATAATGAACAGAAATATTATTAAATTCAATTTTATTTTATGATTAAATTTTATTAAATTAAACTGGGTTTCATTCAGATATTCAGTGGGCTTAATATTTAATACTGGCATGAAGAAGTTTTGCTTCCATCTTTTTAAACCAAACTCCCCAGATCAGTTAAATAAAAACTGAATGATCTGTAGAAAGAGAAAACAGAAATTGCTGAAAAAGCTCAGCAGGCCTGGCAGCATCGGTGGAGACAAATCAGTGTTAACTTTTCGGATCGACTGACCCTTCCTCAGAACACCTTCCTCAGTTCTGAGGAAGGGTCACTCGATCCAAGATGTTAACTCAGATTTCTCTCCACAGATTCTGCCAGACTCGCTGAGCTTTTACAGCAATTTCTGTCTTTGAACAGAACTATGTTGCTTTGTCTATGTCATTAACAGTAAACAATAGCAGACATTATTAAGACTGAAAATCTGCTGTTCTAACAACGCACATCTACTGAAAAGCAAAAGTTGAATTCACTTTATCTCTAAAGGATTTTCACCAGGCAGTAAATAAGAAATGTATCCACAAATATTTGTTCAATGAAGCCTCTTTTCAATATTGCATATTTGAAATTGCATTATGCTTGTCAAATAATGAAGTCAAATGACTTCAGCATTTCTTTTTATTGCAATTTAGCTATCATATTTGAGGAATATCAGCTGCAAATTACAGAAAATAAGAAGCATAAAAATCTTGGATACAATGCCAGTCTTTGTAGCAATGTTTGAGCAGGGATTTTTGTAGGAATACATAATGCTACATCTCCCAAATCGCAATATATAGGCCTCAAATAAAGAATGGACCAGAACATACAGAAATTGCCAGCAATTTTATGACCCTAAGGTTTCAACTATATCAATTTTTTAAAGGAATATTGGCTGTTGTGAAAAACAGTGCTCAAGAATTAAACAACACAAGCTCTGATCAACGTGATGCTTTGTTTGTTTGTTCGTGATACAAACAAAATGCAGAGAGCATCTTTAGCCGTTACCTTCCCTCCACAACCAAAATCTTAAGAAGCCTAATTTCGGAGTGATACAATGCTTCTTGAAATTAGCTGGCAGGGGACCCTGCAGGATGCCTGCACTGTACACAGGTCTAACATTTAAAAGATATACATTTTTATAAGATCTCTCCATCAATACGCAATTCAAAATGTTGCATTAGCACATGAGATGTCAAGACCATTTCTGCAGACCGAGAGCTTATTAGTGTGATGGGCACATGTAGTATATTGCACTCATCTCTGACTCTGAAGTCTGCTGTTTATTATTGACTCGCTAATAAGTACCACGGATTAGAGGACAGACAAGCGTTCAATACACAATCAATTCCCTGATTGCTAAAGATGTATCAACTGATCAGAATAGAAACATCAAACGGGTGGGAAAGGTCAGCATTTATCCTCATTAATCATACCAGTTAAACTAACTGATCTTAAATGATTTGTGTGAAGGGATGAGGAACACAGGTTCAACAGTAACTTTCAAAAGGAAATGGGATAAAAATTTGAAAAGAAAATGTTTACAGGACTATGGGAACATCCTGGGATATGGGACCAGTTGGTAAGTCTCCATCAAAGTGTAGGCGCAGGCCATTATGGCAAGAATCATATCTTTCTGTGTTGTATCAGTCTATGATTCCATGTTCACAACAAAACAGAAATTGCTGGAAAACCTCAATACGTGTGGCAGCATCTGCGGAGAGAAATCAGTCACAGTGGCGGTTTTGACAGTTTGCTAAATTTACCTTTCACTTAAAATTAATTATTAACACACTTTATTGGATACTGTCTGACCTCCTCTGAAATTGATGTTCATTGTTCGCAATTTCTTTTTGAAAATAATCTATTTTCAGTTCAGCACATTCACATGTGTCTGAGATCATGGGTTTGCTTTATTTTATCCATGAATGGGATGTGGGCAAAGTTGGCTGGAACAGCATTTACTGTCTATTCCCAGCTGCCCTTGAGAAGGTAGTGTTGAGCTGCTTTCTGGAACCACATCGATCTAATTAGTGTATCAACAACCACAAAGTCTTCAGGGAGCAAGTTCAAGGATTTTAACCCAGCAACACTGAAGGAATGTGACGTATTTCCAAGTTAGGATGGTAAGTAGCTTGGAGGGAACTTGGGAGGCTGGTGGTATTTCCATGTATTTGCTGCCCCTGTCCTTCGAGATTGAAGTGTTTGTGCTTTTGGAAGATGATGTGCATCGAAGTTTGGTGAATTCTGGCAGGGTATCTTGTCAATGGTACACGTTGCTGGTAGGTACTGCTACTAGTGAGCATCAGTAGTTGAGGGTGTGAATATGAATGTGGAATTTCAATTCCATTTACTTTCATTCTTCATATTTCTTGACTGAGAATCCTCCCAGCTTGCAGTCCTTCTTACTTTCCTTGTGTAGGAACTAATGTTGCTCTGTGGCTTTACCTCATTATCTTCCTCCAGCAGTTTCTTCCTGACACCTGCCAAAGTGCAACTAAATTATCAATTTCTTTCTGTCATGTTGGACATTTGTTTCCTTGTTTATGAGGTCAACCTGCTGACACATCAACGTTAAATGTTATGCAGCTTCTGCTGACATTATTGGACTAATTACAACAAGCTGGCAATCACAGTTATACAACACAGTTCATTTCTAATTGACTTCAGTGAAGTAATTATTGTAAAATGTATGGAACAGTTCTGACAAAAAGTGTTCTTTTATTTGGGAGGAGAAGTTCGAGTGTCACTAACTCGCTGGACTTGACCTTCAAAGTGGGATTTTTTTTAATCACTCACAGGATGAAAGTGTTGCTTGACATTTATTGCCCATCCTTAATTGCCCAGAGGGCAGTTAAGAGTCAACCACATTGCTGTGGGTCTGGAGTCATGGGTAGGCCAGATCAGATAAGGATATTCCCTGAAAGATATTAAACCAGATGAATTTTTCTGACAATCAACAGTGGATTCATGGTCATCATCAACTTTTTAGTGAATTCAAATTTTGCCATCTGCGATGGTGGGATTTGAACCCAGGTCCCCAGAACATTGCCTGTGTCTCTGGGTTAACAGTTCAGCGATAGTACCATATAGGAAATCATAATATATAGAATTCAACGTACATTGGTGCAAATGACAGAAGTAATGAGGGTGAGTGGCCAATCACATCATCCTAATTGACGAATGAGTGCTATCAGAAATTGATACAAAACAGTTGTCCAGCTAATTGTAGACCAAAGCAATTGGTTGATGCAAACTTTTGCAGAAATAGTTTGAATCTACATCATTATTTTAAGGTGATATGCATCACTTTAGCTTTTAGCTAGGCAGAACTGTCAGCACAATCCGATTAACACCTGCTATAGAAGCTGTTGAACATTGCAGGCATAAAATTACTTGTCAAATAAAGAATTTACAACTGCAACATTAAACTCACAACAGTGATAGGATTTAAAGCTTCATCAAGTCTGAAGTTAATACTCATCATATAATGAGTGAGGATTCAATAGTGCTGAAGTTCAATATGTGACAAGACAAAAAAAAAGACATTAAATAGGAGGTGGTTATAAAATGCACTTCAAATGTCTAGTCTAATTTTAAACTGGAGACAGCGTGTTAGAAGCATAACCAACTGGAAGAACGTAATGATCTGAAGATCTGAACTCAAAGATAATTAGGCAGACCTCCCAATCCAATACCAACTACTCCACATGTGAAATAGATGTGCATGTCAAGCGATTTAGTCAAGAGCTCACATGCCAGATCAATAGAAATTGTAGACTTTTGCCACTCAAATTTAGAGCAGCCACAACTTTTAGTTGTCCTTTTCACGTTATTGTAACTGGTTACAGCTGTCTAGTCTGAATAAAGACATAAATTGTTACACCAGAATTAAGAAGTAGGGGGTGATGATCTGAAATGGGAAAGGCACACAATGATTAGCCATGTTGGGATGAGTGTTTTAGAAAGATTATGTAGGGTACAATCAGTGAAGGAAGAGACGATGAAGACCATGCTGTCTGCACCAGCTCAATGAAAGCTAACAAATTTAATCCATTCCCCTATCCTTTTTGCAGTGCTGAAAATGCTTCCTCTTCAAGTAAAGATCCAATTCCCCATTGAAAGCTTTTATTGATTACGCTTCCATGCAGAATCTTTGGGAAATGACCAACATGACTTTGGTTTAATGTCTCATCTGAAAGATAGAAATATAGTCTTCCTTTATCACCGCACATTAAGTGTCATTTTAGATCATGTGCTGTAATCCTGGAGTGAAACAAATGCTGACTGACATGTCATTGCTGGCAAAAAGTAAATTAAAATGATTAAGGAGCATATATTGGATGTATAGCAGGTAGAATTCCTGGGATTGAAAAGAAAACAGGAGAGCTTCAGCACAGAGTACAGACAACGGTAATGTCTCCTGGAAGGTTGTGTAACTGCTACACATGCTGTTCCATACATCATTCCAACTTTTATCATGGGGAAACAGTTTTGCATAAGGTTGCTCTATACCAGTGATATGGTCTAAAGCCAATCAAAATGACAATAAGAAAGACAAAGTGTGTCATGATTAAGAAGGAGGAGTTGTTTGGTGTCTTGAAAAACATTAAGTTAGATAAGACTCCAAGACCTGATGGGATCTATCCAAGGATGCCGAAGGAGGAAAAGGAGGAGATTGCTGGGGCCTTGACAGAGGTCTTTGTATCCTCTTTGGCTGCAGGGAACATCACAGAAGACTGGAGAACAACCAGTGTTGTTCCTATATTTATGTAGAGCAAATAGGGATAATCCATGAAATTATACACTGGTAAATCAAAGTGAATGTTTCGGATCTGGTGGCCCTTCCTCAGGCCACCAGTGTTCTGAAGAAGGGTCACCGGATCCAAAACTTTAACTTTGATTTCTTCTTCACAGATACTGCCAGACCTGCTGAGCTTTTCCAGCAACTTCTGTTTTTGATGCTGAAGTATTAGTCTTCGCGGCTGCTCAAATATTACATTTCCACCTCTCACCTACCAACAATCGCTATCGGTTGTGCCCCATAATCAACACTCATCTACTTCACTTCATACCCTCACATTGGCACTGCCGAAAGCCTCACATCCACATTTCACCATTAAGCACTCTCAGCTATTCAACCATAACAATGGCATCACCTAAACAGATCGTACAACATGATTGACACATGATCTTCTTGCTGTAGGACAAGATGCTTCACAACTGGAAAGCAGCAGGAGCTGGCTGGACAGGGGTATGCATGCTTACATGTCCCACTCCAGGGGTCTTTATTGAGGGAGTTACTGCTGAGGTCAGCAGCATTCTGAAACTATCAAAGATAATGAATTGCTCATACTGAATCCTTTGTCTCATATCCCGCTCCCTCCTCATCCCATAGTCTCCTCTTGGATATGATTGGTATCGATGTGCATGTCTTATCTTTTCCCATCTCCCCAGTACATAATGTTAACAGAGTCATGGAGTCATAGAAATATACAGCAGGGAAACAGACCCTTCATTCCAACTCGTCTATGCCGACCAGATATCCTATTTAAATCGAGTCCCATTTGCCAGCATTTGATTCATATCCCTCTAAATGCTTCCTATTCATATACCCATCCAAATGCCTTTTAAATGTAATTGTACCAGCCTCCACCACTTCCTCAGGCAGCTCATTCCATGCATGCACCACCTTGCACATTGTCCCTCAGGTTTCTTTTATATCTTTCCCCTCTCACCTTAAACCTATGCCCTCTAGTTTTGGACTCCCCCACCCCAGTGAAAAGGCCTTGGCTATTTACCTTATCCATGCCATTCATGATTTTATAAACCTCTATAATATTCGCACCAGCCTCCGATGCTCCAGTGAAAATAGCCCCAGTTTATTCCGCCTCTCCCTATTGCTCAAACCCTCCAACCCTGGCAACATCCTTGTAAATCTGTTTTGAACACTTTCTAGTTTTACACCATCCTTCCTATAGAAGACCAGAATTGCATGCAGTATTTCAATAGTTCCCTAACCAATGTCCTATACAGCCGCAACATGACCTCCCAACTCCATGCACTGACCAACTGTGTAATCTGATCAGAGGGTGCAAGAATTTGAGTAATTGAAGACAAATTCACATCCAAAGCAACCAGCGTGGGTGCCAACACTGAATGTAATTTAAAGGATAAAACAGAGATGCTCTTTGCACCTGGTTTGACACTAGACACAAGACACTGGCCTTCAGACAGAATAGGAACTTGTCAAATGGCAAAGTCATAAATAAGTTTTGCACAGCGGAATCAGACTAGCAATTTAACAGGGCGCTTTCAGAAGAAAGTTGACCTCAATATATGCGCAATGCATTACAGAGCCTGTCTATAGTGAATGTCAATAAGAATGCAAGAGTCTGGTGCAAACGCTTCATTTTATTTTGTGCAGAGCCAAATAGCCTAATTCTGCTCCTATACCTTATGGTCAAGTTACTCCCAGATCTCCAATATTTCTTATTTTTCATTTCTCCCTGCCACTCCAGGTCAAACCTTCCAGTGTCCTCAGTGTATTGTTCTACTCCTTTTGAATATTCCAGAACTGGTCAGTGACAGGAGGAGGCCAGGTTTTAGCTGTCGATGAGTGGGAAATTTGGATATCGTTTACTGCTATGTCATTCAGTTGCATTCTTCAAATTACACAGAAAGGAGCTGTGTAAGCTGGCCTCCTTCCTTGCAAATTATTCCTCTTCGTCACCTCCCACCTCTATCTTTGCTGTCAGGCACAGCATGCAAGCAGAACATCATTAAAAACCTTGACACTCGCTGTGCTGTGTATTCCTCCAGGGCCATCCTGATAACAGGAGCATTGTTTCAACACACAGATACTCTGCTGCCATGTTACTTGTAGTAACATGGGTTCCATGGCATGCATGGTTTGCACATGCATGTGGGTTGTGCACTGGAGCCACCAGCCATGTTTCAACAAATACTCATTGGCCATTCATTGAGTTGCCGGGAAAGTGGGATTGGTGGGGATGTGGGGAGGGTGCTACTGAAATATATATCTTGTAGTGGGTAGCTGCAGAATGGAAGCATCATGACTGTGGTCAGAATACAGGACAATGTTTGGATTATGGCCTCTGGTTACATATATAGAGTCTTAGAGTCAGACAGCATGGAAACAGACCCTTCAGTCCCACCAGTCCATGCGAAACATAATCCCAAACTAACCAAGTCCCAACTGGCCCATATCCCTGCAAACCTTTCCCATTCATGTACTTATTCAGATTAGAATCCCTTTTAGTTCTGTCTTTGGGCAGAGTTGACTACACACCTGCAAAGCATTCAGTGTATAATCAATGTCACGCTGCACCACACAAAAGCCACACTCTTCCTGTTTTTCTTTCACAAGACAGAATGGAATCTAATTAGCTCTGTTAGGTTAGAAAACCTCGTGAAACTTCCTCATATAACAAGGGATGATAAAATGCAAGAAATTGAAAATATCTCCACCTTGTAAAGAGCCAGATGCATTGAAATTCATCACCACTGTCTCTCTCATGGCCACTGGCATTGTCATTCTTGGTCTGCTCCAATGCTTCATTTGTTGCTACAACAAGTGACAAATTTCATTCAGGGCATCCATACTGAAGCACAGACAGCTCACACATTTTTCCTCGATGACATTCAGTTAGAAGAGTTTTCCCTGAATATGTGGGGTTCCTGTTGTGAGGCCTTCTCCCTGTACTCCTTCCTCTTCCTTTTGCACCACCCTTGCTCATTCTCCAAGTTGTAATTCAAGAGGAATGTCTACTGCTACACCAGTATCTGGGAGGAACTGATTAATTGGACTTTTTGAAAACATTTCCTACTTCCTTTGTAGACATTTGGAAGTTGAAACAGCAACAATAAGCTTTTTTTTTGTGGAATTGTAGCAAGTCCAGAAGAAACTAGCCAGTAGTTAAGTTACAATTGATGATCTATTTAAGCAACACTATTGTGTGTCCATCCAATTGCTTATAGTCTGTTCAGATGTGCAATGTAAAGAGAAAGTGTTAGTTATAGCAATGAGCTTCACAGTTGTACAGATGGCTCTGAAGTGACATCCAGACAAAGGCATTACATTTCCTTCCATAAAGGATATTAGTGGGCCAAATGGATTTTTCAAACAATTTGAAGTCACTATTTCTGAAACTTTTATTTCCATCCAGATTATTGAACAGAATTCAAATTCTCCAGCTGATGTGGTGAGTTTTCAATGTATGTGAAAGGATTATTAATTTCCACTAGGCCAGCAAAATATTTACTCTGCTAGCATTCCCTGCGATCATTTATTGTAGCAGCTTCTTACTTTTTCATAACCCAAGCTGATTTCAAAACTCTGTAGGATCGTGAAACTTCTTTATGCCTTCAAGTTAGCAAATGCACAGGTACTTTCAAACTTGCAATGTTGTTATTTACAACAAATGTGATAAACCAATTGAAGGATGAAGATCAAAGGAAGTATCTATAATCTGCATGTTCACTATCAATTACTCTGCAAAACTTCATCCCTGAAAAGGTGTTTTATTTTTATTGAATTTTGTCACAACGTACAAAGATATTTCAAATCTTTGATAATGAATAATTTGGTGAAGACCTAGCTAACTTATAGAGCCATAGAGCCATACAGCACAGAAACAGACCGTTCAGTCCCTGCCAACCATAATCCCGAACTAAATTGTCACATCTGCCAGTGCTTGGCCCGTGCCCCTCCAAATATTTCTTTTCATCCAAATGTCTTTTAAACTTTGTAACTGTACCCGCATTCACCAGTTCCTCTGGAAATTAATTCCACACATGAACAACTCTCTGTGTAAAATAAATTGCCCCAAATTGACTTTATAAAATCTTTCCCTTCACATTAAAAATATGCCCCTTAGTTTTGAAATCCATCACCCGAAGGAAAAGACACCTGCCATTAACCTTATCTACACCCCTCATGATTTTATAAACCTCCATAAGGTCACCCCTCAATCTCCTATACTCTGGGGAAAAATGTCCCAGCCTCTCCTCATAACTCAAACCCTCCATTCTTGGCAACATCTTGGCAAATCTCTTCTGAGCTCTCTCCAGCTTTAAAATATCCTTCCTATAACAGGGCAACCAAAACTGCACACAGTACTTCAGAAGAGGCTTCACCAATGTTCTGTGTTCAACCTCAAAATAACATCCCAGCTCCTACACTCAAAGATTCTGTAGAGAACAAATCCAGTGTGAATGACAATTTAGTCAGCTAAGGAATGCCTAATGTAATGCAAATCTTGGAAAAAAAACTTTTCAAACAAATTTTTGATGTTCAAAAACAAGTTGCAAAGACCTATACTCAGGCTGTATCCTCTGCCAATTCTCTCTTCATCCATCAGTGCTCCTTATGGAGAAATAACATTTTTATCAATAGAATTCTCTCTCTGTGATCAACAATGTTCTTATATATTATCCATTGTTCATTATTCTGTTGCAGTCGGCCACTTGATCATTCTAATAGCTCATCGGGCAGAAATAATGAAACACTCATGGGACTATTTTGTTAGAAGTGAAATCTATATTGAAATCTGTGGAAAAGGAGGATGACAGCAAAAAATGTCATGGACTAGATAATATAACCAGCTGAACTTTGATCAAATGCAGAACTAATACAGCTTATTGGAAACCCAACAGTTTGAAGAAATAAAAACTTCGAAAATGCATGAAATTCAAACTTCACTAGTGCACTAAAGTGGAATAGTTTTTTTTTGCTGCAAGGCTAAAATTCACCTGCCAACAGGAATTCACCTTAGCAATTTAGAGTTCAACTGAAGTTGCTGAGGAGAAATTTTGGTATTTATAATTATCCCATTCTAACTATAATTCTCAGCTTACTGTGAGCATGTGGTGATTTCCAGTTTGGATTCAGAAATGCAGAGAGATTGGGGATTATCTCAATTCAAAAGGTTTCATACCAATTTTAAAACTGAGAAGTTATAAAGTTTGGAGTCACAAATGTAACTTTGTAATCCAAAATGATCTTAGCAATGATAGCTTCTCGGTTCACACTATGAAGTATCAACACACTTGAAAACTGTTTCTATAAACATCATTAAAATATACTGATTTGCTTAAGGGCAACTTTATTACCCAACTCAACAGCCTCCTTACTTTTTTAAAAGGGTAATGAAAAGATGAGGTGACTAAAAAAATAATCTTAGTGATGCACATCACTTAGCGAGAGCCCTCAAAATGTTAATTTGAGAGTAAACTTCAAAAAGAAAAGCTTGAAAGTGAAAGTACGAGTTGGATTCAAGCTAATAAAATGCAAGATTAAGATTAACACAAAATTCTTTCAAGCAAGGGCTGATCAATACACCGAATGGACTAATTGGCGAAGTAGTGGCGGAGAATCATTTAAGTAACAATTGGATGCAAAGTGACTCGAGAACAAAATCAATAACCCTGTAAATGAATCAAAACATTGAACCACCCCTTCCATGTAAAAGAGAGCAAGTAATCACAGTTTCTTCTGTCTCACCTTTGTTTCTTTCACCCTGATTTGTCATATATTTTCATCCATTCATGGCCATTATTTTCTCAATAAGTTGTATTATCAAGACAGAAAGACATTTATGGTTATTTGTGATGTAGGTGATAAAATTCTATAGGCTTTAAAATAAAAGAAAAGTGCAAAGCAAAATCAACAATAAATTTAAAAATTTAGAAAACAATTTTAAAATGATTCCCATTCTGGGATGCATTCGGTGATTTTAAGTTGACAGCATTATCTCCCTAAATGCTTTATCACATGGTGAGAGGTGAGGGAAAAAAGGAAGCAAACATTCCTTAGCTAACTGAACCCTGGTGGAATCCCATGACATTCCTTTACCTCGCAATGTGCCTCAGAACAGAGGCCACACATTAATTGTATTGGTGGAGCTTCCGCATTCATGTCAGACGTACTTCTTTTAAAAATACAGATTGGACTAGCAAAAAACCATTGGATGATGGCAGTATCTCCTTTTCCCAATGAGAGGTGCCATCAACAGGTTTGTAAAATAGAGATGTGCACTGTTATGATATCTTTATTTAAAGTTGACAGAAAAATGCTGTTGCTATTAGCTGATGAAAGAAGGAGTAGGGGAAATAAATTTAAGATTTTGTGCAAGAAAAGCAGGGAGAAATGTGTGAAAGAACTTTGTTACTGTGCAGGAGGTCTACACTTGGAACTCTTTGCATAAGAATGGTGAAAGCAGAAACAGTGAATCATTTCTAAAGGACATTTGATGGGCACTTGAAGGAAATAGACTTATAAGGCTACTGGGATAGAGCGGGGCAATGGGACAGACTGGATTGTCATGTTGAGAGCTAAGACTGGATGTCATGTGCTGAATGGCCTCTTTCTGTGCTGTCAAAACTCTATGACACATGATTATAGGTCGATGAACCAGCTATATTTTTGCTTTGTAAGCTGCATAACTGTTTGTTTAATAAACTGCCATTGAGGTGAAATAAAATCGGAAGAGGAAGTGAAAAAGATTTTATGGAAGAAAATAAGAGCAGGAAGAACTAATCAATGAGAAATCAACAACAATACTGGAGCAAGCAGTAATTCATGGAGATAAATTGTTGACAACACAAGAAAGAAAACATCAAGGTCCCAAAAATCTGTGGTGTAGCACCCATTCATCCAATACTGAAGTTGTCACTTCTGCATGGAAAATTATGTGTTTAGCTTTTGGTTACTTGTGCATCACAACTATTTCTGAGAGATAGGAAGAACTACCGATGTTGGAGTCAGAGATAACACAGTTTGGAGCTGGAGGAACACAGCAGGATAGGCAGAATCAGAGGAGCAGGAAAGCTGACGTTTCGGTTCAGGACCCTTCTTTACAGTAACCTTGAATTTTATTCCCCAAGAATATTTTCAAATAGCTCAAATTTCCACATGTTGGAGCTTGTGTGGTTATTAAATCAAGCTTTAATCTTAAAAAAAAACTTACAAAGCGTTAATGGAATCAGGGAAATAAGCTATGGAAATATTAGGGAAAGATGGATTCTAGGATAGGCAAGAACATAAATATATGGGAATCAAGGTCACTCCAAGTTTTATTGGAATGTTGTAAACGGAGAAGAAAGAATTCATATAACTGTGGATGGTTGCAATAATCTGTGTTTCACAGGGATAATTTTCCTCCAGGCACAGCATACATGTAAAGATATACCCCCTTTCTGTTAAACAGGTACTCATCAGGCAAAATCAACAATGTAAGGAAACCAGAAAACCAAAACCTGTGCACAATTTGTATATATACAGTCTCATAATCTCATAATTGTTTGAAATCGTGATCGGTTTATTGGGTTTAAAGATTATCGGTCTAGAGTATTTGTGTGTGTGTGTGTGTGTGTGTGTGTGTGGGTGGGTGTGGGTGTGGGTGTGTGTGTATGTTTGTGTGCATGTGTGTGTGCGTGTGTGTGTGTGTGTGTGTGTGTGTGGGTGTGGGTGGGTGTGGGTGTGTGTGTTTGTGTGCATGTGTGTTTGCGTGTGTGTGCGTGTGTGTGTGTGTGTGTGTGT
>NC_063359.1:11728022-11775456 GCF_021869965.1 Rhincodon typus | reverse complement strand
GTGTGTGTGTGTGTGTGTGTGTCTGTGTGTTGTTGGGGTGGTTCTGCAATTGTTTGGTCTTTACCTGTGCCTGTTTCATAGACTCTGTGCATTAGAAAAATAAAGACTTTTAGTTGAGGAGAATTGTGTATGTGACAAACAGATTTACCAGGATGTTGCCAGGCATAAAGGGTTTGAGTTATAAGAAGAGGCTGGATATGCTGGAACTTTTTCACTGGAGTGTAGGAGATTGAGGAGTGACTTTATAAAGTTTTATAAAATCATGAGGGGCATAGATAAGGTGAATGGCAGGTGTCTTTTCCCTAGGGTGGGGGATTTCAAAACTAGGGGGCATATTTTTAAGGTGAGAAGAGAAAGATTAAAAAAAGACATGGGGGCATTTTTTTTATGCAGAGAGTGTGATTCGTCTGTGGAATGAACTTTCAGAGGAAGTGGTGAATGTGGGTACAGTTACAATGTTTAAAAATTATAACTGGATAAGTGCATGGATAAGAAACGCTTGGAGGGATATGGGCCAAGCGCAGGCAGGTGGGACTAGTTTGGTTTGGGAACATGGTTAGCATGGACTAGTTGGACCGAAGGTTCTGTATCCGTGCTGTATGACTCTATGACTACTTTGACACATTTCCCTAGCAATCATCTATCACCATACAGCTCACACTACAATAATGAGTAAACAGCTCTTCTTTTCTGTTTGCTTTTCAATAAATAACGCATTTCTTAGCACTCTACATGCCTATCTAAAAAATGCTCTCTGATCCATGCAGTATTGCTTACAGTCATACAACCATGTCAGAAGTCAGACAACACCAGGTTATAGTCCAACAGGTTTATTTGAAATCACAAGCTTTCGGAGCGCTGCTCCTTTGTCAAGGGAAGGAGCAGTGCTTCGAAAGCTTATGATTTCACATAAACCTGTTGGACTATAACCTGGTATAACAAGGTGTAGAGCTGTTGAACACAGCAGGCCAAGCAGCATCAGAGGAGCAGGAAAGCTGATGTTTCAGGCCTAGACCCTTCTGGTGTCGCCTGACATGACTTTGTCTATCCCAATCTAACGCCAGCACCTCCACACCATACAACCATGACATCTCTGGCATAATTCCTGCCCCATAACCACAAGCACACTGTTCAACATAACAGCAAATATGAAAATGCTTGCTTGATGATTCACTACTGAGAGGAGGATCAGGCAAGAGAGAGAGTGAGAGGCATGAACGAGAAAAAGATGAGCTGGAAAGTGATAGAGGTGACAACAGGGTGCAGGTAAATGAGGGATGGGAATGATGGGGTGAAGAGAGGAAGGACCAGAGAGGGACAGAGTATGGGAGTATAGAAAGTGAAAGGAAACTTATGAAGGAGAATTGAAATTTGTAACACAAATACTTTAAAAGTTAGAAACAATTTCCTTTGACGCCTTTGTAGATTGCCAGAAATACTATGCCCTCCAGAAGTTGTCTTATCTTTGGCAGCATATGTGTCTGCTTTCTTCTCACAATCTTCTTATTCACTCAATTGATGCAGACCAGATGCAATCAATGATGCCATTACATTACTGATTGCTTCTCTCACTGTACACTGTACATATGTGGTGTAATGGTGCGCAAGATACCTTATCATTGCAATTAGGTCTTTTTAAATACAAATGAATGTTTCCTCAATTTCACATTTCCCTGGCTGCAAACCACTCCTGGAAGAAGAACAGTGACCTTCTTCAAAGCCTCAGTTATTGCTGTTTTTAAGTATAGTTCGACTTGAATTTGAATTAGCTCTAATGTTTCCACAATTGCAGTGGAAATAACTTTTTCCTCAATTCAGGGACTCAGCTGTTAATTCTATTATTAATGTTAATAGATGAAGAATTGTTGGCAAAGGTATAAGTTTACAGTTTAAATTTGCAATGAGTTCCAACTGACACAGTTCAGTTGGAAATTCTGTTTGACCATATTCTCAGTAGGTATTTTTTGACACTTGCTTCACATTCTCATACCTATGTGACTGCTTAATCAAGTGACATATATGAGTACAACACAAACAATATCAGCCATGGCTCAGCAGGTAACTTGTTCAACTTATGAATTTTGCAGGTTCAAATCCTACTCCAGAAACTTGAACAAATAATCAGTTCACAGGGACTGCTGCACTGTCAGAGATATTTTATTTTAAATATGTGCTTAAACAAGGCTCTGTCTTCCCTTTCAGTAATAAGCATTTACATCAGGAAGGCAATGGCCTAGTGGTATTATTGCTGGACTATTAATCTGGAGACCCAGGTTCAAATCCTGTTGTGGCAGATGGTGGAATTTAAATTCAGTATAATATCTGGAATTAAGGATCTAATGATGATCATGAATCCATTGTTGATTGTCAGGGGCAAAAAAAAACATCTGTTCACTAATGTCCCTTAAGGAAGGAAACCACCATCCTTATCTGGGCTGCATGTGACTCTAGACCCACAGCAATGTGGTTGACTCTGAACTGCCCTCTGGGTAATTAGGGATGAGCAATAAATGCTGCCTTGCCAGAGATGCCTTCATCTGTTAATGAATAAAGGAGCAGATTATTTTGCACTATTTTGAAGAAGTGAATTCTGTGTGCAGTCCTGGCAAGTATTTTACCTCACAAACAACAAAACTAGATTAAATTATCATTTTTTCTGTGTCTTTACTACTTGTGGAAGCTTGCCATGTATAAATTGGTTAATTAATTTTGTACGGTACGTTGTTTATTATACTTTGAAAAGTACTTGATTGCTTGTAAAGCACTTTGCAAAATCCTGAGATCATGAAAGTCACCAGTAAATTTACAGTCGTCCTTCAGTACATCAATAAAAACTCTGCTGGAAATGAGAATAATCCCATCATCATGAAAAGCCTTTTTCTGAATCTTGGGTGAGCATTCAAAAATGCTGGTTGGAGTGTGCTTCAAATTTCACATTTGTCCTTTGGTTCAAAGTTCAAGGAGGTAACACATATTGAGTGAGATTGCCACAACCAATCATACTAAAAAGAAGTTTTTGGCTTTCATTCCAAATTGCTGTTCTGCATTAAGATGAGCTATTGATGATGCTGCTTTAGTTTGCTTTTAGAACATGGAGACAATTCTGTCAAGTAACTGCAATGTTGAAGATTATTAAGAGTGGTGAGGAAGACTAGCTTCAATATTCAATGCTCATAACTGGCTTGAATTAAACAGAGAATAGAGAGAGAAAAAAAGTAATTGCTGCGATTGTGACACGGTGAATATAATATAGAAGCATTGGACAGACACAGCTCTCACAGAACGAACACAACCAACCCGGAAATACAACTGATACACATTAAGATTTTCCATTCTTTTTAAGCTTTCCAGTCATTGTGCTATTTTCCCAGTGTACTTGGATGGAAGCGTTATTCATTAAATAGTTGTAAACCTACTGAAAGGAGTATCTGGACTGACAATATTTTGGTGGATAATATTACAGATAAGCAGTCTGGGCATGCTCGATTTGGCCTTTTCCACCTTAATGATAACATATTATTTGTGATCCCACTGACTTCACCTGCATACAACAGTTGCTATCACAACTGAATGCTTCAGTCCTCATCTGAACAGGCGGAGCATTTGTGTTGTCAGCAAAAATATATGAATTGGTAAATCTTCCTGATGGAAATCATTACAAATGAACACAAACTGAATGAAAAATGTATGTGGTTTACGCATGATTTGGAATGTTGAAGCTGTAGACTTTCTCTACAACAACGAAAGCAAACAATGTAAAATGCAATTCAACTTTATACCTTATACCACAGGTGAAAAAAAACAAGTGAATGCAGTGAAGTTTGCGATGAACAGGCAGAGTGTCTTGTCCACTTATTCTGTTAGTGGGGCCATTATTGTGCCCATGGAATCAAAATCAATTTAACTCCACTTTGAGTGGGCTTATAATCCAAGCGGTAACTTCAAAATCTGGCCCCAGCAAAATTTGTTCATAGCAAGGAATATATACAAACTAACTTGTTAATAGAAACACTTCCTACTCACCACTAAACCAATACAGAATGCATTCAGGAACGTCTTAAGAAACATGTGTAGCCCAGACTGTCCTGGAGTAAACTGAAACATGTCTATGTGGTGAATATGAAATGAAGCAATCTTTTGAAAAATTCTGTTGCTACACCAATGTTAGGACTTGAGCTTACAGGGTTGTTACAATTGAGCAAGGATCACTGCTGGGTCCCTTGCTTTTCACCATTTATACAAATGATTTGGTTGTGAAAATAGGAGGTATGGTTAGTAAGTTTGCAGATGTCACAAAAATTGATGGAGTAGTGGACAGTGAAGAAAGTTACCTCAGATGACAACAAGACCTTCATCAAATGGGCTGATGGGCCAAGGAGTGGCAGATGGAGTTTAATCTAGATAAATGTGAGATGCTACATTATGGTAGGGCAAGTCAGGGCAGGATGTATATACTTTATGGTAAGGTCCTGGGGAGTTTTGCCGATCAAAGAGACCTTGGAGTGCAGTAATGATATTTTTATAGTGGTGCTGCACGAAAGCACACATGCCTCTTCAAATGAACTATGCAGTGTCTAATAGTCATGGAGTCATAGAAATGGACAGCATGGAAACAGACTCTTCAGTCCAACTTGTCCATGCTGATCAGATATCCTAAATTAATTTAATTGAAAGCGGAGTTGCAGGTAAATAGGCTGGTGAAAAAGGCATTTGCTACACTGACCTTCTATTGGTAAGTGCATTGAGTGTAAGGATTGGGATGTCGTGTTGTGGCTGTACAGGATATTGGTTAGGCCACTTTGGGAATATTGCATTTAATTCAGGTCTCTTTACTTTAGGCAAGATGCTGTTAAACTTGAAAGAGTTCAGAAAAGATTTACAACGATGTTGCTGGGTTGAAAGGTTTCAGCTGAAGCGAGAAGCTGAATAGGCTGGGGCTATTTTCCCTGCAGCGTCAGAGGCTGAGGGGTGACCTTACAGAAGCTTATAAAATAAGAACAGGCATGGATTAGGTGAATAGTCAAGATTTATTCCCTAGGGTAGGGGAGTCCAAACCTAAAGGGCATGGGTTTAAGGTGAGAGGGGAAAGATTTAAGAGGGAACTAAGGGGCAACTTTTTCACGCAGATCGTGGTGTATGTATGGAATAAGTTGCCAGAGGAAGTAATGGAGGTTGATACAGTTACAACATTTAAAAAGCATTTGGATCTACCCATGAACTGATACAATCTCTCTGTTATCTTGTTATGTCTTTTAATTCGTATATTCTTAACTGCTGGACACCATCCCAATATATGTGGGAGTGTTTCTGCGGAAGCATCACATCTCCGGCAGACTTTGTTACAGAGAGGTCGTCCGTGTGTTAATGTTGTACGCGCGGGGTAAATATTAGACTGCAACAGTAGTGTATTAATTACCTTAGATGTTTTCATATTCGGGGCCATTCTGCTCCACGAGTTAGAGATGTCATCATTTTTAAAATAATGTAGTCCCAATCCTTGGCATTGTAATGACGTCCACCTTCGCCATTCAACACTCTTCCAATCCTGGTAATTCGAGCTTACAAATGCCTTTTAGTTCGAGTATACAAATAGGAAGGGCTTAGACAGATTTGGGCCAAATGCTGGAAAATGGGATTAAATTAATTTAGGATATCTGATCGGCATGGACAAGTTGGACTGAAGAGTCTGTTTCCATGCTGTCCATTTCTATGACTCTATGACTATTAGACACTGCATAGTTCATTTGAAGAGGCATGTGTGCTTTTGTGCAGCACCACTATAAAAATATCATTACTGTACTGCACTTATATTTATAAAGCAAATAAATGATCTACAATGAAGTGCTTTTCACCAGGTTTTGTGTAACTTCATGGAAATAAGCTATGCTGCTGACTTCAGCAGTTTCATCTGGTTGTCTTTTTCAGCGAACCTGCCATGCAACTGTCATCCGTCATCATCCTGATTTAGACAGAAGTAAACAGATTGCACAAAAATATTTGAACAGCTGTTGTCTGTTTGTGTCAACCACAGGGTATGCAGTTCCAGCAATGAGCCAGATTTCTGGAAATTAAGCAAAGCAACCTAGATGGAATTGATCAAAATATTTGGTGCCTCTGTCAATGTTATAATCATATAGTGACTGGGTCACACAAGGTAAATAACTATGAATTAGATAACATATTTTTCATGTCCACTAGCCATATCTCAACTGGATCAAAAGTTTCCATCTCTGCGGAGCACATATTTAATGAGTTACCTTTAGCATCATCTGGTTCTTCCTGACATCTACCCTAAGCTGTTCTTTCAGCAAGTCCATTCTTTGCCTTCCAGTCACGAGGTGATACACAGAACAGAGCCATTGCAGCCAAAGCAATAAAATGATTCAGAACAGTTCACACACAGGCACACACTTTTTAAAGTCCATACATGAAAGTAAAATGAGAGCAACTTCCCTTTTTATGTCCTCCTTTTTGATTGAAATAAGAAAATGCAATCGAGTAATGCTTTGTAGCTTGATACAGAACTGTGCCCACTGTTCTCAAAGCTATTTTCTGGGTAAGGACTGTTTAACAGGAAACAAATCAATTTTCTGGGAAAAGTGGATATGCAGGTCAGATCATTGAGACCCTTGATGCAATTTCAGCAGCTGTTCACCTGTCAGCCTGTTTCATGTGAACATCTGCCGACTCTGAATATGCTGATTCCATCTGCATCCGAGAGATTATTTTTAACTTGTATTCCTCGGGTCTTGGAACATTGGTTTATTCATCTTCCATCATTTTGTCCTCAATAAAAATAAACATGAAACAACAGACTTCATTGATTTATCTGCAACTATTTTTTAAATTATTTTTTAAACTGCTGATTTTTTTTATCAGATGTGCCAAGCTTATTGTATGGCAGCATATGCTAATAGGAAATGGTATAATTTTATTGTATTGTCATGCCAAAAGTCATCAAGGTCTTCCAGTGGATGAAGCAAGAACCAAGCTAAATTCTGAACCATATGAAGCAGGGAATGAAAATCACAGTGTACCATTGCCTATGAATATATTACATTGAGACACAGAGGAAATAAATGCAAACATATGGCAAGTCTCAGGGACAAGAAATTAATAATCAATTGCATGGAAAGAACTGCAGTAAAACCCCAGAAAATTAACTATTTCTTTGCTGTGCCTTAAATTCTGGGCCAGGAAAATAAATCAGATAGACCTGGATATAACAACAACGTATATTTACCTGCACCTTTAATGTAAGAAAGTATCCTAAACAACATCACAGGACCATCATAAACTATGAACTAAAACACAAAAGATTAGATAGCCATAAACTGGGTAAAGTTTTAAAAAATGTCTTAAGGGTCGAAAATGAGATGGACAGATGTAATATGAGATAACAAGGTGTAGAGCTGGATGAACACAGCAGGCCAAGCAGCATCAGAGGAGCAGAACACCTATGCTCGGTTCGCACTAAACAACTGCACCTCCCAGTCGCAAACTATTTCAACACCCCCTCCCATTCCTCAGATGACATGTCCATCCTGGGCCTCCTGCAGTGCCACAATGATGCTACCCAAAGGTTGCAGGAACAGCAACTCATATTCCGCTTGGGAACCCTGCAGCCCAATGGTATCAATGTGGACTTCACAAGCTTCAACATCTCCCCTCTCCCTACCACATCCCAAAACCAGCCCAGCTCGTCCCCGCCTCCCTAACCTGTCCTTCCTCCCACCTATCCCCTCCTCCCACCTCAAGCCTCACCCCCATCTCCTACCGACTAACCTCATCCTGCCCCCTTGACCTGTCTGTCCTCCCTGGACTGACCTATCTCCTCCCTAACTCCCCACCTACACTCACCTTTACTGGCTCCATCCCCGCCTCTCTGACCTGTCTGTCTCCTCTCCATCTATCTTCTCGTCTATCCATCTTCTATCCGCCTCCCCCTCTCTCCCTATTTATTGCAGAACCCCGTTCCCCTTCCCTATTTCTGAAGAAGGTTCTAGGCCTGAAACGTCTATATAATAGGCCTTCCTGCTCCTCTGATGCTGCTTGGCCTGCTGTGTTCATCCAGCTCTACACCTTGTTATCTCAGATTCTCCAGCATCTGCAGTTCCTGCTATCTCCTGGACAGATGTAATGAAGATATTCCAGAGCTTAGGGCCTGGGTCACCTGTGGGAGTGAGGGAGTACAAGAAAACAGAATTAGAGGAGCTCAGATATTCCAGTAGATGGAGGGCTGAAATATATTTCAGATAGTGGGAGAGATGAAGCCATAGGAATATGAAATCCAGGATTAGACATTTAAAGTTAAGATGCTGCTTGACTAGCTACCAATCAGTGAGCATAGGGATGATGCACATATGCAAATCTGTTGTGCAAAGCAGTGTGTTACTCTCAGACCCGGCTCACTCCCATCTGTCGATCAGTGCATGCTCCTCAGCACAAAGCAAAGAACACTAAAACACAGGAACAGGCCCTTTGGCCCTGCACCAACACTTAATGCCTTTCTAAACTAAAAGCCTTTTACCTCTACATGGCCCATATCCCTCTATTCCCTGCCTATTCATATATTTGTCAAGGTGCCTCCTAAACAATGAGATTGGATCTGCTTCCACCACCTCCTCTGCAACAGCATTACAGGCACTATCACCCTCAGTATAAAAAACCTGACTCCCACTTCCCCCCTTTTATTTTAAACCTATGCCCTCATCGATTATCATTGTTACTTCCTTAAAAACTCAGTCAAGTTTGTGAGACATGACCTCTTCTCACAAAGCCATGTTATCTGTCACTGGTAATCCATATTTTTCCAAATATGGATAAATCCTGTCCCTGAGAATGTTCTCCAATAATTTTACTGCCACTGACATAAGTCTCACTGGCGTGTAATTTCCCAGATTATTCCTGTTGACCTTCTTAAGCAAAGGTAAAAGTTGGAACTTCATGGCTACAGTCATTTTGTGAAGGGGAAATCTTTAGATTATTCGTGCAGGATGGGGTGAGAAGGCCAGGAGTTAAAAAGGAATAGTTGTACATCACAACCAATGTTGTTGCAATAGTGAGTGGTGCCATGAGGTATGACCACAGAAGGGAAATTAAGGGTATTGGCAGTAATACAAACCAACACAGTATAATCAATAATGTTGTGAAACCAGAATTATGGTGAGAAAGGGTCAACTGATAAATCTAAACAGATACAGTCCAATTAACGTATATAGTAAGAAGACTGATGGGGCCAAGTCACTGACGAGAGATCCATTACGTAATCACAGCTCTGATGGAAAAAAAAATTGAGGCTACAGACACCTAGCTTTATTTGGGAAAATTGGGAAAAAGATGGGCATTGTTTGTTAGGCCATAAATGGTGAGATATTTTCCATTTTACCCACAGAAACCAGGGACCTCCACTTTCCTCAGCAAAAGACAGGAAGATCCATTTTGCCTATAAAAATGTGCAAAGTCTCTGTAAGCAGCACTAAAATGGAGCTTTGCTGTTCAATAGAATTTAAAAGCCTTTATGATAAGGAAAATAAAAGAGCATTTCTAAATTGGAGAAGTAACAATTTACTTGGGAAAGAGTTTAAGGCAGCATAGATATAACATATACTGCATGATTAAACCAGCAGATTACACAGCATTGAGATACCGCATGTTACAATGCTTTATAGTAAAAACAATTATGAGAGGAATAAATGGCAGGAAAAATAATACCAGCAGATGCCTAGCAGATATAATTTTAGAAGTGAGGCCAAATTATACACCAGATTAGACAAGATGATGCAGAATTACTTTTAAAGTAGACACTAAATTACAATATAAATACTTATAGCAATCAATAAAACTTGCAGGCTGATGAAATTATATACAGAAATATTTGATGAAGTTCTGCAAGGATTTTGATAATTATTTTAGTCTGAGAGCAGATAAAATTCTTGAAGTTGCAAGGTTTCAAAGAAAAATTCAACGTCCAATGGAATTCATAAAAAATTTCATCAAGGATTTAAACAGATTAGTGTAAAATTGCGACTTGGGAGTTTTGAAATCAGAATTCATAGCAGATAGAATTATTGTTGGAATTACTAGTGAGTCTTTGTCAAATTTCTTACAGTACAAAGAAGATTTCATTTTGGAAACACTATTCAAATTTTGCTGCATATAGAAAACAAAGAGAATCAGAGAGAAACCCTGAGAGAAGAACAATATTGTCATAGAGGAACAACAAAATCCACTTAGTTTATGAGGTCTGAAAACCCGAAGGACACATGTAACAAGGTGAGGCAAACAACAGACATTAAGAACCAATATAAGCGCTATAGAACAGGAAGCTCCACAGACACATGTAGTGTCCAGCTATTGAAAAAGTATGTTACGTCTGTAAAGCTATAAATCACTTCCAGAAGAGGTGTAGAAGTCGGACACAGCTATAGAACAGTGAAATGTTAAATGTCTACTCATACAAAGATCTTAATACAATACAGCCAAGCATTAGGAAAGCTATCCAATTCGAAGTGAAATCTGATGATTCAATCAACTCCAGTTTGACAGAATCCATTTATATCAATGAATAGTTCATTAATTTAACTTAATTTAGTGTTACTGTCTTATCAAACTGAATATCATAGATGAAAACAGAAGTCATAACCTACAGAGATAAAAAAAAAATCCATGTACAGCAGTCCTTAAGATTAAAGGTGTGGTACAAGGAACATTGCATCAATGAAGGAGCGTATATTGTAGAGAATGTATACATACTTCATAATAAAGGAACATGTATGTTTTGCCATTAGACATTTTTAAAAACTTATAGATGTTGAACAGCACAATAGTTAAATTTCCTCTGAGAAAGGGTACAATAACTAATTTGCAGGATTACAGAAACTCAATGCCTAAGGAATAAAAACAAGGTTGCTGGAAAAGCAGGTCTGGCAGCATCTGTGAAGGAAAAAACAGAGTTACGTTTCACGTCCGGGGTGACCATTCCTCAGAACTGGAAGGGTCACCAGATCCAAAATGTTAACTCTGTTTTTTCCTTCACAGATGCACCAGACCTGCTGAGTTTTTCCAGCAACTTTGTTATTATTCCTGGTTGACAGCATCTGCAGTTCTTTCGGTTTTTATCTAAAGAATTATACTCAATCATTTTGTCTCTACACATCCATGAGGATCCCATGTCTCTCAATGGAATGAGACCAGGATTAACATAGGGAAATAAATAGAATGTGCATCAATTCCCTGGTGACAAAATTAACCAAATGGTGTTCAGGAAAGGTTACTGAAATGAAATACAATGGGTTCAATTGAATTTGCTTTGACCGAATAAAGCTTAATGAAGTAGTGATAAGGAAAATTCACTCTGTGACCACAGTAGTTTAGCCAAATTGTCTAAAAATAGAGTTTTCATTAAGCTTGATGCAACTGTTGGTTTTGGCAGGTTCCATTAGATGAGTACAGCCACAAGACTAGTTTTGACATTTCTCAATTCATTTGAGACATTTTGCATGCAAAAGACTGCAACACGAGAAGGCCTCAAGCCCAGAGATTTTTCAACAGTGTATTGCAAATATTTTACAAATTTAGAAGGTGCCATATGACACATGGATGACATATTGACACATTGGGAGACAGTCAAATAACATTTGGCAAATACAACTGAATCCTTGAAGCAACCTCTCATGGAAACATAAGGATGGTGCTGGAACTGACATCAGGAGGATGCTTTCCATCAGACCAAAAATCTGCTGGTGTCCAGGACAATCCATCCTTTCCAATTATCATAGTTATGAAGGACTAGCTACAGACAAAGGAGCAGTGTTCTTTCGGAACAACTAGATGGCTTTCATAATGCAGTGTGCTACGATGGCCAGTCATTGGAGGAGGTGCTCTAGTTATTATGATTCCAGACAGGTTACCCCAAATTCTCAAGTTACTGGGTGACAAAGTATGAATTGACTCTCCGTATTTATTCATGCACCCCTCAGTTGATCACAAAAAAAGTTAAAAACTGAATCCCTTCACTTGTGAATGCCCTTCCCCCAATCCAGATGAAGTGCGGTTTTAAAAGGGGCCGATATAACCAAACTTTAATGCATGAACTAAAGAGTGAGTCGATTCCCTTCCCCTGGATTGTGAGACCTGGGTTCAAGTCCCACTTCCTTCATCCTATCTAATAATATCTCTGAACAGGCTAATAGAAAAATAGGTAAATATGTGAAGAAATAATATCACAACACATAGATCAGAAATGAGAATTCAGTACAAAAATGATCAAAGTTAAAATAAATCTACACTGATCAGTCTCTGAGTTCCATGAAATGTAGATGAATGTGTCATTCTGGCCACTATGTTGGATCATACTGCTAGCACGGGTGCTGGCACGTGTGTGTTTGACTTTGAAATACTTGACTTTGCAGGTCAGTAGAAAGGCCTTTGCCCTATTTCCTGTCGAGTTCAGTTTCACTTACTTTCTGGTTTGAGTAAAGAGACAGCAGTCTTTCCTTCTACCTGCAGTGCAAAGATGATTATCTGTTTCGTCAACTATGAGACTCACAGCACACGCCTTTGCCAATTAACACTCACAGATCAAGATTGAAGATTTAACCCCTGACCCTTTGTAACCTTGAAATAAGAATACACAAACATGTCTGCAGTTTAGGACATAAGACATAGCATTTAGCATTCTATTCAGGGGGAATTTTAGGATAGTCAGCTCTTTGTTATCTTGGTAGCCACATTAGATTTTCATTCATTTTGTTTTGATTTGCCTCTCTTCTTTTGAAAGTTTGTTGTTTGAAGTTCCCTTTGCATTTTGAAATGTGATATACCAGGATTCCTCTCCAGAAATTTACCGAATTTACTTCTGTAGTCATCTTTTGCCTCCATTTCCACAATATCATTAACATGTGTTGTCATTAGAAGTGCAATGTGGCTGAAAGTATTTTGGGGTTCTGATCTATTGTCATAAAAGTGCAACATATTCAAGGCATTATCAAACACAAAAATACATAACAGAATTATAAGCCCAACAGTGCACAACAGTTTGCTCATGGGTCATTCAGTCAATTTGAAACCAGTTCTGGATTTGAACATTTAAGCAGCTTGTCAAGATACCTACAGTCAAAAGGGAAAGCTGACTGTGGGATCCAGATGGTCACATCCTTTTAGAGTTAAAATGATGGCTTTCATGCAACTCTGTTTATTTACTAGTACACTCCACTCTAATGTGGCACATTGGCAACAGATTTGTTACTGGACAAAACTTTGAAGACTAAATTCCTTATCTTGCCAAGGAAGATGGTTCCACTTATAATAACATTTGAAGAAGGAACAGTTTTAGCAAGTTGTCCAATCTAACAGACATCACTGTGCATCATGGGTAAAGCACTGACCGGGACAAATACAGAACCTGAGCAGAAAAGGCACCGTTGTTCAAAATGTGAGACATTACCTGCAATTTTGTTTTATTTGCATGATCAAGGAATTTTACAAATGAACTACAAGTCACCTCAATGCCTTGCAGAGTAATCATCTATCAAAAATTGATTTGGACAGACACAATGAGAAACAGCATGATGACACCAAATCAGAATATGCTCGAGGAACTCAGCAGGTCTGGAAGTATCTATGGAGAGAGAAACAGACTTAAATTTTCAAGTCCTCATGACTCTTCTTTGGAACTCTGAAGAAGTCATGATTAGAACGATTTACAGGGTCAAGAACAGAATAAATGTCAACAATGCCTTCAAGCCAAAGACAAATATTTCAGATCCACTGAAAACAGGTTGTGGAAGAAATGTGAAATCTCCAGACTGCCAAAATATGTGGAGTTAGAGACTTGGGAGAGATAGAGTAGTAATAAATGTGATTAAATACAGGAATGTTTCAATTTTAACTATAGGAAAATATTTGGTGAGTTGTTATTTATGGTGAAGCTTCTGAAAGGTTCATGCAATAAGCTCTACTGATCTGCTGATGTCATAAGGACTTGAGTAGATAAAGACAGAACACCCTAAGATCTTGTAGATTGAAGACCTATGTCCACAAGTCCCCCATGTGGATCTCATGATTTTGCTCATCAAACTGACACTGACTCCATCTCCCTGAGTTTTGTCCCAGCCATTTGTTGGCTTGATCAATGTGCTTGGTATGATAAGAAGCTGAATACTAATAAGGCAAATTGTGCTGTTAATAAGACTTTTAACAAGCTTTAACCCCTCCTTAATCACCATCGCCGAGGGAGAAACACAATTTGTCAATTGGCAAATGTGTAAAAACTGCAGCAAATTACTTCTGATGTTAAGATAGGCCTCACTAGATATCACCCGTGATTCTGCAACAAATCTCTACATAGCCATGTCGTTCAGGCCCTTATACAATTCCACACTAACTTATCAATGTATTTATATCATACAGCAAGCTGCACCTTTTGTTTCTTCTCATTAGAATCACTTGTGGTTTTTGTTTGCCACTATAAACCAAGTAGGCCCTTAGATCCAGTCAGGGATAGGAAACAGTGGCTGCAAAATACCCCAACCCCCAATGGGCAGTATTGCAGCAGACATAACAGTAAGGAGACTAAAACTGTACATCTTGTTCCGGGTGTTGTCTCACCAAAGTCCCATATAGTTAGAGTAAGACTTCCTTATTCTACCCACCAGTCCCTTTGCAATGAAGGTTAACAGACACTTTGCCTTCCTAATTGTTTGAGTGAAAAATATGCACTTGCTTCTGAAGTGGTGCCAGTTTTGAATTTTGTAACAAAATAACTCAGCACCTAGAGGAGATAAAAGAACAGTCCAACAATATCAAGCCCCAATCAAATATGTTGCTTTAACAAGTGCTTGCTATAAATTATCTCAATGATTTAAGACTCAGATGCAAAAATCTAGTTATATTGTCATTCAGAAATATATATTTTTCTTTTCAGTTTTATGATGTATAAATTATAAAGGTAGAAAATCTTCATACTTTGCACACTTCGATAAATGAAGTGAATGTACAAAATAAAGTCTTCTGGAAAGTAGGATTGTAAAAACAAAACAAAAATTTAAAAAGTAGGCCATTCAGCAATCAGTTAAAGAACAAAGAACAATACAGCACAAGGACAGTACATGTGGTCCTCCAAGCCTGCACCAAAACATTTTTCCCTTCCATTACAAAATGGAATCACTTACAGGATCCATATCCTTCTATTCCCTTCTTACTCATATGTTCATCCAGGTGTTTCTTGAATGTTGTTATTGTGTCTGCTTCCATCCCACCTCCTCTGACAGTGCGTTCCATGCTGTCAACACTCTTTGTGTGAAAAACTTGCCTCGTACATCTCTTTTAAACTTTCCCCTGCTCCTTGAACCTGTGTCCCCTAGTAATTGACCCTCTATCCGGAAAAAAAAATCCTCATACTTTCCACTCTATCCATGCCATTCACAATCTTATAAATTTCTGTCAGGTTGGAGCACAACCTCTTGTGTTCCAATGAAAACAAACCCAGCCTATCCAACATTCCTTCATAGATAAAATCCCCCATACCAGGCAATAGCCTGCTAAACCTTTTCTCTATCCACTCCAAAGTATCCACATCCTTCTTTTTGTGTGGTGACCAGAACTGAATGCAATATTCCAAGCATGCCCTGACAAAAGTTCCATAAAGTTGTAGCATAACCTGTCTATTCTTATGCTCAATGCCCCTTCCAATGAAGGCAAGCATGCCATAGGCCTTTCTTTATACCTTATTTACCTGCACTGCCACCTTCAGTGATCTGTTGACTTGCATACGCGGATCCCTCTGCATACCTATACCCCTAACAGTTCTGCCATTCACTATATAATTTCCAACTGTCCTTGAGCTTCCAAAATGCATCACCTCACATTTGTCCGGATTAAAGTATATCTGCCATTTTTTTGCCCAAGCCTCCAACTGATTTATATCTTGTTGTATCCTCTGACAATCCTCCTTACTATCCACAACTTCACCAATCTTTGTATCATCTGCAAACTCACTAATTAGACAAGTTACATTTTCCTCCAAATCATTAGAAGTCCCAGAACTGACCCCTATGGAACACCGCCAGTTCCAACCCTCCATTCTGCAATGCATCTTTCCACTGCTACACTCTGTCTCCTGTGACTAAGCCAGTTCGATATCCATCTTGCCAACTCTCCCCGAAACCATTTGACTTCACCTTTTGTACCAGTCTGCCATGAGGGACCTTGTCAAAGGCTCTACTGAAGTCCATGTAGACGACATCAACCGCTTTCCCCTCATCCACCATCTTTGTCACCTCCTCAAAAAACTCGATCAGGTTAGTGAGGCAAGGCCTCTCGCTCAGAAAACCATGTTGTCTATCGCTAATTAGTCTATTTGCTTCTAAAAGTCGTACGATTTGATTATGGCTAAACTGCATTTCGTTGACCAGGTTTTGTTCCATATCCCTTAATATGCTTGGTAAAAATGTATCTAAATATGAACAAAAATTTCAGGAGAAACTCAGCAGTATCTGTGGAGACAAAGCAGCACTAACATTTCAAGTTCAGTAACCTTCCTTCAGAACATTTCTTTATGGAAACAGAATATGAGTCCTGAAGAAGGGTTACAAAAACAAAGTTGCTGGAAAAGCGCAGCAGGTCTGGCAGTATCTGTGGAGGAGAAAACAGAGTTAATGTTTCGGGTCTGGTGACCCTTCCTCAGACCCTTCCTGAAGAAGGGTTGCTGGACTCAAAACATTAACTCTGCTTTCTCTCCACAGATGCTGCCAGACCTGCTGAGCTTCTGCAACAATTTCAGTGTTTGTTTCAGACTTTCAGTACCCGCAATTCTTTGTTTTAGTTCTGTGTCTTGGTATGATAAGCTACAGTTGCCCTTGGCTATATATCTGAGATAAAGTTTCAGAGTGACCACCATGGTGTGAAAAAATTCTGAAAGGCTCAGCTCTGATTTTATACTCCTTTGTTCTTGAAACACTAGAGAAAATAATTTATCTGAATCTAGCCAACATTTGTTTTTAAACCTTTTGATTAGATCAGCTCTTAATCTTGTAAGGTCAAAAAAATACAGACTTATGTCATCCAACCTCATTAATTTCGCCCCTTAGACAATGATATTATTCTGTTGAATTAGGTTTCCACTACCTTCAAAAGTAAGGATGAGAAACTCTGGAAATAAAGGGATACTTGAGAAATTGAGATATTCCCATTGAAATGTTAAATAGAGGAGAATTAATGCACATTTTTAAAATGAAGAAGTATTTGAGGATTAATCAAAGCATTTCATTTGAAATGTTAATTAAAAGAATGAGAAGAGGGACTGAGAGAAATACGCTTTAAAACATTTGATGGAGTGAGGTATGCTCTGCTACAAGCAATAGTTAACATAAAGATCTTTGCAACTTATAAACTAAAAGTGAATCAGGATTCCAAACAGTTGAAACCATCAAAAGAGAGGTGATCAGTGAAAAATGAACTACTTGATTTTCCTCTTGAAAGGAAACAGATTCCTTATAGGGACTGAAGAGAATGCAACAAGGAAGTAAGAAGCACCTTAAAAAAGAGGTGCAGATGATAGTTTTTTTATTGGAGGAAACTGACAGGCCATTAAAATGATGAGAGAGCACCCACAATATCTGCAGGTTATTACCAACTCAGAGCGAGACTACAGAGTATTTCTGGATTTGAGTACCAGGACTTGAAACCCATGGAAGGTGCATTCATGATGTACCAAAACCAAATGATTATCAACATGTAAATCATTCCAGGATGTCAGTGGTAGGCAGTAAGCATGGAAGACCCTCCTGGTCAGTAATATTTCATATGGACTGCCTCAAGCTCTAGGGTCTAGTAACTGGCTAGCAACATGTTTCAGGAAAAATCTGCAGATGTAAATATGTAAGTTCTCTGCTTCTTGGAAAGGAAAATGAAGTTCGGAAAAGAAGAATGAAAAAGGAAGCCTGTGTTTACATTAGATTAGATGATCAATTTATACCAATTTGTGGATAGTTTTGCATTGTATTTTTGACACCATTTTGCAAAAATTCTCAAAAGTTATATTTCATCTTAATACTGTATACCAGCTCAGTTCTAAATGGGCCCTTTACAAGCATGAGACAGAAAAGACTTTCCTCCAAATAGTTTTGTCTTGAATCCCAGCTTCCAAATTTGAATAGTGTTCAAATCCGCTGAGCCTTCATTTCTTGTGCAGACTTCGGCTGTTCATTAACATCATTATATGGAGAAAATAAATAATTTCATATTAATAATGGCTAGATTTTATAAAATGTAAAGCCATAAAGTATACTGCAAAATATGTCAAAATTTGCCAAATTAAGACCAACTCATAAGCTTTTAAATATTCAGTTTTAGATTTAAATTAATTAAATAATCAATGAATACAGCAATTCCATTTATTGTCATTATCTACACTCAGACTTTATGGCTGAAGGTGACTTGGCAGATGAATTAGTCACAACATCTATCATTCATTCATTGTGTATTTAACTACAGTCTGACAGCAAGAGATTACTTAATGTGAAATTGGCCTTTGTTCTCTGCTTGAGCCAAAAAAACCCACACCATTTCCGAATAACAGTCCTAGCAGGTCTTTCAAATCCCAGCCATAATTAAACAATTTTTGTACACCATGTTTTGCACTCTCCATAGACAACCATTGATATGTTAATCCACGATAAACGCAATTAAGAGGAAGAGAAAATGAAAAAGAGAAGTGACACAGAGAGAATAGGAAGGCAATTATGAGTGAGAAATTAAAGAGAACGGAGAGAAAATGCAAGCAACTAAGATAGAAAGTTTGCTTCAGTCAGGAGAATACATTTTTGCATTTGAAAGGATCAGCCCAGAGAAAATCACTTTGGTCCAGCTACCCAACAATGAAACTTGAAAAACAATAACACCTAAAGGTTTATAATCAATATTCTTTTTTGCCCACTGACAAACTGAGTATCTGTTTCATTGCAATAAAAGTTAAAGTTATGCACAGGCCAAGTTTTATCCAAGTTTTAGTGTTGGTGAAGACTCTACTGTATTCACTTAACAATAAAATGAAAACCTTGACAGATAGCTTTTATGTAATTTGATGCATATTATCCACAAGACATGATATGGAAGCAGTATGATTGGCTTCTGTGATGCCATTAAAAGTGAAAATGAAAAACGTTGCTAAATGTGAAATGGAATATTGTCATTATTTGGTTTCAAGGTCCAACTCCATCAATGTTCTGCTGGTCCAACACAAATCACAATATGATAATCGACATTGTGTGATGAGCATATTAACATTGCCTCTTAGTACAATGCCCAAATACGTCTGGTCAGTCTTTAATACCTCAAAAGTGTATGAAGAGATTGTGTACTTCGGCAAATCATGTCTTATATTCCTGTCAATGACTAACCTGAGGTTCCCATTTTTTAAAAATTATCGAGAACAACTTGAGTCATATTATGGATTGGAATTAAACTGTCAACACAGTGAACATTTGGATCAATTTTGTTTCCAACCTGTGACTAACTTGTGCACTAGATTTGTTGAGGCTGCTGTGCAAGGGCTTCAGGGGCCCTGTGCAACATTGCAATGACTTCACAGAGTTGCAATCACTGAGTCTAAATAGAAAAGTGTGGGCACAGTTAGAACAGACTGCTCCCTCTGGAATATGTACATCAGCACATGGACATGAACAAAAAAAGAAGATACTGTAGATTAAACTTTATCTCACGTAACAATGAGATATATCTTATATTTTTTGTTGAAGCCTGAGTAGCATCGGAATTTTTGGAGGCTTTTTGTTGCAAGTTCTAGCAAGTTTTTTTGTTGTATCTTACCAAGCATGCCACATTAATTACCCATCTTTCCCCTTTTGCCCTCTCAAATCCGATTGTGGCCTCATCTTACCATGTGCCATTCCAAGAACAAATTGTCGCTCAGGATATTTCCTGGAATTCACTGGAATCCCTTGTACCTGCATGAGCTTTAAAAAATCCAGGTAAATATTGTCAGCACCATGTCTGTACATTTCCTGACATTTGACTCAGACATGACAGACAGGAGGAAATCACTGCCCTGTTTTTTTGGGTAGGAGCCTGTCTACTTGGTCCATGGGGGCCACCCTGGTATCTCTGGCTGAAAGGAAAAAACACAAAATGACAACTGGGCAAGGTAAACCAAGACAGGGATGATGTGAATATCCAGTGAGGGTCAAAGTGAAAGAATACTATGACAATGGACAAGGAGCCCAGAGTTGCAACTTAGTTCAGTTCATGAGCTGAGTGTGTGTCCCTGAGAACAGTGCCCTTGCAGCAGTATGGCAATGATACTTTGAACAACTTCTCCTTTAACTCCTCCCACTTTCTTGAGGTCAAAGGGGTGGCCATGGGTACCTGCATGAGCCCCAGTTCTGCCTATTTCTTTGTGGGGTACATGGAACATTCTTTATTCCAGTCCTGCCTTGAACCCCAACCACAAATCTTTCTCAAGTATATCGAGGACATCATTGATGCTACTACCCTGTCTCATACAGAATTGGGATAATTCAGCATTTTCACTTCCAATTTCCACCCTGCTCTCACCTTCACTTGGTCCATCTCTGACTTATCCTTTCCTTTCCTCTACGTCTCTGCTTCTATTTCTGGGGATAGGCAGGTCACGAATATCCATGACAAACCCACTGACTCCCACAGTTACCTGGACTATACATCCTCACACCCTACTTCCGATAAAGACTCCATTCCATTTTCCCTGTTCCTCCTTCTCTGTTGCACCTGATCCAGTGACGCCAACTCATTCTGTATCTTTTCTCCCACAATAGTGATAGGGTGCCCCTTATCCTCACCCACCATTTAACCAGCATCCACACCCAGAGGATCATTATGTGCCACTATTGCGAGTTCCAGTAGAACGCATATATTTCCCTCCCCTCCCTTGTCAACCTTACATAAGGAATATTCCCCCGGGACACCCTGGTTCCCTTCTCCTTCAGTCCCAATAACCCCCCACAGCCACACAGCATCTTCCCATGCAATCATGTAACACTTCATTTATTCATTCGTGGGTTGAGGGTGTCACTGGCTAGGCAGCATTTATTGACCATCCTTAATTGCCCAAAGGGCAGTTAAGAGTCAACCACATTGGTGTGGGTTTGGAGTCACATGTAGGCCAGATCAGGTAAGGGTGACAGTTTCTTTCCCTAAAAGACATTAGTGAATCAGATGGGTTTTACCAAATATCGACAATGGATTCACGGTCATCATTAGATTCTTAGTCCCAGATACTTATTGAATTCAAATTCCACCATCTACTATGATGGGATTTGAAACCAGGTTCCAGTTCCTCCTTTTCCATTACATCTGATCCGGTGATGCCAATTTCTACAAGGGTGCCTTCATAATGTCCAACTTCTCCTGCACTTTAGCCTCTTGTTATCTGGGTCTCTGGATTAACAGTCCAGCAATAATACCACTAGGCCATCACTCAGTTTACTTCCTCCCTCCTCAGAATCCAAGGACCCAGACACTCCCTTCAGGTGAAGCAACAATTTATCTGCGCCTCACTCAATCTAGTCTACTGCATTTGCGGCCACAATGTGGTCTCCTCCAAACTGGGGAGACTAAGCGCAGTCTGGGTGACCACTTTGCAGAATATGTACATTCTGTCTGTAAAAATGACTGTCAGCTTCCAGTTGCCTACTATTTCAACACACCACCATATTCCCTGGGCAACATCTCTGTTTCAGGCTTGCCACAGTTTTCCAGCGAAGCCCAGCACAAGTTGGAACAGCAACACCTCAGTTTCCGTTTGGGAACACTGAAACTTTTTGGACTCCATATCAAGTTCAATACTTCTAGCGGCTGAGTACCTTCTCCCATGTCCTTACCCAATCCCAACACACACCAGTCTTTGTCATCACAAAGTCGGCTACCATAAACAGCCCGTTGTCAGCCACTAATGTTCCCCATTAGCAAACATTCATTCTCCCAGGCTGATCTTTACCCATTCCTTTGTATGTCCAACTGTATTTTTCTCTCTCTGGGCTCCACCTCCACCTATCAGTTTCTCTTCCCACTCCCCCCATCCCATTTTTAGCAGATATACCAATCCTCTCCTAGTTACAGTCAGTTCTGACGAAGGGGCACTGATCTGAAACATTAACCCTGCTTCCTCTTCACAGATGCTGCCACACCTGCTGAGTTTGTCCAGCAATTTCTGTGTCTGTTTCAGATTTCCATCACCTGCAGTTCTTTGGTCTTTTTGCAATGATAGTTGCCGAGCTGCAGCAAATGAAGTGCAGAAGCATCTGGGAGGAGGATTGAGAATGCACTGTGAAGAGTGTTAGAGGTTGCACTTGTCTCATGCCAATGTCCGTGGATATGGGATGCCATTGCTGGTGTCCAGTGTCCAACATGGTGTAATTTGTAGCAAGCAGAAAACTGAATCCATCAGGTACCCGCTCTGGTTTCCATGTCAAAGTTGCACAATGTCTAGCTTGTTTGGTGAGACTGAAATGTTAATATGGTGAGTTGGGCTGTAAACAAGACGTTCAAAAAGCTATAATTCCCCTTCACTGCTATTCGCCATTCAGCTTGTGTAAAGCATAAAAGATGCAATGAAATTCTCCCAATGTTGAGATGGGCCTCGCCAGAGTCTCATCTGTTTCTGCCATATACCTCACCATAGCCCACATCGCGCAGACCACTCCAAGATTCTGCCCATAGTGTGCCATCAAACCATATGATAAACTAGGCAAAATCAGCAACATTGTGATATAATGTATGTGACACTTGTGTAAAAATATCTGTTTAATTATAAGAGTTTGTATTTTGAACTGTTGGTATGTGGCTTTTGGTTTGTACGCACGAAGGCGATTAATATTTAAGTTGTTAATCATTCTAGAGTAATTATATTTAAACCAGCATGTGAGAAAGCAGCTCCCAGAAAGATTATGGCAATTTGTTTTTGTATTGTATGAGTTTTATGATGAAACAGAGTAAGCATTGAAAAGCATGAGCTTACTTTTGGTTTAGAAGATCACAAATTGATTTTCTTTTGTGAAGAAAAACACATACGTTGGATAGACTCTGGCTTTTATTTTATAGAATACTTCATTGAGCAAGATATATGAAAAGCTTTTCTTGGCAAAAGGAACTTATTCATAACAGTTACAAAATAGGTTACCTCAATGTAAGGGTTTTAGTTTGAAACTCCAAATCAGAAGCATCTGGTTCAAACCCTGAATGTGTTATTTGAAGCTAATCAAGTTTAAGGTAAGTTGTGTGACTAATCAAAGAAAAGACTATTAAGCTCTCAAGAATGGAACTTGAAAGAAACAGTTAGATCTAAGCTATCGATTTCCATAGCCAGCCTCAATTGTGATCTTTGGTTCATGCCATGTGACTCCACCAGACCATTTTGTATGTGTAAAATCTTCCTTACTGTCCTGTTTTGACACCATCACCTTGATAAATTGTTATGATCTCTCCATCTTAATTAGTTTGTACAGTTTTGGATTACTTGCTACTTTGGTTAGACCCTCGGCATGTGACTCTTATACCTATCATGTATTTCTAGCCAAATGGTTTCTTTCCAGCACCATCTTATTCTTTTTTTTTTGTAATTATCTCTGTGCCTCAATTAATTGGACCATAGGTCATCCCTTCACTTGCTATTCAGCTATTGACACTTTCATCTGACACTTTTGATCACCTGCAGACACTTGTTATTCAGCCAATTGACTTTCTATTCCCACCATTTGTACGATCTTTTGATCTCTCTGCCTATAAGTTCTGTGCCTGGGTGCTTCCCTTCACTTCACCTGATGAAGGAGCAGCGCTCTGAAAGCTTGTGATTTCAATTAAACCTGTTGGATTATAACCTGGTGTCGTGTGACTTCTGACCTTATGAATGTTTCAGGAAAGGAACCTCTCTCTGTTATTCGAGAGTGATGCTATTGTGAAAAGATAGGATTTTATTTTCATGCATTTTGAAATTGATCCAGAGGTAACACAGTGTGGAGCTGGAGGAGTACAACAGGCCAGACAGCATCAGAGGAGCAGGAAAGCTCACATTTCGGGTCGGGACCCTTCTTCAGAGAGGGGGGAGGGGAAGGGAGCTCTGAAATAAATAGAGAGAGGAGGGGTGGGGCTGGGGAAAGTAGGTGGGATGGTGATAGGTGAGTGCAGGTAGGGAGTGGTAGGGATTGGTCGGTGAGGTGGGGGAGGTGGATTGATAGGGAAGAAGATGGACAGGTTGTGTCAGGTCAAGGAGGCGGGGATGAGAGGGAGGGTTGGACATGGGATGAGGCTGAGAGTGGGGAGATTTTGAAACTGGTAAAGTCCACATTTAGGCCATTAGGCTGTAGGCTCCTGAGGTGGAATATGAGGTGCTGCTCCTATAGTTTGTGGGTGGTGTCATTGGAGGAGGCCCAGGATGGACATGTCACCCAGGGAGTGGGAGGGGGAGTTAAAATGGTTTGCAACTGGAAGGTGTTGTCGTTTGTCTCGAACAGAGCGCAGGTGTTCTACAAAACAGACTCCGAGCCTCTGCTTGGTCTCACCGATGTAGAGGAGGCAACATCAGGAGCAATGGATACAGTAGACCACATTGACGCATGTGCAGGTGAACCCCTGTCTAATGTGAAAGGTTTGTTTGGTGCCTTGGATGGAGATGAGGGATGAGGTGTAGGGGCGGGTGTAGCGGTTGCAGGGAAACGTTGCCATGGGTGGTGGGGCTAGTGGGGAGTGTGGAGCGGACAAGGGAGTCGCAGAGAGACCGGTCCCTACGGAAAGCAGGTAGGCGTGGGGAGGGAAATATATCATTAGTTCTGGGGTCCGATTGTAGGTGGCGGAATTGGCAGAAAATGATACGTTGAATGCAGAGGTTGGTGGAGTGTTATGTGAGGACAAGGGGGATTCTGTCTTTGCTTTTGTTGGGGGAAGGGGATGTAAGGGCAGAGGTGTGGGAAACACAAGAGATGCGGTCGAGAACATTTTTGACCACTGAAGGGGGGATGTTGCGGTCCTTGAAATAGGAGGACATCTGGGATGTTCAGGAGCGGAACGCCCCATTGTGGGAGCAGACGCGGCAGAGGCAGAGGAATTGGGAGTAGGGGATCGCATTCTTGCAGGAAAGTGGGTGAGAGGAAGTGTAGTCTTGGTAGCTTTGGGAGTCAGTGGGCTTGAAATAGATGTCGGTTTCGAGGTGGTCACCAGAGATGGACCCAGAGAGGTTCAGGAAGGAGAAAGAAGTGTCAGAGATGATTCAAGTGAACTTGAGGTTGGGGGAAAGGTGTTATTAAAGTTGATGAACTGTTCAAGCTCGCCATGGGAGCACGAGGCAGTGCCGATACAGTCATCGATGGAGCAGAGGAAGAAGTCTATCCACCTATCTTATATGTAGGTAACTCGATTTCTTCGACTTTACCTTCATGTCATTTGCATAATAAACTGCATCAAAGCATGGAAGACTACGCTGTTAAAATGGAAAAAAAACTATCAAGTCAGATAGCAGTTTTGTCCTGTAGTCGCATTTATTGGGGTTCATAACAATATCAAGTAAACTAACAAAATATTGTCTCTAACTAATATCTCCTCTTAACTCCCATCTTCCTTCTCTCTTTAAGCAAAGAAACACATTAGAGAAGTTGTACCTTATTAGCTTGAACTTTGCAACAAAATGAATTTTGCATTTTGAGAATTGTGAGAAGCATAATATTGATTTCAGAATCAATAAATTGCCATTGTTTGAGAATGTATTAAGGAGAGGCTGCTAATTTGCAGAGAAGGTTTGCTGCCATCGTGATGTGACAGTAATTGGTTGATCACCATTTGCAGATTTTAGTTATCTTGGATTGCTATTCAACACGTACCTTGCCAGAAAATCAAAACTGCAAAGACGTGAAGATGCAGATCTTTTGATTGGTGATTTGTCTGTTCATCTCTTCACTAATGTAAATTCAGACACTCAGCTTTCAGACACACACCATTAATTGCTTCATTGACTCTAAGCCCATGGTTTCAAAGTACCTTAATTCCTTTCCTGCGTACTCCATCACTTTCCATACTGCATGACCCAAGAGTTAATAACCACTGTGAAGAGACTGAGCTAGATAACAGAGACAGAAAACCTATTTCAAGTTATGAGATGTGAAACCAGATTAATTAACAGGATGCTAAACAGACTGAAATGTTTCTGGTGCACACAGTCTGGCTGATTGCTCGCACAGCATTTCTTTTAAACAAAGTACACAAGTAGACGTTTGATTTTTGTCATTTCTTGGAGAATGCCTGAAAATCATGAAATTTGAGCACTGTTAGAAAAGTTTGACGAAGATTATACAGTCAGTTTAAAATATTGTAAAATTTGTACTGGTTGTATTTCAGAATAGTGGCAGGCGAGTAGAGAAGAATATTGAGGAGAATAGAATTTTTCTCTGACTTCCTGGCACTAGTGGCTGGGGTAGAAGGAGACATGGATTCAATTTAATTGTATCCCTTGAGTGATTCTTTTCTATTGGACTTTCAAAATAATATATGCCTTCTTACATGAAACCGCTGCAAGAGTACTCTCTCTAAAATTAATCCCGATATCAAAGGAAAATCTACTCATCGGGGAAAACAATTTCTAGCTCAAAAATAAGGTATGCTTACAGAAAGTAAAAACTCAGAATTTCAAATCTAATTCCCTTGTAACAAGTGAAGGCTTTGAATTTCAGGGGTAAAAAAAAAGAAAGGAGAAGTGAGACTTTAATAGGTGCTTTCAGAGCTGCTGGGTCAAAGTCATTTTTGTTTAAAAAGAAGTTGGACATCGGCACCAAGTCCATGTTTGTTTCCTTCCCTTGAGAAAGGGATAGAGAGTTGACTTCTTGAACCATTTTAGTCTATATGGTGTTGATACACCAGGTATTGTTAGGCGGGTAGTTCCAGGATTTTGAACCAGCAATAGAGAAGAAAGAATAATGTAGTTCCAAGCCAGGATGATGTGTGGCTTGGAGGAGAACTTGCAGATGGTTGAATTCCAATCTAGGTCTCCTTTTAGGTATCTGAGATCATAGATTTGGAATATCCTGTTCGGGGAAACTTTGTGTTTTGCTGAAATGCATCTTGAAGTTGGCACACACTTGTGTTTAAGGTGGTGTATGGAGTGCCAATTAATTGGGCAGGTGGTGTTGAGCTTTGTTTGTGGAGTTGGAGCTGTAGTTATCCAGGCAAATGGGAATTATTCCATAACACCCTGGATTTTAATGGTCAGAAGCTGAATACTATCCTGAGGAACACCTACAGTAAAGTCCTGGACCTGAAATGATTGGCCTGTAAAATCAGAATCATGTACCTTTGTAATAGCTGTGACTTCAATACAATGGAGAGTTTTCCCTATGATTCCCATTGACTGCATCTTTGCTCAGTATCTTGGAGACCGTTTTGGTCAAATTCTTCCTTGAGGTCAAGGACAGTCACTTTTACCACATGGCCAAAATTTAGTTCTTTTGTCCGTATTTGGATCAAGGTCAAAATGAAGTCAGAAGCCAAGTGTCCAGGGTAGAACCCAAACTGAATATTATTGCACTGTGTAAATGTTGCATTGAAAGCACTATCTGAGATATTCTATCCCTTTCCTGATGATTGAGAGGAAGCTGATAGGTGGCCATTAAACAAATTAAATTTGTCTCATGTTGTGGCCTCACTATACCTGGGCAATTTTCCAAATCGTTGTTTAGATATCAGTGTTGTGGCACGGCTATTTCCGGAGCACAATAGTCAAAATTACAACTGGAGTTTATTAGCAGTCCTGAGTTGTATCTTCACCAGTTTGGCAATTTTGTGAATAGTTGGCGTATATTCTTGTTGTGCCATATTCCTCACTAAATCAGTGTTTGTCGCTCTTTTTGGTTATTTTACCACCTGCCACAAGCCCTGTCTGACTGATAAATCGCTCAGTACTCAGCCCAGAAAATAGTTGTGCTTCTGAGCCACTTTCAGGGATAACGTTAAGGTTTCCCGCCAAAAATATAATCGATCTCTTTGTCACCCAAATGGTATTCTGCATGGAGATTATTATCAGCTGAGGGAAAGCGGTCCCTGCTACCTCTATACATCAAACACAAGCTCACATGTCACTCAGCTAGCACTGGTAAACTATCAGAGAATCCAAGAATCCCTACAGAGCAGAAAAACACCACTTGGCCTATTGAATCTGCACTGACCCATCGAAGAGCATCCCACACCCCACCTCATCCCCATAACCCCGCCTTTAGCATAGCTAATCCACCCAGCCTGCACAACTTTGGACACTGGGAAATTTAGCATGGCCAATCCACCTAAGGTGCATGTCTTTGGGCTTTGGGAGGAAACCAGAAAACCTGGTGGAAACTCACACAGACATGGGGAGAATTTGCAAACCCCTTACAGACAGTTGCCCAAGGCTAGAATTAAATCCTTGTCCCTGGTGCTGCGAGTTGTTGTGAGTTATTTTGTTTGAAGACTATGGTAGTATATAAACAATCCTGGAAACCTTTGACAAAGTTGTTTTACTTGTCAATATTCCAACTAGCATCACATGACGGATGAAATCAGATGGTGTATACCAATTATTGGGGAGGCAATGGCCCAGTGGTATTATCGCTAGACAATTAATCCAGAGACCCAGATAACATTCTGGGGACTCAGGTCCGAATTCTGCCATGGCAGATGGTGGAATTTGAATTCAATAAAAAAATCTGGAATGAAGAATCTAATGATGACTACAATTCCGTTGTCGATTGTCAGGAAAAACCCATCTGGTTCACTAATGCCCTTTAGGGAAGGAAACTGCCATCTTGACCTGACCTGGCCTACATGTGACTCCAGACCCACAGCAATGTGGTTGACTTTTAACTGCCCTCTGGGCAATTAGGGATGGGCAATAAATGCTGCCTGGTCAGCGACGCCCTCATCCCATGAGTGAATGAAAAATAAAATTATGTACATAATTAACAGAGGTTTACAGCAATATTCCCTTTTTTTAAAAGAAGATAAGGTAACACACTTAGAATTGATAGACAGGTACCAATCATGTCATACATTAAAACAAAACTCTAATGCTTTGTGAAGTTATAACTTAACATGTTCATGTGTCTCAAAACCATAAAGAGGTTACAGTTATAGAATAAGAATAACAGATTTAAAACAGAGATGAGGAGAAATCATTTCTCAAAAGATCAGAATCTGTGGAATTTTCTTCTCCAGAGTGTGATGAATGCGGGGACATTGAGTAATTTGAAGGAGAAGGTAAATTTTTAATAAGCAATAGGTTAAATAAAGGATTATGGAGGCTGGGCAGGAGAGTGGAGTTGAAGCTGAGATAAGATCAGCCATAATCGTATTGAACAGCAGAATAGACCTGAGGGGTTTAATTGCCTACTCCTGCTCTTAATTCTCATGTTCTTATGTTCATAAATGTTGTTCGTTACTATGGCCTCATCTGGTAATCGTCAAACTTCTTTGAATCCCCTGACTGTTAGCACAGTGGCCTTGATTCACAAGTGCATTGATTTCCTGCATAATGATCAAGTACTGGCTATGCGATCTTCTACAGTGCTACATTCAGATCTCACTTTTGAACATTTTCTATTTGACATGGGATTGCTGGGTATTTCATAATTTGCATCTCTCAGAATTTATCTAGTATCTGTGCAAAGTTGATCCATGTGACGTCACTACTTCATAACATCGCAAGTCTTAGCTACTTCTTCTAGAAACTGAATTCTTCTGTAGAACTTGAAATTTTGTCCTTTGGTCCTTCATTTTAAATAAATCATCTTCTTCAACTTGAGACAGGTGATAAGAGTTGTTTGACTCGATCTCCTAAACGTAAGTTCTGCTAGTGAAGGTAAAATTGCACTCAGTGGTGTTGTCCTTCACGTCATATTGCAATGTGAAAAATTCCTTTCGCTTGTCAGCACTTAATAGTTCTTAATTTTACCGTGCAAACCACTCATTCTGTTGGGTCACTTAATTGAGGATAATGGGACAAGGACGTAAAGTGATTTATGACGCACTTAACACAAATCTCTCAGAATGACTGAAGACAATTGTCTGAGATAATTTTTTGTGGTGTCCTGAAAGTGGTATTGAATGTACCATCAATATCTGTGTTCTATATTTCATGTAGTTGCTAAATTATTTTAAATTTGGAAAGTAGACTGTCACTGGTAGAAGATAATCACCAGGAACATCAAATATGTTTGTAGTAATTCTAATTTATAAGTCTGTTGGAATTTCATGATGTGTCAATAGTTCTTTCAGATGAGTTGTCTTGTCTGATATACCTGACATGCCTACTTTTTTTTTGTATTATTGCTGATTCCTGATTAATATATCATTTATCTTAACCAATAGCTACTGCCTAGGGGAGGCAATGGTCTGGTGATATCATCGCTAGACTGTTAATCCAGACACCTAGGTAATGTTCTGAGAACCCACCATTGAAGATAGTGGAATTTGAATTCAATTTTTTTTTAAAATGTGGAATTAAGAGTCCAATGTTGACTATAAATCCATTGTCGATTGTAGGAAAAATCCAACTGGCTCACTAATGTCCTTTAGGGAGTAAACTGCCATCGCTACCTGGTCTGGCTCATGTGACTTCAGATCAACAGCAGTGTGGTTGACTGCACTCCAGGCAATAATGGATGAACAATAAATGCTGGACTAGCCAGTGACCCCCTCATACTGTAAATAAGGAAAAAAAAACACAGTGCACATATAAGCCTCATGCAACTGCATCAGAATGTCTGGTCGTAGTGACTAATGTTCTTGAGCCTGTCCAACCTTGAATATTGCATCTTGGAATATTCAATGTGGCTGATCCAAAATGAATTTCATTTTTTGGCAAAGTGTAACTGAAACAAAACAAATAATTGTGGGTGATGACCTGAATCAAAAACAGAAATTGCTCAGAGAAACTCAACAAGTCTGTCAGCATGTGAGGAAAGAAAACAGAATTAATGTTTCTGAAGTAGTGTCACTGGACTTGAAACGTTAACTGTGTTTTTTTTTTCCACAGATGCTGCCAGATCCCACCAAATTTCTTCGGTAATATCTGTTTTTATATTGAATGATTTATTATTCCTTCAATAGCATATTCCAAGCTCACAATTTCTACCAGCCAGAAGAACAAGTGCAGCAGATGTATGAGAAACCTTCAGTAAGTTTCCCTGCATCCCACATACTATTGTAACCTGTAGCTTGTCACATTTCCTTTCTAGTTGCAGGTCAACATTCTTGAAATCTTTTCTTAACAGCACTTTGGGTATACCCAAGGACTGCGGTGGTTCAAAATGTCAGCTCATCAACATCTTCTCAAGGAAATTAGTGATGGGCAATAAATGCTGTCCTAGCCAACAATTTCTGTATTCTATGACCTAATTAATAAAGATTGAAAATATATTGGTATAAGCCCAATGTTGCAGAGCTCCCAACAACATCTCTCACTTGGTCAATTAATACATTCTACCTCACATTACATGATAAATAACATGATATCCTGTTTAATGATATATATTGATAATGGACTTAACCAATTAAAGATGTGCTTACAGAAAATGTTTGTGATAATTAACAGAGATTTCCTTGTCTACGTCTGACATGATTCCATGAGACCAACAGGGGAATGGAATCAGTGCTGAGAACTATCCCTCCCAATGCTTCACCATAGTTCATGAGCTTTGGCAGATAGTTTCTGCCTGTGGGATAGAGCATACATCTGGAGAAGCCTAGGACATTACCACAAGGTATGATACAGTGATGATATTTAAGGCTGATTGTCACAACCACCAAGCATGCCCACTATGCTGTCAGTAAACTATAGATGAATATAGCCTATGCAGTCCCTTCTACTTATTAATATTTCAGTTTAGAGCAGGCCAAAAATCAAACATTTACTTAATGTGTTATTACAGATGGTTCCTTAGGGATAAAGAGATAAAGTATTACCAAGAAGTTCGAGGCAGCAAGATAAAACAAATATTGATAAGTACAGAGAGAACATTTACAACAGGAATTCCCCAATAAGTCTCTGTGGTATATCATTGGTGCCCACTGCTTGAGTTCCTTGTTGCTAAAGTGAACATTACCACCTGAAGTCAGATCCAGCAATTACAATAGCATCTATAGTTGAGGGTTTCTTGCGCAGGTAGACCAGCAAGACAGCAGATTTTCAAAAAGGGAGAATGTTCATGGTTTTTGATTCTGTAGGCATAACACTTGTACCTGCCTTGTTACTTTACAAGTAGATGAGCAGTTGTCTCGTGATATTTCTTAACCTTTTCTTTCTCTCTCTCTATCTCTCTCTATGGAGATGTGCTTTCTTCCTGGATGGTTCAAGATGGAATCTCTTTTCCCCTTGACAGCAAGATTTTTGAATCTTCAGGTAAAATGGCCACTGGGTGAGCTATGCAAAAAAGCTAAGTTATGTTCCATATAGGACACTGGCATTTTGGAGACAGCTCATCTCTCACCCACGGCTCTTGGTTTTTGTACGAGTCAATACTCAATTTACTTTCACACAATGAGTCATCAAGGAACTTGGTTCGCTCCTTGATGACAGTAATTAGATGTCTGGGTATGCCTCTTGATAATCCAAATGGAATTGGCAACAGTATTATCAGGTCACTTGTGGCAGCCATGTTTTTAGCTTTTTATCCAGCTACAGTCACATTAGTGTTTTTATAAAAAGTGGTAGCCTTTAATAGATTTTCCTAAATATTACTGGGCCATAACTATCTAAACATGGCATGTTACCTCACTCGTCTGTGGGACAGGTCTCTCAGTTTTTGCCCAATTTCCCTGTTGTTAGTGACTGCAGATTCAAAATTAATGGATGTGCCTGCTATCTCCAGTGCATTTGTCAATATTGAGAGGTCTGTCCAATTCTATTATTCAATGTTTCTGTAATGGCTTGGTACAACTGATTAGTTTCTTTTGCATTTCAAAAAACAATTAAGAGTCAACCTTATTGCCATTGGTCTGGAGTCCCAATAGGTCAGACTCCTTTTCAGATTTCTTTCCTAAAAGCACTTGAGTGAATGAACAGTTTTTACAGCAATCCATTAGTTTCAATGATGTTATTTCTGAGACTAGCTCTTGGATTCAGAAATATTAATTGGATTTAGATTCCTTCAGACATAGTGGTCATATTTAATTTGAATCTCTAGAGTTTTGTGAAGAAGATTTTTAGTCCAGTAACCTTACTAATATGCTACTATTCTCTATGAAAATGAATCTCATTTTGGTTTACTGGACTAGAGACAGTATGGTTCCTGCTCTTTAACATTTTAAAACAAATATCATTTATTTTCATGGAACTTGATATGAGGACCTTGTACTCTAATGAAAGACCTAAAGTTTTAGATTAGTTGATTTAACAATTATAAGAGGGGTAATAAAATTGTTTTGTATACCTATATCAATACAAATGTCATTGCAAAGCATGCAACTAACCAGCTTTGCCAATCAATATTATTCCATTAAACTTTGTATTAATTCATTAGGGGTGCAGATGGTGCTATAAAGACTGTGTCATGATACACCAATAAGCAATTACTAGTCTGAATTCAGGTTATACTCTAGATAAATGGGAACCATCACTTAATTCAGGAGTCCTTGCAGAAACATGAGCTGAATTAAATGCAGCCCAAATGTATGCATGGCTTTGCTGAATGAAATAGGATAATCTTGCAAAGTATAAACCTTTTAGTGCATTCACCTATTAAGCATTTTCTTGTTCCAAAATCTTTTGCACGAATAGGTGGCTAATGAATATTTTTGCTACAATTTTTCATTGTAGACCAGCTGTACAGAAGTACGTGTCTATTGGACTGGAGTCATGAATTATGCTTTTATCCTTGTTGATCAGCCCCCAGCAGCTAGTAGCCAAGCTTTCAGTTGTCATAAACACAGAAAATTCTGGAGAAACTCTGTATGCCTGCCCTCATCTGTCGAACAAGAAACAGAGTTAATGTTTCAAGTTTGATGCGAGTCTTCTTCAGAACTTTCACTTGACATAGTGGGTCAAACACAAATAACAGAAAGGATCCTGGAGAATGCAGGAATTGTGGCCAGGATAGCGCTGATTCATTTGAGTGGTGCATTATCTGTAGCCACATTCCATTGATATATTTAACGAATGGAAACTTTTTGGCTCCTAGATCATGAACAAGGTAATATGTGAGCCAAACATGGGACCCTACATTATGTGAACACCTGCATTGATGCAAACCCTTTACCTTCCTCTGCCTGCTAGTCTTCAGCAGGAGGCAGTGAAGTGACTGTTTTTTTCTGAATGTGGTATACCTCAGTGGCCTCTCTTTTGCAACAATGTGCTGCAAACTGTACGATGCTGCTTGTACCTCCCATAACAGGAGCTCGATGCTTAAGAGTTAAGAACCCATGGTCACTTTGACAGTCACAAGCAATACGGCCCTTATCTACTTCAAAACCTTAAATACGGCCCTTACTCTCCATTGCACTTGCAGTTCCAGAAGTTGCCAGATTTATTTTTAGGTCTATAGTGAGGAGAAGGAGACTGAAACTTTGATCTTCGCTATAATTGAGGTATGGCATTTGCTTCCAAAAGGACTTCCTTGTATAGAACTCTTCCCTCCCTTCTCTTCCTTCCTTCCTGTTGTAGCAGCTTGCCCTGCTTTACATAATTTCTCTTCATTCTTCCCGTCATGCTCATGTTCAAGAGGAATGTCTTCTGAAATAACTCCACAGAGGCCATTATCCCTTTATTTACATGTGGAAAGTTCTTGACACTGATTCTTCTCAGAGCCAGTTCTCACAGTGAACAGAATGTCTGACACTCCAGTTCCTGTCTGTCAGCAAGACCTCCCTGATTAGACCAGATTAACAGCCCCAATCAGGGAGCTCATATTATATGAAGTCCACCTGGCTGACCTCATTACAATCACTACATCTTCAGGGTTTGTTTCAGCATAAGTATATAAATGATTGCTAGACAATAAGACCGTAAGACCATAAGATATAAGAGTAGAGTTAGTTGGCCCCAATAAAGTCTGCTCTGCTGTTTGATCATGGCTGATATAGTTCTAATCCCCATTTAAGTACCCATTCAGATCAGTCCTGTTAGAAGAAACTCAGACAAGTGAAAGAAAGCTCCAAAATTTTGTACAATTATAGAACACCCATAAGAAATAACCCGGAAACTACCCCACAAACAGCTCATGATTCCTTTAAATAACACCGATACAGGTTCTTTGACTCCATTTAACGCCTTGTTTAGTTGCGAGAAGTTAAGACTAAGCAATGGAAAGAGCGGGGAGTTTGAAAATACGGATGATACTGGGAAAAAAATGGCATATTCTGCCTCTACTTCATGATACCAGTCTGAATGCATGAAAACCCTTTAATGAGACAGAACCATTTGGAGACCTTTCCGATCAGCCCTTACAGCCTGTTGTGCCATGTAAGAGAATTACGGCTGATCTAGTTGTAGTCCATTTTCCCGCATGTCCCCCTCACCACCCAACCTCCTCATTCCCAAATCCTCCAAACCCTTTGCTCTTTTGTCTTTCAATAGTCTATCTACCTCAAATTTGAATAAATTCAACAACCCACTCTCCACAGCATTCAATGGAGATAAATTTCAGACTATCGAGTCTCTGAGGGAAAAGGTTACTCTTCATCTCCACCTTAAAATGGATATGTGTTTAAAATGTGCCCCTGATGTCTAGGCTCTTCCACAAGAGCGATCATCCCCTGAGATTCACCCCTTTTAGCCCCTTCCAGATTTTACGTTTCCATAAAATCACTTCTCATTCTTCTGAACTCCAATTACTATACGCCCAACCTTCATTCATAGTTTAGCTCTTAATTCAAGGAAAGACTCAAGCAAACCTTCCCTGAACAATTTCTGATGCAATTTTGACTCTTTTTGAGTAAGGAAACCATCGCATCAGATGTAGTTACACTCTGGTCCTTGTTGTACTGAGAATCTTTCCTACTTTGATTTTCTAATCCCTTTTCAACACATGAAACCAGTTAATTTGTTTTCTAAACGGTTGCTATATTTGCATGCTGAGATTTTGGGATTCATGTCCCTTGATGCCCAGATTCTTCTGTACCCATTGAGTTCTATGGTGTCTCTCAGACTAGGACTTGTGGACACAGGTTAAGAAGAACAAGTCTCCCTTTTAAGATTGTGATGAGAAGAAACTTTTTCTCTCAGATGCTCAGTAGTCTGTAAAATTCTGTTCCCCTGAATGCAGTAGATGCGGGGTCAGTGTATTTATTCAATGCTGAGATGAAGAGATTGTTGAATCAAAATGGAGTCAAGCATTATGGTGAGGATGGCAGACAGGAAGATGGTCCATAACCAGATCAGACAGGAAGCTTCCAAACAATGGAGCAGACTCAAAGGGCCAATCCTGCAATAAGTCTGACATTCCTTTAATTCAGTCTCCTTTAAAGAAAGTCCCATTTGTTCATGTAGGCAGCACGAGGTAGAGACAGATTATAATAATTTGATGCTCTCTGGCTCCATTTTCAAAGTCTTCATTCCACCTATTGCTCTGTATTAACTTCTCCCAACTGAACTCAATGTTAAATGCTGCTAAAGACTCCACAATAGTGCAACTTAAAGAGATCATGAACAATTTACAAGGTAGCTGATTTCAGGATACTGGATTATTTGTAGCCATGATGGGCCAAATGGCATCCTCCTGCACCATAACAATTCTGTGATTTTTTTCATCTTATTTCTTGTGTTTACTTTTTTCCAGCGTAATGGATGTGTTCACACATTATCATATTATGCTTATTGTGCCAATATTTTGTCCACTCATTTAACTCATCTATATCCTTTGTCAGATGCTCTATCTTCTCTGAACAACTAATATTCCTCCATAATTTGATGTCAGCAGCAAACCTGAGGTTTGTTACAATGCAGAAGATGGTCATTTGATCCATAGAATCGACACTGGCAATCTGAATGAGAAATACCATTCCCTCATCTTTTTGGAACCCTGCATATTGTCCCTTTTTAGATTACAATCAAATACACTTTTGAATGCCTCAAGTAAACACATTACACTTTTGAAGCACATTCCAGAGTTCAACTAGTTGCTGCATGAAAAACTTTTGGCAATTGCTTAAAAATATGTGCCCTCTCCTTCCCAATCCTTTCATGAGTGGGAACAGATTCTCCATATCTACTCTGTTTTGAGTTCTCATGATGTTGAAAAACTCCTTCAAGTCTCCTTTCAGCCTTGTCTTTTCCAAGGAAAACCATCCCTACTTCCTCCAATTTGTCCTTTCAACGGTTGCTCCTCATTCCTGAAACATTCTGATAGATCATTTCTGCACTCTATCCAATGTTTTTCCATCATTCCTTAACATATGGTGCTCAGAACCAGATGCAATACTCCAGCTGAGGATGAACTAGTATCTTATACAAGTTCAGCATATCCTCCCTATTCTGTACATTATGCTTGATTAATAATGTCTAGAATACTGCATGCATTATAAAATACAATCTTACCCTAACCTGCCATCTTCAATAGCATATGCATTAGAACACCTAGGTCCCTCAGTTCCTGTACTAAATTTGTGACGATACTATGGCTTTAAGAGACATATTTTGTCCTGTTTATTTTAAGGAGAGGTTTTAAGGCAGAGGTGCACCAGAGTAAACAGTTTGTGAGGCCTTGGGTTTACTTTTAAAGTTGGGACAATAGAAGCAGCCTGAATGGGTGGGGTAGAGCTTTGTTGCTGGGTCTGAAGCTGGCTGGAAGCTGTTGTATATCTCTCCTTGCTATTCTCTCTCTCAGAATTGTGTCTTGATTTTTTTTCTACTGCTGCTAGAATTGCCTGTGAGACAATCTGTTTTACTGACTTTGTCTTTTGCCAAGGGAGTGTTTATGGGATGTTATTATATTAGAACAACTACTGTTTAGTAGTTAAATAATCTATTTGCTAAGTTTTCTAATAGAGTTAAGTTATTCCAACTTTTTTTCATTTTTTGTTGTATTTTAACTGTAGTGTATGAATAAAGTGTGTTTTGCTTAATATCAAGTCGTTTGACCAATCGAGTTGCATCTAGAATGCAATATCTTTTACTTATCCATAAAATAAGGAAAAGTTAGTGTCCAGACTCTCTTCTGAATGTATTTTGAAGGGGTTTGGTCTGGTCCATAACACTTCAGAGTTTTATATTTTATATTGTTTGGAAGGGGAGGTCGAACCCGTCTGATAAATAAAATTGAAACACAAGCCCCCAATCTATTGCAGTTGGAAGAGGTCCCTGTCTAATAATTAAACCCAAAAATTCCGGAGAAGCTCGCATCACCTCTCCTAATCTGGTAAAAAGATGTGATTAAGTGAAAGAAAATCCCTGATATTCACCTTATAAGCAACAAGTAACAATTTATCTATTTAACCAGAACAGTGAACAAATTAACAGAACTACTAACAAATCAAACAATTCCTCCTTAACTACTAACTATTCCCTAACTGAACAAAATTCTGCCAGTATGCTGCCCCAATAAACACAAGTCCCACTTATGTATGCCCAAGTAATAATAATAAAAAAACTTTGACTGTCAAAAGTAAAGCCACGTTAAGTCTTCCAGACTGTTCTTTGCCTTCTCCGCTGATGCTTCTGTCAGGAATGCCTTCTGTGTAAATTCTCCTGTCAGGAATCATAGCTAGGAGTGCCGTGATACCTTTATGAATAAATGGTGCTTTATCAAAGAGTTTAGAGATTTCTGTGAGAGCCCGATTTTTACTGTTCAGATGGCAGCTTGCTCTCACACCGATTTTCAAAAATCCTCTTCTTATATACCCCTGATGACATGTCAATTTTCTTATAATAGGATTGTTCCGAGGGTTGTCAAAACCATCAGATTTAAGTTCAATTGGATTTCAATCTCTAAGTGCTTGGTTTAAATTAATTAGCTGATCTTCAAGCTAATTGCCAAAACATCAAAATAAGTCTAAGGTTTCCAAACACACAGCCAATTGATTCATATTTCAATTTCAGAACTTGCTGTATCTTTTTAGCTGCTTATAGACACATTTTCATTTCAATCTCCAAGCTTAGAAAAGCACATAACATCTTAAAGAGACTGCACACTCTTCCCCCTTATCATTTTTACAAACAAATTTTAACTTCCTGCCTCCCAATTCACAAGTACTATACACAACTTTGCAACAATATTGTCTCTCCATTTTCTTAACAAAAGGACTCACTTTGCATTTGGTGTACTTTCCTTTGGAAGTGGGTACGTGCACTTTACATTCCACTTTTCACAGTTAGGAGGCTGCATAGCAATTGTAAAATGCCCACGGCACTGCCCAATTTCTCCCCTGCCCTTTATTAAAGTATCAGATAGCTACATCTTAGAGGTACATATCTGGGGCTGACGGATGAAGCTGTCAGAAGAAGTTTTCTCAAGATTTTATCTTCAGTACTTTTCAACTGATTGGAGCTGCTGCAAATTGAACTGAGACAAGGCAAACTGCTGAAGAATGCTAAGCCACCTCAAGGTTGTGGTGAGAGAGCAAACAAATCATCCTTCATGAGCGAGGAGGTGCAAAAAGAGAGAGTCATTATAATCCAGACTGACTGAGGGGGTTAAATCATGGGGAATCAGCTCACTCCTGCTCAAATGGTCTTTATAGGGTACAGACTGTTACAAGTAAAGGGCATGTTTTCTTTGTAAAATTGCCTTGTGACTTTGTCAAGTCTTAAAAAGGGTGCTACTGAAAACAGTTGTCAGAAGCTTTTTGCTGTCACTGTATCTTCTGCAACACACCAACTAAATGATTGCAAAAAAAATTCTAAACTGGGTAAAGAGAACTGATTAGCAGTGAATGTGTCTCTGTGAAACATATCTTTTGATATCGCTAAGCAGTTAATTCCACTGATATTGTAGCATAATGCAAAAAAAAAGTTAAAACGTTCCTAATAGTGTCAATGACAGCTTGCAATCACATAGCTGGCAAGGCAGTGATATAGTTGATATAACTCAATGTGAAAAACATTTTCAGACATCAGATGAAGACCTATGACTAACATATTTCCATTTTGATCAATATTGGAGGCATTCCACTCTCTCCAGTGAAAATAGACCTTTCAACATTTTGTTTGTTGTCTTGAACAGATTGACAATGAAGCAAATGATTAATTGCAAAAATGTAGATTTGCTTAAGCGCTCCCCAACTCTGAACAGTGATTATGACCGTATTGCTCAGGCAATGTTGGTGATGGCTCAATGCTCAATATTGAGTTTCTGCTTCATGTAAATAGAAATAGAATTATAATTTATTGTCAAGTATGCTCAGGTCCAGGGGTACAGGAGTACAGTAGAATGTATACAGATTCTCCATTCCCCGCACCATCTTCGGTACAAAGGTATCTAGGTACAAAAATAGAAAAATAAATAAACACGTTAAAAAATTCAACACTGCAACATTTCTTAGTATAAAGTAGAAAAATAAAGAAATAAAGAATAATTTGCTTTGTTACACATTCTGGTGAAAACTCAGAAAGAAATGTTACAGATCGGTGTTTCTCTTTTGTAAACTCCTCCAATCACTTTATTGAAAAACAAATAGGATTCTCTGAGTTGCCATTAATAGCACAAATGTAGTCACAGCCGATTTTACCGCTCTATTGAAAAGGTTCTGCAACTGCTGTCAGCTCTTGTTATTTTCCATTGCTTTCCTTAATTGTTTTATTCTAACAGCATGGGCACCCAAAATATCTGCCTCATTCAGCAAGCTGAATTATTTGGAGATGGTAAGAGCTACTGATACTGGAGTCAGAGATAACACAGTGTGGAGCTGGAGGAACACAGCAGGCCAGGCAGCATCAGAGGAGCAGAAATGTTGACATTTCAGGTGGAGACCCTTTTTCAGAAATGGGGGAGGGGGAAGGGAGCTCTGAAATAAATAGAGAGGAGGGATGGGGCTGGGGTAGGTAGGTGGGATGGTGATAGGTGAGTGCAGGTAGGCAGTGGTGGGGCTTGGTCAATGAGGTGGAAGGAGCGGATAGGTGGGAGAGAAGACGGACAGGTCAAGGAGGCGGGGATGAGAGGGAGGGTTGGTCACCGGATGAGGCCGGGGGGTGGGGAGATTTTGAAACTGGTAAAGTCCACATTGAGATCATTGGGTTGTAGGCTCCCCAAGTGGAATATAAGATGCTGTTCCTTCAGTTTCCGGGTGGTGTCATTGTGACACTGGAGGAGGCCCAGGATGGACATGTCGTCCAGGGAGTGGGAGGGGGAGTTGAAATGGTTCGCGACTGGAAGGTGTTGTCGTTTGTCGCGAGCAGAGTGCACGTGCTTTACAAAGCGGTCTCCGAGCCTCTGCTTGGTCTCACCGATGTAGAGGAGGCCACATCGGGAGCAGCAGATGCAATGGACCTCATTGACGGATGTGCAGGTGAACATCTGTCTGATGTGGAAGGTTTGTTTGATGCCTTGGATGGAGGTGAGGGGGGAGGTGTAGGGGCAGGTGTAGCACCTCCTGTGGTTGCAGGGAAAGGTGTCGGGGTGGTGGGGCTAGTAGGGATTGTACAACGGATGAAAGAGTCGCGGAGAGAGCAGTCCCTACGGAAGGCAGATAGGGGTGGGGAGGGAAGTATATCATTGGTTGTGGGGTCCTCCCACCTCACTGACCAATCCCCGCCACTGCCCACCTGCACTCACCTATCACCATCCCACCTTCATTCCCCAGCTCCATACCTCCTCTCTCTCTGATACTGCCCGGCCTGATGTATTCCTCCAGCTCCACACTGTGTTATCAGAATTATTAGGAGCTTTGTCCTGTAGCTTCACAATGCTTCTGGAAATCAAAACTATTTATTTTTGTCAAAGTTCACCATCTCTCGTCCTTTCTCAGAAGACCAGGGACTGACATTTCTAGACGTTGTCAGGAAGGGTGAGGGTAGAACCGTTAGTGCATGGTCCACTAGCTCCCAACCCCACGATTTCAGGGTGGCAATTCACGTATCTGTTGATCAATCACCTGCTACCGGGCAGGTAGGTGAGCCAATTAGTGCTGGCAAAGGGTGGCATGTATGGCAGGCTGCCCAGTAAGAGTCTATGATCTATTCTATGCTTCCATGATGAGAATCTCTGCAGATTTCTCACCAGGGAATGAATTAAAATTCAGTCACAGCCATTGATTAAAATACACATTGGTATCAGAATAGGGGGCAGATTTACTGGGAATCCACCCTTGGTAAAAATGAGCCTTGAAGAAGAAGAAGAAGAAGAAGACAGCATCTTTAACAGGAACTGAAACATCAGCGCTGTAGCAGATAACACCACCTTTTCCAATTTTGTGGATTATTGTGCTAGCATTTCACTCAGGACCCTTGACAAGGAGGAAATAAAATCTCAGCACTGCTGTCTCACACCATTTTTGGATAATAAGTTTTCAGGGGAAGAATCATATTTTTGACTGTTTATTGCGCCACTGTGACTATAAAGACAACCTGATATTTTCAAAGTACTTTCTGCTTTAAATCCGCACCACTTCTTGCAACTGCCAGGCCAAATAGTGTGCCTCAGACCACAGACAGCCCTATAGCTTGATGATAATCTTAACCTTATCTTCAGATTTATGCTGACACTTGCAATCAAAGGACGTGGTTCCTTCCAACACATCATCCCATTCAAGTGTCTCCCCTCTCTGGAGTGACCAGGTTGTGTAAAATGCAACAGACTGTGATGATTGGTGAAACGAGAGCTAGAGAATATTTCAGAGAGACACCTTTGTGGTCCATTCACAAAAATCTGATTGGATGAGCAACTGAGTAGATGAGTGACTCCAGTTTTGGCACAGCACTGTCTCTCTCTGCAGATTTCTCACCAGGGCATGAACCATCTCTTTAGCAGGTATTCCTCATATCCAAGAAACCAATCCTTTAACACGTTGGCAGAATGAACATCTGTGGCATTTGGGAATGCCTGAGGATGTAAGAGTCTTGACATATTGAGGAATGTACCTTTGATGAAGATCACATGCAAGTTGGAGGTTGATAGAATGAAAACTTTCATGTTTGACACATGCTCTTATACGACTGATGGAGTTTTTATGGTCACATGTGTGTAATTTATTATACATTGAACTTTGGGGAATCCAATAAAATACATGAAATCTGTTTATCTTAGTTGGACTAATGTGGTACAGCAAGTTTAGTCATTTGTTTACTTAAACAATACTTAACTTCAATTATATGATGGTGAATTGAACCGAAGCATGAGATATTCTGAAAAGGTTTCTGATTCATAAACACAATGAACCCTGTGCATAGAAGCACAAAATTTCTCACATCTTGAGAGAAACTGGCATAGAGTGGCTGTCAAGGAAAATTGAACAGATCTCATCATAGAATAGCTCATAGATCATAGAATCCCTACAGTGTGGAAGCAGGCCATTCAGCCCATCAAGTCCACACCAACACTCTGAAAAGCATCCCACCTTGACCCACCCTCTGCTGTAGACACCGTGGGGAATTTAGCATACCCAATCCATCTAACCTGCGCATCATTGGACTGTGGGAGGAAACCAGAGCACCCAGAGGAAACCCACCCAGAGGAATCTCCTCCTCTTGCAAGAAATTCATGAATTTAGGATTGGGTTAGGTTACTAGGTTACACTCTCCTTATTTGTAATGTCAGTATACAAAAAGTCAAAGAGAACATTGTCACTGTCACCAGCAAACCTCCCTAATCTGGTATAAATTACTCCCAATATTCTTTTCCCATGCAACAACCACAGAATGAAATGGACAAATTAAATTGGCCGTAAATAGCCTCATTAGCAAGCTGTTCACTGTTTTATTTACAAAATGATCGCCAGGCTGTTGCTCGCCTTCCCTATTATCACAAATACTGGGATGATGTTGGATTGCCATGTGTAATGCAAGTGCAGGGTGGAGATATTCACCTACCTGATTTGTAGCTATAAGATCTAGCCCTTTGTTTCAGTGCTGGTCTTCATCAGTTTTCTTTCATCTGTATACCCTGAATATTGATTGAAAATCTCCTTACCCTTATTGCAAAGTTAAAAGCAGGAATATGTCAATTCAATATGACTGAGTCAATAAACCTAGTTTAGAATCATAGAACCATACAGTACAGATGAGGCTGTTCAGTCCATCCAGTCTGCAATACCAAAAATATGCTACTACTTACACTAGTTCTAGTTTTTCGCATATGGCCCAAGGCCTTGAATATTATACCACTTCAAGTACTTTCTAAAGGTTGTGAGGTCAACCACCCTCCCAGACAATGCATGACACATCCCCACCATCCTGTGGGCGAAAAAGGTTTTCCTCAAATCTTCTCGAAACCTCCTATCCTTCACTTTAAAATCAGGATTTAACCGTAATCAGTTTACATTAAACCAGATCGAAATAAAAATGCCGAATCCTTTGAGAGTATGTCCTGAGGTTTCTCTACTTCTTGATCCAGAAACTGCTTCTGAGTGATCCAACTTTAAACATGGGTTTGGCTGCTGTTGACGCGGAGGCAATGCTGCCAGAACACTGGAGCCAAGGTCAAGTAAGAGCGAATCTCACACAGAAACTGGAGAGTATCACTTAGGATAGGGCTGTAAAGTAAATATAGAGCTTCATTCCACTTGGTCCATCCAACTGCAGAGCACTGCTGCTAAACTTGGCTTAGAAGCTGCCACAAAAGCCCAGTGGATATTCACCTCTAAGATGCCATGGGATAATTTTGGGGACATTGAAACCAGCACAGCTTAGGGACTAGCACATGTTGAACATCCTGGTATCCATAGGGAAAGCGTCTGCAACAAAGATAACCACTGACTGACAGCTAACTAATGCTCCTACTGACACAGCGTTTGAAAAGGAACACCATAAACTCATGTGAAATCTCATAGGTTCTACCACAAAACACTCCTCACTTTGATAATTGATGGCAACACCACCTACAGATCCAAGCCTCCTGTCTGACTGAAATATGCACCTCATAACTGTCCTGAGTCATGAAATCCCAGGTTTCAACCTTCTGTGACAATACTGTGACTTCTAGAGGTGTATTTTGACCTAAGGCTTTTTGAAGAGAGGTTTTAAGGCCAAAGTGAAAAGCAGTCTACCAGTATCACTGGAATAAACAGCTTGTAAGGCCTTGGTTTTATTTTAAAGTTTGGAAAATTAGAAGCAGCCTGAATGGGTGGGGTCAAGCTCCAATAGAACTAGGATTTTTAGTTTTAGCTCTCAGCACTTACTGTGGCGGTCTTGAAGAAGTGGAAGCTATTTTTCACCCCCTCTCTCAGTTACAGCCAAAAGCTGAGGGTTCTCTTCTTGCTACTGGAATTGCATATGAAAGAATCTGCTTATTGAATTTGCCTTTTGCCAAGGGTGTGTTTATGGGATGGTACTGTATTGGAACAGTTAATTAGTAATCATTACCTATTATTCTATTAAATTTTCCAATAGAGTTAAGTTATTCTAATTCCTTCTTTCTTTAGTTGTACTTTAACTATAGTGAATGAATAAAGTGTGTTTTACTTTAAATCCGGTAGTTTGACCAATCAAATTGCATCTGGAATGCAAAACCTTACATTTGCCTTTTAAATAAGAGAAAGTTAGTGTCTAGACTATCTTATGAATGTTTTGAGGGAGTTTGGTCTGGCCCATAACACTTTCATGGAAAACCTGTACAACACTCAACTGCTTGAGGAAGGACCAGGGAAGATATAACCACTTGGATCACAAATAAAACATGAGGAGCACCTCAAATTGTGACAGTGACTATGTAAACCAGACCATTGGCCTTATATTAAATTGCTGCCCTGAGCACTCCATTCCTGCATCAACTGAAACTGCTGAAGGGATTTAGAACCTAGATATCGATCCATAACAGCTTCTCCAATCATGTGCATAAAAAAATCATGAAAGCCACAGCACACCATCTGATACATTCTGCCACTTGGAGTACATATTACTCAAATGCTGTCTGAGGAACATTGTATATCTCACAGTTACATGTGATCCTGGTTGGATCAAGAAGGATGGAATTTTAGTTGCAAAGTGAGATGCTTAAAGGATGAGAATATGACAGAAGTACAGGACTTGAGATTATTGCTACATTGCAACCACAATAGCCGTGATGAAGGCAGATGGTAGAAGATGTTGTGAAAAGGAAGGGGTTCATTACAGGAAAACTATCACCACCCCTCAGACTTGTTTCTGTAAGGTCCACGGCGTCCATACAAGCATCCGCAATTAGTTCATGGAAATCAAAATTCTTGTTGACGAAAGAAGGAATATTTTAGGAAAAAGTATACATATATGGATAGTGACAGCTGATTTGAAGCCAAATTCCACAAGGACAAAAGTAGGATGAGTCAGAGAGAGTAGAAGGAGAGTGGCAGAATTTGCTCTGTGCAGGTGTACTGGTTGGTGCAGGTATACTGGTCAGTGCAGGTATATGATTGGTGCAGGTATACTGGTTGGTGCAGATATATGATTGGTGCAGGTATGCTTGGTGCAGGTGTACTGGTTGGTGCAGGTATACTGGTTGGTGCAGGTATACTTGGTGCAGATGTACTTGTTGAGAAATTAGGATTGCTGCTTATAATAAGGCACTGTTAGGTAATTCAGTGATCCCTTTGGAATGCTAAGAGAAAACCACAGTGGGAAACTTTTGGCTTTTCTAAGAGGAACTAGAGACTGGGTAAATGCAGAAAGGTCATGGAGCATTGTAGAAGGTGATAGGTGATTTGGGGAACAGGGTACCTCAGAGGAGAGGTGAAAGTAGACTGATGGATTTATGTCCAAAGCAGTAGTCAATATGTGCATTTTTAAATTAAAATCTAGGATTTATGAATCAAAGAGTTAATCCCAATCCAAATCCAAATTGAATTGGTATTTATCACTGGTACCGATCATATGAGAGGACACATTAATGACGATCCGTGTCAAAAAGTCATCTGATCTTTAAGAATAAATAATTTAGATATGTTTCATGGGCTAGTGCCTGCAACTTAATTATTTTAGTGTGATAACGACGTTCTCAGTTTTTAGCTCGGCTTCCATTGTTTAACTATAATTGACCTCAAACAACTGTGTCCAACATTAAATGGCCTTTCAGCAGATTAATCATCAACTAAGTTCTTGCAATACTGAATTTAAATTGTCCGACCGTGAAATGGATCTGAAATGCATTAATTATCATGGCATCAGACCAAGAAATTATGCTACAATTTCACCTCCACAGGATTTTGTACAACAGCATAATTTGCTGCCAAAGCCATGCATCATTTGATTAAACAAAAAACAATTTTAGTGCTTTTCTCAATCTCATTTCATTGTTGGTATAATTTACCTTGTGTGTGTGTGTGTGTGTCTATGAGTGTGTGTGTGTCTGTGAGTGTGTGTGTGTGTGTGTGTGTGTGT
>NC_063359.1:11631316-11728012 GCF_021869965.1 Rhincodon typus | reverse complement strand
GAGTGTGTGTGTGTCTGTGAGTGTGTGTGTGTGTGTGTGTGTGTGTGACTTTGAATTTAACTTCATCAAGGATCAGAAGGTAGTCCCAGGTCTAAGAAAAATTCAATGTTTCATTTTTGTCATGACAAAGACAACTCACTTCCAAGCAATGTAATATGCAATTGAAGACCATTGGAATGTGAAAAACAACTAGCAGACACCAGTATAATTGACATTTGACAACATGGTTTGCTTTGGGAAGCAATTTAAAATGTTAAGAACTTTCCATTTGTATACAACGAGATGTTATAGGAACACAGATCTGACAACACATTTACAGAAAATGCAATACCAGAGAATATATTATAGAAAGAGACACTTCACAAAGAAAATCCTGTCAAAGGAAAAGCAGAATATTGTGGAAGCTGAAAATCTAAAATAAGAAATAAGAGTACTGGAAAAGATGAAGCAAATTAAGTAGTATCTGAGTAGAGAGAGAGAAACAGAGTCAACATTTTATGTCTGTGGTCTTTCATTAAAACTAGGAAAAGTTAGCAATCTAGCTGGTAATAAAATGTTAACTGCATGAAAGGTTGAAATTAAAATATTTACTACATGGTTAACATTCTGCCATTACTGTTGCACAGACACCTGTGTATATCCCCAAGAGGATATTCTTAATCATGAATAATTCAGCTTCTGCTTGAATTCTTTAATTATAACTGCAAGCTGCATCAACCCAGCTTGCTCCATGACTGACAATCAATGACTATTAGGGATATTCAACATGGCTTTGTGCGTGGGAAGTTGTGTCTCACTAACTTGAGATTTTGAAGAGATGACAATGAAGGTTGATGAAGGCAGAGCGGTGGAAGTTTTCTATATGGACTTCAACAAAGTGTTTGACAAGGTTCCATGTTGTATACTAGTTAGTAAGATTAGATCACATGGGATCCAGGGGAGCTAGCCAATTGGAAACAAAATTGGCTTGAAGGTAGGGGACAGAGGGTGGTGGTAAGTTTGCAAATGACACAAAACTCATCTCATTTACTTGGATGCAGCCTCAGTGATGTGAGGATGACCAAACTCACAAGCTGTTGCAGTATTGTAAACTAGGATTCAACTGTATAATTGCAGATAGCAGACCCACAATTTCAAATAGTCAATTGAAGCGATATATACAGCACTAGTGTATGGAGGAAATATAAACTAGAGGACAATTTGTTTCCTTCAAAACTTTGAGAATACTTGGGCAACAAATTCATGCTTGATTAGATGGGAATGCCATTAATATTCCTTTCTTCTTTTTATTTATTGTTTAAGAAAGGCTGTAAGGAAAAAAAACAGGGAACACTAGACCAGTGAACCTTACATCAGTGGTAGGTAAGTTGTGGGAGGGGATTCTGAGGGAGGGAATTTACATGCATTTGGAAAGGCAAAGACTATTAGGGAGATTCAAAATGGCTTTGTGCATGGGAAATCGTGTCTCATTAACTTGAGTTTTATGAAGAGGTGTCAACGAAGGTTGATGAAGACAAAGCAGTGAACATTGTCAATATGGACTTCAGCAAGGCGTTTGACAAGGTTCCACATGGTATGCTGGTTAGTAAGATTAGATCACACAGGATTTAGGGGCAGCTAGACAATTGGATACAAAATTGGTTCGAAGGTAGGGGACAGAGGGTGGTGATAGAGAGTTGTTTTTTGGACTGGTGGCCTATGACCAGCCATGTGCCACAGGATCGGTGCTGAGTCCACTGCTTCTCATTATTTATATAAATAATTTGGATGTGAATATAGGAGGAATGGTTAGTAAGTTTGCAGATGACACCAAAATAGGTGGTGTAGCGGACAGTGAAGGAGATTATGTCAGAGTACAATAGGACCTTGATCAGATGGGCCACTGGGCCGAGAAGTGGCAGATGAAGTTTAATTTAGATAATGTGAGATGTTGCATTTTGGTAAGGCAAACCAGAGCAGGGCTTATGCAGTGAATGGTAGGACCCTGCGGAGCTTTGCAAAACAAAGGGACCCTGGAGTGCAGGTGCATTGTTCCTTGAAAGTGGAGTTGCATGTGGACAGGGGGGGTGAAGAAGGCATTTGGCACACTTGCCCTCTCAGGTCAGAACATTCAGTATAGGAGCTGGGATGTTATTTGCAGCTGTACAGGACACTGGTGAGGCCACTTTTAGATTACAGCATATAATTCTGCTTGTTCTTCTATAGGAAGGATGTTGTTAAACTTGAGAGGGTGCAGGAATGATTTGCAAGGATGTTGCCTAGACTGCAGGGTTTGAGTGATAGGGAGAGACTGAATAGGCTGGGGCTTTTATTCCTGGAGCATCAGAGACTGACGGGTGACCTTATACTGTTTTATCAAATCATGAGGGCTCAGGTAGAGCGAATAGCCAAGGCCTTTTTCCTCGGGTGGGAGAGTCCAAAACTGGAGGACATAGCTTTAAGGTGAGAGGGGAAAGATTTAAGAAGCACCTGAGGGCTAAGTTTTTCAATCAGAGGGTGGTGAATGCATGTAACAAGCTGCCAGAGCAAGTAGTAGAGACAGTACAATTAGAACATTTAAAAGGCACCTGGATGGTTATATCAATAAGAAGGGTTTAGGTGGATTTGGGCCAAATGCTGGCAAATGGGACTAGGTCAGATTGCAATGTCTGTTTGGCGCAGACAAGTTGGACAGACAGGTCTGCTTCCGTACTGTATGACTGTATGACTCTATTTATGGTGATCTTCATGTGATTCATTCTGATGAACACATTTGTTAAAAATGTAGCTATGTGAAGGAAACTATGATAGCTCTAATGGTATTAAGGAATCATCAAGAGTCTGCTGGTAAATATTTTCAATATTGCAATATCACATGCTTCCTAAAATTATGATGGCCATTTTCTCCAATGACCAGATAGGTTTGTGTATTGTAGATGGGAGTTGCAGGTAGTACTCTGCAGTATTCTTGACAAGGCAAGCTCTGTGAGAAAACCTGAGAAATTGAAGATTCTGATGGGTAAATCCCCTGCGATGGAATACACCAAATGTATCCATTTAATCAGAGGGAATTGCTGCAGTTAAGTTAATCGTTACTCAGGAAAAGAGTACATTACACCATTCCAACCCCTGGACACTGATCTGACATCAAGTCATTGCTGGATCAAAAATCTCCTCATGCCTCAGGGTCTAACACTTCTCTCCCTTGTCATCACATCACTGCCCTCCTCTCCCTCAGACCCAATACCCACCACCCACCTCGACCTACCTAAAGACTCCATCATTAACTGGGTACCCTTCCTCCGTCATGCATGGCACTCTACCTATTTGATGCTCTGACACTGTATACACCTGGTACTGCATGTATCTAGCACCCTGGTATCCTACCAACCTGGCTCTCTACTTATCTTGCAACCTACCCACCTGGCACCTTGCCCACCTGTTATGTTGTGCAGCCAGAATCCTACCCATCTTGTATCCTGCTCACCTGGCACCCTATTTACCAGGTATCCTGGCACACAAACAACAAGAAAAGCTACCCATCTGGCACCATACACCCTTACGTTACAGTTACCTTACATACATGCCCTTTGACAAGAACTGTCAAAGTGACCATCTTTGCCCTCAGACATTTAATTTACGGAATACAGCAATTAATACTAAAAGGATACACAATTTGACCTCCCTCAACTATTCTGCACTTCAAAGGGCCTGTTAGATTCTAGATATGCTCCACATTTCTGAAGGAGACTTAATTAGAACTTTTTGTCAGAAATGCAGAACTCTTTCTTGATAGAAAAAGAATAGAACTGTGGTGGCAATTTGAATGTGATTGCCACTCCTCTGAAAGTCCAGCCCGGTATCCTTATAAGAATTGCAACAATTGATGGACATCTTTAATATCAAGCTGAAATTTAATGCGGAAAGACTGGATGAATATCAGCCAATACTATTAACTTATTACATTGTTATTAACTGTTACATTATTAACTTTAACATGTTAATTTAAAACAATTGGAGCAAAAATATTAAGAACTTGAAAATTTGGAAAGTTTATACAAATTTTTGAAAAGGGGTGGATTTCTCTCATCTTGAATTGAAGTGTTTTGCTGCGTGAGTTTTACTTTGAGTTTGTGCTTTGCAGAGTCAACCATGGCTTGGTGGAACATTTCTCCCATCTTCTGCTCTTCACCACAGTAATGGGATCTTTTGTGTCCTTCTTGAAGAATTGTGCTGGGACCATTCAGCGCTCACCCACTGGCACCATATTTAAATCCTGTTTTTGATGCTGCAAGCCAGCGACTGCCCTTCACGCTGTGATACTTTACTGTCATGGTCCAGAAAAAGGAAATTTTCATGGACAGCGATCTGTTGATGGGCTGGTGGAATGTTAAGTGGCCCCAGGAAGTCAGGAAATCAGCCAGCCTTGACACACATAGCTGCCTGGCTCAGTGTTGTGTCTCAAGTGAAGTGGAATGCTCAGCATTGAAGGAAAAACGTCAATAATCTTCACATTCTATATCTTCTCTCTGCTCTGTCACACCCAAAATGCTGCAATTCACTCTAACTGCCACCACACATACCTCTTAGCAAAAGTTGCTATTGCATGTGTCATGTTCATGTAACAACTCTCACCTACCCTCATCTTCCCAAACTACATTGGGTTTGTGTCTTTCATGCATCAATTTGTAACCCTATTCTATGGGTCGACACTTGATTGCATGAAAGATGTCATGACACCTTGGCTGACTTTACCATTTGTTAATTTGAGCCCTTCCCTCTCTTTGTCCTTTGCTCTCAATTCAATGTAATATTCTGCATTGACTTTTTCCAGTCCTTATTTATCCCTTTGACATTGTTTCAATGTTGAACATCTCATGGATTTATATTATTTAATACATGAATTCAGCATCTTAGCTCCTCCTTTGATTTGATATATCATTGTCACATGTACCAAGATACAGTGAAAATTATTGTTTTGTATGCTATCTGGGCAAATCATACCTTACATAAGTACAACAGAGTAAGAGAGGAAAATGCAGAATATAGTGTTACAGCTACACAGAAGGTGCAGAGAAAGATCAACTCTAATATATGAGGGCGCCATTTATGAGTCTGAAAACAGCAGGGAAGAAGCTGTTCTTGAATCTGTTGGTACATGTTTTGAAAGTTTTGTATCTTCTGCCAAATGAAAGAGGGTGGAAGAGAGTATAACAGGAATGGGAGGGGTTTTTGATTATGTTGTCTACTTTCCCAAGGCAGCGGGAAGTATAGACAGAGTCAATGCCTTGCACAATTTTCCAATGCAACTCTGTTTTTTGGATGACCGTATTGCTTAAGTAATTCTTTAATCTTGTTCAAAATGTTTCTCTGCTCACTACATTTCGCTTTTAACTTAATGCTTTCATTGTCCCAGTGATTTGGTTCCATTTCTCCAGTTCTATATATTTTTAAAAATTTCTTCCAGAACTCCTTCCCCCTTGATTGCTTTTCATGTTTGCACATTTTGGGGAACAAGGATGGAAATATAAGATACCTAAAGGAGAAAAAGAGAGGTTAAAATTACAGCGAAGAGGCCATTTCAATCAATCCTTTTTGATAACTTTCAGAGAAGTGTTCCAGATGTAATGACATGTCAAACCTTTACGATACTTTTAGATCTAAGGAGAAATTGTATTTAAAAAGTCACTTAATAAGATAATTACATTGTATCTGTGAGGAGAAAGGAAATGAATAAAACAAAGCCTATAACTAAATGAGGCTTCAGTGCTACTTTAAAGAAATGTATTTTAAATAGACACCTTCACTCTACTAAGGTAGCGTCAAAAGACAAACTTGTAGAGTCATAGAGTCATACAGCATAGAAACAGACTCTTTGGTCCAACCAGTCAATGCCAACCATAATCCCAAACTAAACTCATCCCACCTGCCTGCGCTTGGCCCATATCCCTCCAAACATTTCTTATTCATGTACTTATCTAAATATCTTTTAAAAGTTCTAACTGTACCTACATCCAGCACTTCCTCCACACACGAACCACTCTCTGTGCAAAAAAAAGTGCTCCTCATGTCTTTTTCAAACCTTTCTCCTGTCACCTTAAAAATATGCCTTCCAGTCTTGAAAGCCCTCACCTTAGGGAAAAGACCCCTGCTATTCACCTTATCTATTCTCTTCATGGTTTTATAAACCTCTATAAGGTCACACCTCAATCTTCTACACTCTAGTGAAAAACTGTCCCAGCCTATCCAGCCTCTCCCCATAACTCAAACCCTCCATTTCTGGCAATATGCTGGTAAATCTCTTACAGGTATGGTCTAATATCGGTAAATACTAGCCAAACGTTTAATGCAACTGCCACTAAATTCAGGATCTTCTGGCAACTGTTGGCAAGGCTCTGAGCTTAAGGATACAATCAAAAAGATTTTAGCCAACCCTTTGGATCATTGTTAGACTGCAGTGGGGCACCTACACCTCATTGCTCTGAGTGTGGTATCATCTAAAAAAAAGTTAGCATTTTTTTGGATGTGACAACAACAAGGAATTGAGGAGAAAAGGTGGAATCACTGAGCTTGTGTCAATTGCAGGTGACGGAAATCTTGAAAATGATCAGAACTGATCTCTGCTTCCATTTTTCAGACCTACTCTTCAAATTGAGGAATGCAATTCTTTTGGCAAAGGATAGGAATCTTACCTTCTATAAATGTTCTATAGACTTTTTGCATGACCTTTCCATTTTCTTTTCTTAGTCCTTCTTGAGGGATATGTCCATGTTTCATATTCATCTATGTATAGGAGGCTAAAACTGATCAGAAATGAATCACCCATGTCTGTTCTCACAGTCCTTTTTCTGATGAAGATGCTTAGTGTTGTTTGGTTCCAACTCAATGGCCATCAACAACACTCTCCAAAGTATCCTTCTCATAAAGTCATACAGCATGGAAACAGAACTTTCAGTTTCCAAACTAATCCCAAACTAAACTAGTTCCACCTGCCTGTTCCTGACCCACATCCTTCCAAACATTTCCTATTCATGTACTTATCCAAATGCCTTTTAAACATTGTAATCATACCCACATCCGCCACTTCCTCAGGAAGTTCATTGCACACTTCAATCATCCTCTGTGTACAAAAAATTGCCTCTCATGTCTTTTTAAAATCTGTCTCCTCTCACCTTATAAATGTGCCCCCTAGTCTTGAAATCCCCAATCGTAGGGAAAAACCAACTACAATTAACTCTATCCATGCCCCTCATGATTTTATGAAGTTCTACAAGGTCACATCTCAACCTCCTACACTCCAGTGAGATCAGACCCAGCCTGTCCAGCCTTTCTTCAAAACTCAAACCTTCCATACCCAGCAACACCCTGGTACATTTCTTCTGAACCCTCTCCCACTTGATAATATTCTTCATATAACTGGGTGATCAGAACTATACAGAGAACAGTGATGCAAATCCACATAATGCATTTATCTTAACAAAGTTGATTCTGGTCATTCCCCATGATTCGCGTGTGTGTGCTTTCCAGAACAGATTATGATCAGAAGACCCCTGTGTGATATTTCATAGGTATGTAGGTGAATTGGATTGGGACCAGTTTACCACGATTCTAGCCTTCATTCCCCTTACTGGGATTAATCACATCAGCAGAAAACATGCACTACTTATGGGTCTGGTCTTTACAGCTTAATGCAATAGCAAGTGGTCATTACTCATTTCACCAAATATTAATCTGTCTTCATCCAGTCTTGTTCTGGCACTGGACACAAAGTATCACTGTTTCATTTTTGTTTATGGAGTTCTTATACTTCCATGTCCTGAAGCTTGGAAACTGTGCCATTTAATATTACTTAAATACATCTATTTAAATTGTAGGCCCAGTATTTTTATGTGGTTTTATATGAATGCATTAAACATTCGCACAGAAATATTGAACAGCATATTTCTTTGCTGACACTTTTATGAGCACAGGGCTTGTAAAAGATGACGACAGCAACTGCGGCTAAGTTGAGTTGAAGTGTTATCGAAAGATTTGAACAACTTGTTAAAAAGGTGGGAGGAATTCAGACAATAAATCTCGTACAATACGAACACTCATCAGATGGCATTTCTACTATAGACTGTTCTTTAAAAGAATAGGTAATCTGCTGATGGACTTACGATTTTACAGATTAGAAAAAGAAAATTTTTGAAAAGATATCCAACAGAGAAAAGCATATTGTATTCATGGCAAACTCAATAGCTGCAGTGGACATTTACGAGGATAAAGCAAGCAGGAATCGCCAAAAACTAATCTTCGACTGGAAAAATGAATAGTAATGATTGGATTTTTGCAAAGGTCTGCTTCACACCTTGTGGTCTGAACACCAATCACAAATAATGGTTGAAAAGGACTTGGGTTGCTTTTGTGACATTTCCTGCAAGTAACATCACAGCTGAACAGTCACCAGAAAAGGGCAGTCTCCCAGTAAGTGGAAAACCCACAGAATTATAAATAGGATGTCATGGAAATAGATTGGACTGGCATTAGATGATTTAGATTAGTAGCTGTACTTGCAATGACACTCATTTTCTGTGAGACTGGTCAATCTGGAAATCTTCTTTAGCTATTTCCATGGAGATAGTTAACTTGAAGTTTGACCTTTGTCTAGGACATACAAAAAGATACATCATTGATTTTATTTTGTTGTCGGTAGCATGTCAAAAAGATGTAAATTAATAAAGTCCTCATTCGAGAAGTGCACAGGCTTTTTAGAGATTCATTAAGGAAATTTATAAATGTTCATGTGAAATTTTAGCTGAGGACCTTACTTCAGCTCCAATATTATAGAACCCCTACAGTGTGGAAATTGGCCATTCAGCCCTTCGAATCCTCACCGATCCCCCAAAGAGCATCCCATCCATACCCAGCTACAACTGAATCCCCATATTTCTCACAGCTAACACACACATCCTCAACACTACGGACAATTCTAGCATGGCTAATCTACCTAAGCTGCACAGCCTCAGATGGTGGGAGGGAACAGGAGCGCCAGCTGGAAACCCATGCTGATACAGGGAGAATGTGCAAATTCCACAAGTCACCCAAAGCTGGAATCGAACCCCTGTCCCTGGTGCTATGAGGCAGCAGTGCTAACCTGCTACTTCGTCAAGCCCCAGTGTAGAAGATGCAACTGTTTGCTGTTTGCTATATGCTGAGGTGTACTTTACTGCAGTAATGTGTATCTTTGTTATTATTTTGTGAACTATTTATTTATTACGTCAAACAGGGAAACTGGTTAAACACCTGAAGAGACAAATTTGCAAGGCTAAGGAAGTGCGCAAAGGAATGGAAGTAGCTAAATTGTTCTTGAAGAGAGCCAGCATTGTCCCAATGGTTTTCTTCTGTGCTGCAGTCATTCCATGATTCTAAAAAGAGAATCAAAAGTATTATGGCATAAGATGCCCTAAAATCTTTAAACAATTATAAGGTAATGTCTTACAATGATATGTAACTCAGAATATTTGGCTGAATGTCACTGTCACTCTGATTTCCTTTATAAGAACTTGTGGAATTATTAACGATATAAGGTGTTGGAACAAGTCAAAACGTATCGTTTAATATTAGAGATAGTAGGAACTGCAGATGCTGGAGAATCCGAGACAACAAGGTGCAGGGCTGGATGAACACAGCAGGCCAAGCAGCATCATAGGAGCAGAGAGGCTGACGTTTCGGGCCTAGACCCTTCATCATATTCGGCTCATTTTGCCAGTCAAGAGGGATATGTTAGTATCTACTTAACCACTAAGAGTATTGTATAATTAATATTGGAGATGGATCCTAATGTTTAGAAAAGATGTTTGTACTGTGGCAAACTGGGATGAAATTAGCTGCACAACCACCATCAAATGGCAACAACAAAGCACATTGTACATAGAAAGAATGCTGATGGTTGATTCACAACCTGCACGTACAATGTGTTGCCTTTTGATCAAAAGCACCAGTCCATTGACAATAATCATTTCACACAAGATCATGAGAAATATCTTTGAAGGTAGATGGCAATTAAAAATTGTAACGAATGACAGATCAGTCTCCATTGTATTTAACATCCTGAAGAGAAGTGAGCAATTAAAATAGTAGACAGATAAGAGCAGCTTGAAACGACTAATGCGAAAAATTCCATGAGTGGGGCGGCACGGCGGTTATCACTGTTGTCTCACAGCACCAGTGATCAGATTCCAGCATTGTGTGACTGTCTGTGTGAAAATTGCACCTTGTCCCCATGATAGGGTTTCTTCCAGGTGCTCCAGTTTCCTCCCACAGGCCAAAGATGTGCAGGTTAGGTGGATTGGCCACGCTAAATTTCCCTGCAGTGTCCAGGAATGTGCAGGCTATGTGGATTGGCTATCGGAAATATAGGGATAGGATGGGACTGGGTGTTCGTGGGATGCTCTTTGGAGGATTGGTGCAGACGTGATGGACCGAATGGTCTCTTTCTGCACTGTAGCGATTCTATGATTCTATGAAATGTTTCTTTATTAATTACCTTAAGAATTTACAAAGAAAATAGCATCAAGAGAAATTTCCTGAATGTGAAGGTTTCTGTGAATACATTTAATAAGCGTGCCAATTATTCATTACAGTCATAGCCATTCTGTCATTTAGAAATGTCACCCTAATAGCATTTACATTTGTTTTGTTTCAATAAACTACTCCAATTAAGCCACATGCATCACATAACTAAATTTCTAACCATAAGCAATTTTTGGCCTTTTTTATTTCTATACGAATTTGTTAAACAGAACAATTCCTGTTCATTTTATCTCATTATGAATATCCTTGAGGTGCACTCTTCATTTTTTCTGGTTACTTCATCAATATGCAATCAGATTATCAATAAAGATTGTGGCTTAGTTTTGTTCCCATGATGCTCAAAATTAGTTTGGAAATTTGAGATTGATATGCTCACATTGATGAGCGGTTTCAAATCAAAGTGATATTGCATAAAAACAGCTTGTATCAATTTGCTGTCATGCAAACTATTAGCTCATTTTATAAAAATCATCATGTTTTACTTGGGAGTTCTCAAGTTCCAACCTATCACTTTTGAAACATATAGATTGCTTACCTAAACATGGAAATGAAGAAATAAACAACAAGCTTGTGTGAGTAAATGCAACTCATTTTTCCTTCAGATACTGTAAAGACAGTGGGTATGAAATTTGGAATGCTAGTTTCAATTCAGGAGCCAGAGTTGCTCCAGTAAAATATGCAGTGCATTTAGACACTTTTAATGCACATCTCTTGCTGGGAAGGGCACAACTGTGGGCCTGCCAACTGGTGCCATTAAAATGTCAGATAGCCGCTAAATGTTTTGGAAACTTATTCCAAACTTGGATCACACAGATTCATTGAACATACTCGCATGTCACTCACCAATGATTAAGTTTTCTGCTCTACAAAATTCGCAGAACTAACATAATTTAAAGGACCATGCCTCAAACTTGCAGGTAAGTAACTTAGAATGATGCTTGCTCTTGCAAAGTCTCTGGAAGTACCGTAGAGTCTTCTTGTAGGGCATGTGGTGGATCTGTCAGGAAGTGGTGTCTTATCCTCGCTCAGGCAAAGGATAATTTGGTGATCTGTTCTCTTAAAAGCAGACCACAAGATGGAGGCTGTAGTTGCATTGCCTCTGGATCAGGAACATTACAGGGAGATGGAGCAGATCAAAATGGCAGAGCAGGGAAGCTCTGCGTGATGCCTTCATTTAGTTTGGACTCATGCTCCTTGCTAGCGACAGGAGATTGCCTGGCAGGCCAGCTCTGCCACCTAGCAGCTCAGTAGACATCTTCATCAGCATGCTCCTGCATGCTGCCTCATCAAGGTTTTCATATGAGCACCTTGCAACAGAACTAGTCTGCAACTTTGTCCTCAAGGACTGGCTCACAAAGTATTCTTTCCATTTACAGTCAGCCAATTCACAATGTACACAGCATAACTATATACTTACTTTGATATGAATGCATGACCAGCAATTGACAGGGGGCTGCAAATGCTAGATACATCCTCATCTTTAGTGTTACAGTCTTGTACTCTCTGTACCCACTGGATGCTCCATGATTGGCCAAGTGGCAGCTCTTGGGTTTCTGAAGGAAGATATCTGAAGAGAAAGGTTTGTATGATGGAGGGTGATTGGGATAGAATCCAAAAGGTTCAGAGTCACACCACCTGAAGCTTACTTGTTATGACAAATAGCAGAATGAAGTTGTGCTGGGACTAGGAGATAGCATGAAGCAGGAAAGTACCATCATCCAAGATGTTTTCAGTGATGTTGGAAACTATAGGTTCTGTTGCAGACAACCTCATAAAAACCTTTCTTCCACTGCCCTCAGGAAATGCAAGTGTCTATGTCCCTCTCCAGTTTTACTCCATTGTGCATACCACTTGATCCTACAGGGTTGGTGGTGGATACCAACATTTCTGATGTAGTGGACAGTGAAGAAGATCCTGTAGGCTCATTCAGAAAGTAAGGAGGCATGGGATTCAGGGACATTTGGCTGTCTGCATACAGAATTGGCTGTCCAATAGAAGACAGAGGGTGATAGTAGATGGAAGGTATTCAGCCTGGAGCTCGGTGACCAGTGGTGTTCCACAGGGATCTGTTCTGGGGCCTCTGCTCTTTGTGATTTTTATAAATGACTTGGATGAGAAAGCGGAAGGGCGTGTTAGTAAGTTTGCTGATGACAGGAAGGTTGGTGGAGTTGTGGATAGTGGCTGTTGTAGATTGTAACGGGACATTGACAGGATGCAGAGCTGGGCAAAGAAGTGGCAGATGCTGCCGAGGAGATTTACCAGGATGTTGCCTGGACTGGAGGGCAGGTCTTATGAGGAAAGTTTGAGGAGGCTAGGGCTTTTCTCATTGGAGCAAAGAAGAATGAGAGGTGACTTGATAGAGGTGTACAAGGTGATGAGAGGCATAGATAGAATGGATACACAGAGACTTTTTCCCAGGGTGGAAATGACTATCACAAGGGGGCATAATTTTAAGGTGATTAGAGGAAGGTATAGGGGAGATATCAAACGTAGCTTCTTTACACAGAGATTGGTGGGTGCATGGAACGCACTGCCAGCGGTCGTAGTGGAGTCAGATACATTAAAGACATTTCAGCGATTCTTCGATAGGCACATGGAGGATAGTCAAATGAAGGGTATGCAGGTTAGTTTTGATCTTAGAGTAGGATAATAGGTCGGCATAACATCATGGGCCAAAGGGCCTGTTTGAATCTATGTTCTATGTTCTATGTAGTACAATGGGCTGATGGGCCAAGGCATTGGCAGATGGAGTTTAATCTACATAAATGTCAGGTGTTACATTTAGGTAAGGCAAATCAGGGCAGGGCTTATATATTTAATAGCAAGGATGTGGGGAGTGTTGCTGAATAAAGAGACCTTGGAGTGTAAGTTCATGGTTCCTTGAAGGTGGAGTCACAGGAAGACAGGGTAGTGAATAAAGTATTTGGTACGCTTGCCTTTATTGGTCAGTGCATTGAGTATAGGAGTTGGGAGGTCATGTTGCGCTGTGCAGGACATTGGTTTGGCTACTTTTGGAATACTGTGTTTAATTATGGTCTCCCTGCTATAGGAAAGATGTTGTGAAACTTGAAAGGATTCAGAAAAGATTTACAAGAATGTTGCCAGGGTTGGAGGGTTTGAACTACAGGGAGAGGCTGAATAGGCTGGGGCTATTTTCCCTGGAGCATCAGAGGCTGAGGGGTGATCTTGTGGAAGTTTATAAAATCATGAGGGGCATGGATAGAGTAAATAGACAAGGTCTTTTCCCTAGGGTAGGGAAGTCCAAAACTAGATGGCATTGGTTTGAGGTAAGAGGGGAAAGATTAAAAAGGAATCTAAGGGGCAACTTTTTCATACAGAGGGTGGTGCGTATATGGAATGGGCTGCCAGAGGAAGTGATGAATGTGGGTATGATTACAATATTTAAAAGGTGTCTGGATGGGTACATGAATAGGAATGGTCTACAGGGGTATGGGCCAAATGCTAGCAAATGGAACTAGGTTAATTTAGGATATCTGATTGGCATCGAACAGTTGGATTGAAGGGTCTGTTTCTGTGTTGTACAGCACTATGCCTCTAAGAGACAACTAAGAATGTCCGCGAATGATTGATATAACAGCGGGAACATAATAAGTTCTCCTACGGTGCTTTGACTAGAACATTGTAAAGCAAAACTAAATGAAGACACATTGGGCAGATAGTCATAAGATTGATCTACAAAGTAGATTTTAAGGAGCATCTTAGGGGAAGAAAGAAAGAAAAACAAAAGTGTCGGGAGGGAATCTGAAGTTTTGTGTCTGCGCAGCCAGAAAGTATGACCAACAATCACAAAATAGTTTTAGTGCACAGAAAGAAATTATTTGGTGTCTACGCCAGCTCTATGTGAGAACAATTCCATTAGAGCCTGTCCCCTGCCTTTTTATTATTATCCAATTCCCTTTTGAAAGCCACAAATTGAATCACCCTCGAATACACTCTCAGTGACATTCTCAGCTTAAGTCACACTGAGTGTAAGTTGAATTTCCGTTAACTTTGACACTCTTATGGTTTAAAGTTGCTCTCGACATCCACAAACCTGGCCCTGCCATGGACTGAAACAATTAACAAGTTTCTGCCAATTGCACCTTTTTAAATGTTCTCCACTAACAGTATGCTATTCGAGTTCTTACTTTCTTCGTGTGCACAGATAATTGTGAGCATATTTAAAACATTTAAACATGTTTAATTTACTGAGAATCTGATGTCTACATGAAGAGGACCAGTAAAGGTTCAATATAAGTGATTAAAGTCATTTTCAATCATTGGAAACCCAGGTACTCAAAAATGGTTGATTTGTGCAGTTAAAAATACTCTGCTATGATACATCTATTTTCAGTTAATAAAACTGCACCAAGTGACGATTCATAAATACAATTAAGTTTTTTTAAAGACAGCTAAAAAGGTATTAGCTCTTACAATGACTAATTACAAGATTTGTAATTTTGTTGCGATTAGACAAATATATTGTCTGGAACTGATGACATATCTTCTACATAGAAAATCAATGCAATTTCATGCGCAGTTTGTGGTCAGTTTGCCGACTGCACACAACGTGAAAAGTCTTCAACCATTTGTTCATTTACGTGTCGAGCATTCTCAATCTTTGAAAATACATTTTCCAATTTACATGACCATGGTTGCAAGACTACTGCTCGTTTTGCAAATACCTTTAAAATGACCCGTGGCTTCCTTAGTAACATAGGAATGAATTGCACTAAAAAAATTAGCCAAAAGTCAGTTGCAGGGATGTTCATGCAAGGTTTCTCTCCTTCAGCTCCAGTGAGTTTTTAACAGAATTCTCTGCACCTTGTTTCATCACCATACTCCATGCCTCTATTATAGTTCAGGACCTGGGAAAATTCAGCTCATAGATTTCCAACGTTGTCTACAAATAATTTCAACTCAAGTTTGCAATTGATCTGACCATTTATTGATGCCAACTTTGCATTTTACATCATCTAATATCTACACACAATTATTAAAAGCTACTTTTTTAAGTTATTTACCCACAATTGAATACACAAAGGTGATATACCATCAGAGATTAAAATTATTGTATACATGAAGCAACATATTAATACAGAAGAATAAGCTGAAAATTCGACTTTCCATAATCAGAAACCTTACGCTTATATACCAAAAGGGATATATCTTTCCAATGAGTTGAATCAAGATTGATGAGCAAGCTCACATTTTTAAAAAGTTAAAGCTAATTTGGCCTTTGACAACAGACTTGTGAAGCGGATAGAAAAATTTGGATAATGCAGCACATTGAGCTCCCGAGGAAATGTTATCATCATTAGATATGTCCTGAAAATACTTTCTATTGGTGGACTGTTTGGAAGTACATGAGCCACTATTATATTTATCTCTTGCAATTGCTTGGAGTCACGGAAGAAGATTTTTGAAGTTGTTCATTAATTCTTTGCATTTTTAAAAATTGAACTCTCCAGAGCATATGATCCTCTGAAACAATTCTACCAACAGTTTTTTGAAAGTTTAAAACATCACTTGTCAATTTAAATAAAATATTTGTGTTATTGTATAAAGTTATCATTTGATATACACATTTACTAAAGTACTCTATTGTTTGGTGTGAATGCTACTTCGGGTTCTATTGGCTCAGCTTGCAAGGTTTTCGATGTACATACAGTCAAACGGATTGTCAATAAGTCAAAGTACAGTTGACCCAAGATTGGCAAACTCAGCAACAACCTCAAATGTAAATTGTTATCAAGATGTAATTTTGCTCCTGACATTACCAATAACTATCAATTTTGATGAAGGATGAGCATTCTGAATTCAACTCTGGGACAGTTCAATTTGATTTAAGTTGAGTCTGAGGCCGTTGTTCAGACAGATATATGTCTGGTTATATCTAACTTCATTCAGCCTTATCGATTGCAAAGGACAGAATACCAAACGATGAATAACATTATATCAGTGTATAATGTCCATGTTATTCGGCCTTTAGAAACATTCTTTTGTTAGTTTTCTTTGTTCTTTCCCTAACCCACTTGCACATTTAGTCACTTTCTTTGTATATACATTCCTATAGTTTTGGTGAGTTTTTTTAATGTTAGTTGCGATGAAGAATGGTAGACCTTTATTTTTGAGCTCCATTTTTGGTAACAAGCACTGTCAATTAAGAGATTTGCAAGAACAGGACTCTGGTTTAGCATCTTGATTACCCTAACTGTAAATAACATTTCTTGATTTGCAAAGCCACCACTCTGTGCGGAGTTTAACTGAAAAGAGTCAAACTTCTGTGGCATTGGTTTCATTCAGTAGGTAAGAAGTTTGAGATTCCAAACCAATTAAACCGGATGTTTTTTCAGTTGAGGACTTAAAAGTATTCAGATGTCTTTTCCAACTCAAAAGCTCCTGTACACAACTCTCAACAGGATTGTCTTCAGCTTTAATATAAAATTCACAAAGGGCATTTTAATGTGTTTGGCTATGGTACTGGACATTCCATTGTTCAGTAGCTCACTCATTTGCCTCAGAATGTGGGGGCATGAATTTAAAATTACAGCATTGAAATTCCTGCCTCGTCCACATCACTCATAAATTCACACCTTGTTTTGAAAGCACTTTTACTCCTGGCTGCTGAAAGTTAATTGATTACGTGTTACAGCTGTGATAGAAAAGAATGAGACAGAGGGAATAAAAAGCAAAGTGGAGAGAGAGAAAAAGAAACATGCATTTCACAATTTCAGGACATTCCAAAGTACTTCTCAGACTACAAAGTATTTTAAAGAAAAGTGACAATTATAATGCAGGTCAAATTTGTAGATAGCAAGTTTTAATGAATTGCACTAACTTAATTAACCAATTAGTAATTGACATGAGTTGAAACTCAATACCTCATCATTAAAGTTTAGATCACAACCCTGTTCTTATTTTGTTTTATGGTTTTTTTTTGAATGGTCCTTTTTTCTTCAGTTGTTTTGCTCTTATTTGCCTTACTTAGCTTTTGAATGGCTGCAGCCTGCCATTTATACCTCATTGAGACACACTTTCCCATCTCCATCATATCCATTAAATTACAAGTTTATTTAGTACTATCATCATGAAATCTTTTCTAATTTAAACTGTTCTGCTGCTTATCTTGTAGTGCTTGAACATTATCATAGAGGACATGATCGAGAGAACAAGGTTTGATCCTACTTTTATGCCAGGGACCTAAATGTGCTGGTAAAAGGGTTAGTTGAGAGGAGGGCAGTTCTTTTTCCTCTTGATGGCCAAGGAGAATCTACCACCAGCTCCAACTATTCTGGATGTAGATAGCAGCTATGTCCCTGGTGCAGGAAGGATGCTAATGATCTTCTGTGCTCTGTAAGGGAGTGGGTGTAACAATCTTCTCTCTGCTCTCTCACAGGGTCATTATTTACTCTAACTCTGACACTGTGCACACATCTCACTGAGGACTGTAACTCTCTCTACTGTGTGTCTTTTCACCGTCTCAATGGCTCTTACCCAACTCATCCAAAAGTTGACCTACTGTTTCTGCTCTCTGCAGTTCCTACTTAATCTAGCGGGACATTTTCCCACCTCTTCTGCATATGCATCACCTCCAATTGCTCTTCCATCACATTCAATCCTTTCTACTGTCCCATTACAGAAAATCTTATAGCTAAAGTGAACTGGGGCTTCAGTAAGATGCACATGCATGGAAGTGAAGTAGTTGCCAATTCATGGCAAGATTCTGAAATTGCCATTTCAAGATTAAGGGGAAATTCAGGGAAGGTTTTCTTGACTCTGAGATTCTGATTTTTTTTTATTCTCACTGTATTTTCCCAATTTACTTGCCATTGAGTATGCCACACTGGAGTGGGAAATTGAATCCATGAGCTTTTCCTTTCTCTTGATGCTGCCTGACCTGTTGAGTATTTCTATCATTTCCTGTTTTATATAGCAATTAAGTATGTTTCATGTATAATGGAGGAATATCACCTCTATCTTCATTTTGCACATTCAGCTATCTCTATCATTAATGATATTTCTTGTTGAAAAGAAAATCAGTTTCATAATGTATTAAGGCAGTCATCATTGTTGAATTATAAATACATGTGTTTTATGGAAGAAGCATTTAAGCAAACAAAGGAACATGTTACATGGTTTTTGGAGGCTTTTTTATATTTGTTTATGGGATGTCACAGTCACTGGATAGCATTTAATGCCCGTCCCTAATGCCAGGTAAGAGTCACCACATTGCTGTGGGTCTGGAGTCACAGGTAGGCCAGACCAGATAGATACAGCAGACTTCCTTTCCAAAAGGACATGAATGAACGAGATTCGAAGATAGTAAGAACTGCCGATGCTGGAGTCAGAGATAACACAGTGTGGAACTGGAGGAACGCAGCAGGCCAGGCAGCATCAGAGGAGCAGGAAAGTTGATGTTTTGGGTCAGAACCTTTCTTCAGAAATCAGACATTTCTGAAGAAAGGTCCCGAACCAAAACGTCAACTTTCCAGCTCCGCTGATGCTGCCTGGCCTGCTGTGTTCCTCCAGCTCCACAACGTGTTATCTCTGAATGAACAAGATTGTTTTCACAAGAGTTGACAATAGTTACACAAGAGAACCTTCATACGGCTGATGAATGAGTTCTGCACGTCAGCTGCATCTCATTGCCAAGTAAAGTTGCTGTAAAAAAGACAATCACCTTTTGCATTGTTTCAATTTTGCTTTATGATATTTTAGAAAGGAGAGAAAAATCTTGCATTTAAATCTGAAATCCATTTTCTGAAGAAGAGTACAGACCTGAAATGTCAGCTTTCCTGCTCGTCTGCTGTTGCTTGGCCTGCTGTGTTCATCCAGCTCCACACCTTGTTATCTCAGATTCTCCAGCAATGGCAGTTCGTACTATCTCTGCATTTAAATCACATCGTTCGTGACCATCAAACATATCAAAGCAGTTTACAACCAACAAATTACTTTCTGAAGTGCTATTGCTGTTGTATTATTGGTAACATCCACCAGAAAACTCCCACGAACAGAAAAGTAATCATACTCAGAACATCTGTTTTTGAGTTGGTGATTGAGAAAGAGCGAGATACTCATCGGGGAACTGGGGATAGCTCCCATTTTCTTTGAAATGCAACAAAGTGCTGCCATTTTCATCTTTGCTATTTGCAAATTTACTTGCCAGAACGAAGTATTTTGTGTAGGTACCATGCAGCATCATGATTTGCTTACACACAGTTGTCACAAAACATATCATTACACCTAGTTTTCTGAGTATAAGTGGCATCTAAGTCAGCTACTGATAATATCTCAGCCATGATGCCAATTGATCCTTGCCCCTAGACTGAACCATATATTAGAAGAAGAATAGCAATTTATTGTCGAATGTATTTTTACCAAAAAAAAGTGCAAGATTTTGTATGTTGCCGTACCAAAATTTATTGCCTAAATTAATGACGGAAGTGATAAATAAAAGGAAAAAAAAAGTGAAAGTTCATCACAGTTCAATTAGGTTCAGGTTATGCTGGAAAACCAGGCCAAAACCGCCACACAGGGCTGAACTGAGAGCGCCATGCTAGTGTTAGACCTCCACACTGGGCCACTGGAAGATCTAGAAGCTGCCTCTGAAGCCAGGATGAGACTTTTACGCTAGGACCAGGCCTTCATGCCAGGCTGCTGGAATACCTGGAAGGTATTTGTGCTGGGATGAGACTGCCACTCGAGGCTGAGTCTGCTTCATCAGGCTCCAGGCCTGTGTCATCATTCCGGGCCATTGGAAGCCATCTCATCGCTGGGCCTGGGCCAGGAAAAGATGCATTCCGCCAAAATTGTTAAGGGAAGTTAAGATACCATAATAAATGGAAACATTTAAAAAAAGCATAGAAAGTTAAAAAAAAAAGTAAAGTAGATAGAGTAGACCAGTTCTTGGTTCCTGGTGAGGAGCCCACATGTTGTGCTGTTATTCTGCTACCATCTTTACATCTTATATATTGCCATTTTTAAAATCATTTAATCATCACCTTCAAAATGGCATGCATTTGATTCTTCAGCCTCCATCCAATAACGCTAATGATATGCTTTCGCACTTAAGTTATATGTTTCTCTGCCAAGATTCATTATCACCAGAAATTGACTACAGACTTCCTGGTATCAACCAATTCTGCTTTCCTGCAGCAAGTAAAAATCAGGCTGATGTGGCCAGGTCAACCAGGGAGAATGAGAACAGCATTCCAAACTGTCTTCTGTCTCTGCCTTATCTAAAACTGTCTTTAGATTAATGAATTGTGTGTAGTATTTAAAAACTATGCAGTTGTTGAATATTTGATAACTATGCAATTAATTAAGGAAGTGAGTATGATCTTTCTGCAACACTCAGATCCCCAAAGGTTTACATGAACAGGAATTGTGTAAGAAATCAAACATTTCCCTGTGGAGAAGTGCAGCGCATTGAAATCTGCACAGTAATTACATTAAATACAACAATTTAAAAAGCCAATAGCTGGAAGAAACATTGTAGATATGCATGATGCAAATTACTGAGTTAAAAATAAACTGCATTTAAAAATTAATTGATGCAGGATAACCAAACGTTTAATCATCAGTTAAATGTAAATTTATCATGTGAATTAAAGCTGTCAGTTTCAGAGAATACGGTCTGCCAACAGTGGTGATAACTGCTGCAGACATTCCTGCTCTATGTGATACATGTTTTCTATTTTCTGTTGTGTGTTGTAGATAAGGCAGAATACCAGAATTTTCAGAACCATTCTCTCCACAGAGCTAAACATTCTTGTTGAACAGTTTGATCCTACCCGCATGTCTTTTTGTTGTTGGGAGTCACTTAAAAATAAAGTTGCGATACTTTGCTCTCTTATTAGAAAGAGACACTTGGTGGTGGTTTAACCTGAAAGTCACCACATCTTGGATGAGGGGCTTTCACAGCAACCTCAGCTGGTGTGGGATTTAAAACCCATATCGTTGGCGTCTCTGCATCAGAGAATAGCTATCCAGCTGACTGACACCCAGTTACTGAAAGTAACGTAGTTGTTTTATTTTGGGAAAGGAAGTTCAATACAAACAACCCTATTGACCCTGGAAAACATCGAGAGATTCAAAAGGGATTACAGAGATTGGAGGACCATGAAGCCCCTCTTTGAGTCTCCAGTGGTTCGGTGGGAAACGGTCAAGGGGGATATCAAGAAGTCCTTTATCCTCAAACGTGTGCAGAAGCTGAGAGAGAGAGAGAGAGATAGAGAGAGAGAGAGAGAGGGATAACAGTCCAAACACCAGAACAGTATGCAGAACCTACTCTTGTTGCAGACAATGGGGGAACAATATCACAGAGGAGCTCCAGGAGGTGAAGCGCCAGCAAGCCTCATCTTTTGCATCAGAGGCCTCCAAGACAATCTTCCAGTCCAGGGTCCACACCATGGAGCAGGATGAGATGTGCTCGTATTTCTTCTTCCAGAAGGTGCACAGGGAGAGCTCTGTGCTCAGCAGCCTGAAGGAAGAAGATGGCTCGGTAACATCATCCCAGTCTGACATCCTGAGGAGCAGCAAATCCTTTTATGCCAGACTGTATGACATGGAGCCCACGGGCAGTATGGCCTCCCAGTCATTCCTGTTGTCTATCACAGAGGTCTTAGACAACAGCATGCAGGAGAGGCTGGACCAGCCATTACCTCTGGATGAGCTGACCAAGGCCCTCGAGTGCTTAGAAAAGAATAAATTTCCTGGAAGTGAGGGCTTACTGGCTACGTTGTATTCAGCTCTGTGGGCCTCAATTGGCCAGGATCTGCTGGAGGTGTACGACAGTATGATTCTGCCAGGGTACATTGGCAAATCCACGAAGAAAGGTATTATTGCCCTCAGCTATAAGCAGAAAGGGAGTGGGAGGAAATTAGAAATTGGCGACCAATCTCATTGCTGAATGGACATCACATAATCGTGTCTAAGATCATCGCCCCCCGCGTCAGGTCTGGTCTTGGATTGGTGACACACCCCGACCAAATCTGAGGTGTACTAGGCAGGACAATCTCTGAGATGCTTGTGCTCCTCAGGGATATGGTTGCCAATGTGCAGGACAGTGAAACGGATGCCCACCTTATCAACCTGGCCCAGGAAAAGGCCTTTGACAGAATACCACACAGCTACATGTAGGATGTGCTCTCCAAAATGGGCTTTGTGAAGGAGTCAATAATTGGATCCAACTGCTCTACACCAACACTGTTAGTGCAGTCTCAATCAATGGGTGGGAATCAGGTAGGGCTGCCCTCTCTCTCCTGCCTTGTTTGTGTGTTGTATAGAAGTTTTTGACCAGTCCATCAGGAAGGATGTGAGCCTGAGAAGGGTGACTATTCCAGGCAGCCCTATACATGAATAACGTTGCTGTTTTCTGCACGGATCCACTGTCAGTGCACAGTCTCATGAACATCTGCGACTAATTCGAACTGGCCTCAGGATCCAAGGTAAATTGAGGCAAGAGCACGACCATGTTCTTTGGGAATTGGACCGATCAATCCTTTAACCTCTTCACTGCCGGGACAGATTACCTGTTGGTGCTGGGAATATGGTTCGGAGCAGACAGGGTGCACATAAGAACTTGGGAGGAGCAAATTGCTGAGTGAGGCAGAAACTGGTATTCTGGGAGCATTGCTCCCTCTTCATTGCAGGTACAACCCTGGTCATCAGGTGTGAAGTACATTCGATGTTGTTGTGTATGGCGCAAGTATGATCTCTCCCATGAGCCTCGCCACTGCAGTCACCTGAGCCATCTTCCACTTCATGTGGAGCTCCAAGCTGGACTATATCCACTGGGACACCATGTACAAAGCTCTGGATAAGTGAGGGAAGAATGTACCCAATGCCACCATCATCCTGATGGCCACCTTTGTGTGCAGCTGCATCAAGCTATGCATAGACCCTCATACTATGTACTGAGGTTCTATCTGTCCCCAGCATTATGAAGGATAGAACTGGCCTCAGCACCGCAGAATGTTCCAAGTCATTCAACAGTTCCATATCACCTGTCCTTCATGGAAATGTTCATAAAGGAAAACACCTTTCACCACAAGTCCATCTGTCAGGACAGAGCATCCTCAAGCCTCTGTGGAAAAAGGAGAGGATGGATCCTGTTGGGTTGCTCCATGAGCAGAGGGGCAAAGTCATTTAGCAGAATGCCTCATTGTCAGAACTTTGCAACAAGCACCAAGACGTATCTTTGCTGGTGGTGAGAAGGGCACTACCTGTCAGAGTTTTCACTAATGCCTGGCCTCTGTCTGCTACTGCACGCTGTGGGGGGTAGAGACTGTCACACAACTCCTTCTGGAATGTGCCTATGCAAAGAGGGTCTGGAGAGAGATGCAGTGTTAGGGTTCGTCCCAAGCAGCTCCATGACGAAGGACTCTGTGCTGTACGGTCTGTAACCCAAGATGCACACTGAGACAAACATCAACTGTGCCTGGGACACCATCAACTTGCTCTTTAGTCGACCCAAAACCGATTGGTCTTCCAGTGTAAAGAGTTGACATTGACCTAGTGTTGCAGAATGGCACTTTCCAAGATCTAGGACTACTTGCTGAGGGACGCACTAAAGCTTGGGGCAGCTGTCGCCAAGACGTAGTGGGACTATATTCACTTCCTGCCAAAGTACAACGGGGTTCTATTCAGTTATCTGATCCTCTGTCTGCCTGAAATGTCAGTAATCAATATGCTGCATGAGTAGGAAATGCCCTTGGTTTTACAACTGCAGGGAATGTCAAATTCTAATGTTTGTTTTCCCCTAGATATGCAAACACTGTACAAAACTGTTTCAGTGGCTGTGAATGTAGACATTTTAAACGAGTAAGGTAAATTATCACCGAACAGGTTGATTAGAAAATATCTATATTAGAAAATATCTAGGTGCACTATTTACAGTTGAAAGTAAGAGGAGATAGGTCCAGAACCCATGTGCATTTGGGACCCAGTTCCATGTGATCTGATGTGGCTACACTATAGGTTGTTATGTACATGCTCATTATTGGATTATTCATGATCAGAGTAAGGTACAGTTAAACATTTATTCTACATAGATTGGCGAGGTCAGCAAAAGTGCCAAAGAGCTTTGCTTACTGAAATTCTTGATATTAACATTATCATGGAAAACAAAGACCAAGGGTTAAAAACAAAGCAGGAAAGCAACCCACAAGCATTATAGATAACAAGGTGTAGAGCTGGATGAACACAGTGGGCCAAGCAGCATCAGAGGAGCAGGAAGGCTGACGTTTCGGGCCTAAACCCTTTTTCAGGTTCCACAAGCATTATATTCTGTTTCAGGAGTACGTCTTTAAAGTGCTGAGATTAGTCTCATTTGTCCAAGTTCAAATAGCACATAAGTTGCCCAAATACATTATGATGAACAGACAAATGAAATGTAAATCCAAAGCTTTACAACAGTTAGGTGATTGGCGCTATTAAAAATTCCTGAATAAAGTTTTCCCAAGAGCATTGAAATTAGCAGCAATATCAACACAAATAGGAAAACAGTTGCTACATTTTACTTGTTGCTTTAATAAATAATGGGAAACATGAAAAAGGCTGATTGAGATGAACTTCCTATGGTAGCACTGCCCTACTCCAAGACAGGTCATCATTACTGAATACTGGGCAACATCTGATGAAATAGATATTTAACATCGCCTCCAGGAGCAAACTGGAATTAAAAAATCAAAAGAATGGACCCTCTTGATTGTAAGATCTGAAGAGAACTATTGGCTATGCAACACTGAGCAAGTTAACACAGGTTGCAATTCAATTAACACATGTATATTCTGGTAGAGATAACAAGGTGTAGAGCTGGATGAACACAGCAGGCCAAGCAGTATCAGAGAAGCAGGAAGGCTGACATTTTGGGCCTAGACCCTTCTTCCCGAAATGTCAGCCTTCCTGCTCCTCTGATGCTGCTTGGCCTGCTGTGTTCATCCATACTACTCCTTGTTATCTCAGATTCTCCAGCATCTGCAGTTCCTACTATCTCTCTATGTTCTGGTAGAGTTCATTTTTCCAAACAAATTTAAACCATTAAATTCTCAAAACAATTTATTATTGGAAACATGTAGATTGCCTTCTGAACCAAAAGAGTGGAGACTTGATGCAATACAACCCATATCCACACTTTCAACATTAGCTCCTCAGAATTCAAAAGATGTAAATGTTACTTTCCTGGTGAGTAAGCTTAGGAGGAAAATTATGGCCTCAGAATTGAATAATTCAAAGAGCAAATGAATTACCAATAAATCTTGTGTCATTATATAGTTTGCTTTCAATGAGAACTATAGAATCCCCACCATGTGGAAAGAGGATATATGGCTTCTTGAATCCTCTGAAGAACATCCCTCCCAGACTCAACCCTATCCCTCTAACACTGCATTTCCCATGGCTAATTCACTTAGCCTGGACACTATGGACAATTTAGCATGGCCAATCCACCAAACCTGCACATATTTGGACTGTGGGAGGAAACCAGAGGACCTGAAGGGACCCCCAGGAAGAATGTGCAAACTCCACACAATCACCTGAGGGTACAATTAAACACAGGTCCCTGGCATGGTGAGGCATCAACGCTAACCACTGAGCCACCGTGCCACCCTAGCATTGCCTTTCATTTGGCTTTACTTTGTTTTGAAAATTAAATTTAAATTTAACTAAATTTTGATTTGAGTTGCTTTTATATATTTCCCTGATGCCATGGATCCAAGTGGATGGTTTTCTGTGCTCATGATTCTGCCTGCCATGAGGTCGAGGACGCTGCTGTGTTAGGCTAGATTGTCCGTACTCCACACTTGCCTCATCTCTGATTCTTCCTTATCTAAGAGTTCGGAGCCTCAGTCCTTTTTCAGGTGCTAGTGGGAGAGATAGTATCAAACGCAGAATTTATAAGTAAAAGATCAAAGGATCACAGCATTGATGAGGATGTACTAAACAAACCCAATCAGTTAGGAGTCTTTAACTGATTAGTATGTATGTGTAAATCTCCAAATTCCTTTCAAGTCACGGTCCTGAGAGAACTAAAGGTTTTATCAGTGTAAAGAAGAGGTGACATTTTAGGTCAGACAATGCATGTTAAGTGTGAGACCTTATTTAGAATCTGTTTGTGTTTTAGTTAGGAGTCAGACTGGTTTTAGTTCTAAAGTAGGAATTTATAAAGCACCACATTCAGCCTTGGATCTTCGGGTAAATGTTCTACAACATGGACTTTGGGATACACAACAACGCAGAGTTGCCGAGCAGAGGCTGATAACCAAGTTTGGTACCTATGAGGACGGCCTCAACTGGGATCTTGAGTTTGTGTTGCACTGCAGGTGACCCCACCACACTACACGCTCTCACATACGCACACACACACACATTCACTCACAGGAACACGCTCACACAATCTCTCGCATACACACTCTCTCTCTCCTCTCCCCACACTCTCACACACTCTGTCTCCCCTCCACACACACACACACACACACTCTCTATTTGTCCCCTCGACACACAGACACATACACAGACTCTCTCTCTGTCCCCTCGACACACACAGACATGCACTCTCTCTCTCTCTCTCTCCCCTACACACACACTCTCTCTCTCTCCCCTCCACACACAGACACACACACACACTCACTCTCTCTCCTCCCCGCCCCCGCCTACACACAACCCATCTCTCCCCTCTCACACACACACTCTCTCTCACCCCTCCTCACACACTCACATACACACACTCTCCCCTCCACACACACACACTCTCTCTCTCCTACACATACAAAACACACACACACATCCTCTCTCCCCCTCTCAGACACACACGCTCTCTCTCCCCCTCTCTCACACACACACTCACTCTCTCTCTCCCTCACACACACAAACTCTCTCACGCCCCGCTCTCTCTCTCACACATACACACTTTGCAGATACATTTTATTTTGTTCAAAAACCCCACAATTTATAGACAGTCAGTGTAGTGTTCTAAAAATTCCTACTTTAGAATAAAACCAGCCTGACTCCAAACTAAAACACAAACAGATTCTAAATAAGGTCTCACACCTAACATGTCACCTCTTCTTTACACTGATGAAACCTTTAGTTCTCTCAGAACCATGACTTGTCAAGAATTCAGCGATTTACATCTACATATTAATCAATTAAAACCTTCTAATTGATGAAAGATTTAACAGCATCTTAGATTTGTTTAGTATATCCTTGTCAATGGTGTGAACTTTTGATCTTTTACTTATAAATTCTGTGTCTAATGCTACTTTTCTCACTAGTACCTGAATAAGGACTGAGGCTCTGAAAGCTTTTGTTTTCAAATAAACCTGTTGGACTATAACCTGGTGTTGTGTGATTTCTGACCTTGTCCACCCCAGTCCAACACCGGCACCTCCACATCATATCAAAGAGTGACTATTGTTTGTCTCACTGGAGTTCATACAAGCTATTTTATTTGCATATTCATGTGTAGAATGCTTATTACAGCTCTCTGGTACAATTCTTCCATTCTGTCTTCTCAAAATCTCGATTCCATGTAACTAGCTGTTGATGTCAGTTGCATCATTATGTACAACATATTATTAACGTTTGCATTACATTATATTACAGTTTTAATAGCATTTTATCAAATACTATTAAATAGGAAGTAAATAGTTACATTAAACTGTTTCTGAATTGAAATTATCACATAACGTTTGAAACCAAAGTATCACAATTTAATGCTTTAAACACATAAACTAGCAGATAGGAAAATTCTCATAACTGTATAGTTATGGCCTGGTAACTTTTTAGGAGTAAAACTGTTAAAAGCTGTAGATTTCCCGTAAAAAAAAGGCAATAACCTTTTTTTCTTGGATTAATTTTATTCTGAGAATTTTCTGCAGCGGATTGAAAATATCTGAAATTTTTTCTGCTCTGTTGAGATAAAATTGATGGCATTGATAAAATACATGTCATTACTAACTCATGCTGAACACAAATGTAGTGCACTGGAGTTCACCTCCAGGCTCCTCTCTAAGAGCTACACACATCAGCCTGAGTCGTGTCACATTTTGGGAAAGTGTCATTTTTGTTAAGTTTCATGGAGCGTTTCCCTCCCCGGGACATAATGAGTTTTCTCATGTTATCATCCCAAACACAACTCAATAGCTAATCCCTATGATGCTCCCAACCCTGTCCAATGCTAGATCATTTCAGGTCACTGGGGTCATATGTACTTGCCACTGTTGAGATATCCTGGGTATACTTGGACCCCTTAAGCTGCTGCCATCTTTAAAAGGCAGTTGTGTACCCAGGCAAGAGCTGGCAATCTGGAGCTGTCCTATGCAGCTCATGATATTTGTGTGGGATGTGGTAAAAAGGGGAAAATTGGTGCCCTACTTTTCAAACACACATCCAAACTGGGTGTTGTTGAAAGGGATTGTCCTCTTCCCACTGGGCCTAACACCAACTGGGCCTGAGTTTGGTTTCAAATGTTATGTGATAATTTCAATTCAGAAACAGTTTAATGTAATTATTTACTTCCTATTTAATAATATTTGATAAAATGCTATTAAAACTGTAATATAATGTAATGCAAATGTTAATAATATGTTGTACATAATGATGCAACTGACATCAACAGTTAGTTACATGGAATCGAGATTTTGAGAGGACAGAATGGAAGAATTGTACCAGAGAGCTGTAAAAAGCATTCTACACATGAATATGCAGATAAAATAGCTTGTATGAACTCCAGTGAGACAAACCATAGTCACTCTTAGAGTCAATACAGTCTCAATCATTTGAAGGGAGACCCAGCAGTGTCGGAAGAAGATCAATGATCTTCTCCACTCCATGAGCATAAGGGCCATTGACTTCTCTCTAATAGCTCACGTTCACTCTATCTCTGCTACTGCACCCACCTCCTACCGAGGCTCATGCTCTACCACTCTCACTATTACTTGTAACATCTTCCCTCAGGGTACCTCACGCACCTTTCCATCACTTTCTCCAGCACCAGCTGCAGCACCCACTTTCATCTCATTTAATCCCTCCCTTTCTGTCATTCCAGGAGAAAACAACAGCCCAGAAGAGGGCAGAACAGAAAAGATGAGTGCTGGATATTCAGTTCCTCACCCCCTATGAGGAGAGGATCCTGATCATGCCTAAGCCCAGGGACTGATATTGAAGGCCACCCATGACTTAACCAGCCAGGACCCACCTGTCTCCCTTGACTTGACTGAGGACTACAACCCTTAGCATTTGATACACAACTATTTCATTGAAACTCATGCGCTGTGTTTGTTGCGTCCACTGATGGCACACGGTACATGTGTAAGATTGATACAGCAAACAACGATACAGCAACATGTCCACTCCCTTGACTGATGATGCTGGAAAAATGACAAGCTGCCTGACTTTGTGTCTACACTAGAGAGCAAGATAACACAGAAGTGGAATGTGTAGTCTCTGTGGAACTCATTGCTGCAGAACACTGTGGAAGCCAAGCCTTTAAGACAGAGAAAGATAGCTCTGTGATTAGTAAGGGGATCAAATGTAATGGGGAGAAGGCAGGAGAATGGGGCTGAGAAACATATCAGCCATGATTGAATGATGGAGCAGACTCGACGGACCAAATTGCAGTATTCTACTCCTGTATCTTATAGTCTTATGGTCTTTTAGAAGCACTATGTCTGAGGGGCAAAAAAGGTTAAAATGCAAGATGATGCTGTGAGTATCTGGATAGGCGCGAAGTGAGTAAGAACTACGAGAGCAAGCAAGCCCGGTCCTATTTATGAGCTGAAAGCCTGGGCAAACACACACACACACACACACACACAAACACACACAAACACACACATACACACACACACACAAACACAAACACACACACACACACACACACACACAACTTCTCTCTCTGACACGCACGCACGCACGCACACACACACTCCCCCTCTCTCTCTCTCACACACACACACACACACACACACACAACCTCTCTCTCTGACACACATGCATGCACACACACACTCCCCCCTCTCTCTCACACGCACATGCACACACACGCACACGCACGCACTCTCCCTCACTCTCCCTCTCTCACAAACGCACACACACACTCCCCCTCGCTCTTGCTTTCTCTCACACACACACACATACACATTCCCCCTCGCTCTTGCTTTCTCTCACACACACACTCACATACACACACACATACACACACACATACACACACTCTCTCCACCCTGCCCCGACACACACACACTCTCTCTCCCACACACACACACACACAAACACACACTCCCCCTCTCTCTCACACAAACACACACACACACTCCCCCTCGCTCTTGCTTTCTCTCACACATACACACACACACACACACACACACACACACATACACACACACACATACACACACACATACACACACACATACACACACTCTCTCCACCCTGCCCCGACACACACACACTCTCTCTCCCACACACACACAAACAGACACTCCCCCTCTCTCTCACACACACACACACTCCCCCTCACTCTTGCTTTCTCTCACACACATACACGCACGCATGCACACACACAAACACACAGAGAGCATCCTTGCAGCCACATTGCCATGAAAGATGCCAGTGTGCCATATAGTTCAGCATTACAGTGCAGAAATGTACTGTAAGTGATTGGGAGCTGTGCCCTGGGGTTGTGGAGAGGCTGATACATGTCAGACTCAGTGCCGCTGCGGATGTGGGTTTGTATAAATGCTGCCCATTGAATGTGCCCTGAGCCATTGGTGCTTAGTGTCCAAGATGGAGATCCAAAGGAGCAAGCAGAGAGCTGGAGTGGAGAGGTACCCTCTCTGACGTTTGTGTCAGCAATCCTTGGGGTTTCTTTTCTATCTAGTACACACCAGAAAGGAACCTTAATATTAGTGAGGCAAGATTAGGTAGTAATGAGGGTGATAACGAGCAATTAACCCTCGCTGCTCATGTGTAAGACTCCAGTCTCAACATTCAGAAGGAACTGTATTGGAAAATGTGATTTATTGCCCCTGATGTCAAGAAAGGCCAAGCTGGACTTCTCATGTGATTCTCCCAAATTTTTCACAATAGCTCATGTCGTTTAGAGTGTGGGAAGATTCCCCAACAAAGATAAGCTCCATATTAAAATTAGCCCTTTATTATATGACCTGCTGCCCATTTGCAAGAATGTGTCTCAGTGTTGTTCAAACCTTTCTCCCTGCTGTCAGGCACATTTAAGTGTACCAACTTTTCAAAGATACAGTTGACAGCTTGCATTTTGAGACATATCTGGACTGGCCTTTTAAACTTCTAGAGCGTTTGAACTAATTATATGTTAGAGCAAAAATCACTAAAATGTTCAAATTGTTCAACAGAATAGTTCTGGCTTTGTGCTGGCTGAACAAAAGAACATAAGAACTAGGAGCAGGAGTAGGCCGTCCGGCCCTTCGAGCCTACTCTGCCATTCAATAAGATCATGGTTGATCTTTTCGTGGACTCAGATCCACTTACCCGCGTTCTCACCGTATCCCTTAATTCCTTTATTGTTCAAAAAAAATCTACCTTATCTTTAGAAACATTTACTGAAGTAGCGTCAACTACTTCACTGGGCAAGGAATTCCACAGATTAACAATCCTCTGGGTGAAGAAGTTCCTTCTCAATTCAGTCCTAAATCTGCTCCTTCTAATCTTGAGGCTATGCCCTCTTGTCCTAGCTTCACCTGCCAGTGGAAACATCCTCTCTACTTCTATCTTATCTATTCCCTTCATAATTTTATATGTTTCTATAAGATCCCCCCTCAATTTTCTGAATTCCAATGAATATAATCCCAATCTACTCAGTCTCTCCTCATATGCCAACCCCCTCAACTCCGGAATCAACCTAGTGAACCTCCTTTGCACCCCCTCCAGTGCCAATACATCCTTTCTCAAGTAAGGAGACCAAAACTGCACACAGTACTCCAGGTGTGGCCTCACCAGCACCTTGTACAGCTGCAACATAACCTCTCTGCTTTTAATCTCAATCCCTTTAGCAATGAAGGACAAAATTCCATTTGCCTTCCTAACTACTTGTTGTACCTGCAGACCTACCTTCTGTGATTCATGCACAAGGACACCCAGGTCCCTCTGCATAGCAGCATGCTGCAACTTTTTACCATTCAAGTAATAATCCTTTTTACTATTACTCCTACCAAAATGTATGACTTCACATTTATTTACATTGTATTCCATCTGCCAGACCTTTGCCCACTCACTCAATGTATCTATGTTCCTCTGCAAAGTTTCACAGTCCTCTGCACACTTTGCTCTGCCACTCATCTTAGTGTCATCTGCAAACTTTGACACCCTACACGTGGTCCCCAACTCCAAATCATCTACATAAATTGTAAATAATTGCGGTCCCAACACCGATCCCTGAGGCACACCACTAGTCACTGACTGCCAGCTAGAATAGCACTCATTTATCACCACTCTTTGCTTCCTGTTAGTCAACCAATCCTCTATCCATGCTAATACTTTACCCTTAATGCCATGCATCTTTATCTTATGCAGTAGTCTCTTGTGCAACACCTTGTTGAAGGCCTTTTGGAAATCTAGGTACACCACATCCACTGGGTCCCCATTGTCCACCTCGCTCTTAATGTCTTCATAGAATTCCAAAAGATTTGTCAAGCATGACCTGCCCTTCATGAGCCCATGCTGCGTCTGCCCAACGGGACAATTTCTATCAAGATGCCTTGCTATTTCTTCCTTGATAATAGAATCAGGCATCTTCCCCACTACAGAAGTTAAGCTAACCGGTCTATAATTCCCCATCTTTTGTCTACTTCCCTTTTTAAACAGTGGCGTCACATTTGCTGTTTTCCAATCTGCTGGGACTCCCCCAGAGTCCAGCGAATTTTGGAAAATTACCGCCAGTGCACCTGCTATTTCTCCCGCCATCTCTTTTAGTACCCTGGAATGCATTCCATCAGGGCCAGGAGACTTATCAATCCTAAGCTCCATTAGCTTGCCCAACACTACCTCTTCCGTAATAATGATTGTTTCCAGGTCCTCACCTACCTTCGTCTCTTTGTCAATTACTGGCATGTTATTAGTGTCCTCCACTGTGAAGACCGATACAAAATACCTGTTCAATGCCTCGGCCATTTCATCATATCCCATAACTAAATTCCCCTTCTCATGCTCTAAAGGGCCAACGTTTATTTTAGCCACTCTTTTTCGTTTTATATATTTATAGAAACTTTTGCTATCTGTCTTTATATTCTGTGTTAGTTTTTTCTCATGTTCTATCTTACTTTCCTTTATAACTCTTTTTGTGGCTTTCTGTTGACCCTTAAAGTTTTCCCAATCTTCTAGTTTCATGCTGTTTTTGGCCACTTTGTATGCCTTCTCTTTCAATTTGATAGCCTCCCTTATTTCTTTAGACACCCATGGCAGATTATCCTTTTTCTTACAGTCCTTCCTTTTCACTGGAATATACTTTTGCTGAGCACTTTGAAAGATTGTTTTGAAAGTCCTCCACTGCTCGTCAACTGTCCCACCATAAAATCTTTGTTTCCAGTCTACTTTAGCCAAGTCCTCCCTCATTCTGTTGTAGTTCCCCTTGTTCAAGCACAGGACCCTGGTATTGGATTTTATCTTCACACTCTCCATCTGTATTCTAAATTCAACCATACTGTGATCACTCCTTCCCAGAGGCTCCCTAACAATGAGGTCATTAATTATTCCTGTCTCATTACACAGGACCAGATCTAGGATAGCTTGCTCCCTTGTCGGTTCCATTACATACCGTTCAAGAAAACTATCACGGATACACTCAACGAACTCCTCCTCAAGGCTACCCTGACCGAGCTGGTTCGACCAATCTACATGTAGATTAAAATCCCCCATGATAATTTCCGTACCATTTTTACAGGCATTAGTTATTTCTTTGTTTATTGCCTGCCCCAATGTGATGTTATTATTTGGTAGCCTATAGACTACACCTATCAGTGACTTTTTCCTCTTAGAATTTCTAATTTCCACCCAAATGGATTCAACCTCATTCTCCATAGAACCTATATCATCTCTCAGCACCGCCCTGATGTCGTCCTTGAATATCAGAGCTACACCTTACCTTCCTGTCTGTCCTTCCGAATAGTCTGGTACCCTTGGATATTTAACTCCCAGTCGTGACCATCCTGTAACCATGTCTCCGTAATGGCTACCAAATCATATTCATTCGCGATGATTTGTGCCGTTAACTCATCAACCTTGTTACGAATGCTATGAGCATTCAGGTAGAGTGCCTTTATGCTAGCTTTCTTACCTTCATGATTTCCAACATCTTTAATAATATCTCCTGAGTTATTCTTCCTTTTTGCTTCTTTCATAGTCTGCCTTGAACTTAAACCCTCCTGCACACATGCTAACCTGCTGCTTACCTTTTTATTTACCATCATATTCCCTGTCGTTTTCCCTTTCCCTTCCCCTCAACTCACTAGTTTAAAGTCCTAGTGACCACCCTATTTATCCTTTTCGCTAGAACACTGGTTCCAGATTGGTTCAGGTGGAGACCGTCCCATTGGTACAGATCCCTCCGGTTCCAAAACTGATGCCAATGCCCCATGAAATGGAACCCCTCTTTCCCACACCACTCCCTTAGCCACATGTTTACTTCCCTAATTTTCTTATCCCTAAGCCAATTTGCACGTGGCTCGGGCAGTAATCTGGAGATTATGACCCTCGAGGACCTGTTCCTTAATTTCGTTCCTAGTGCTTGATAATCCCCAAACAGGTCGTCCATCCTAGCCTTGCCTATGTTGTTAGTCCCAACATGGACCACAACAACTGGATGCTCCCCCTCCTGCTCCAATATCCTTTCAAGCCGGTCAGAGATGTCCTGCACCCTGGCACCGGGCAGGTAACACACCATCCGGGACTCCCAATCCGGATTGCAAAGGATACTATCTATCCCCCTAACTATAGAATCCCCTATAACTACCACTTGTCTTTTTGCTCCCCGCTCTTGAATGGCCTTCTGCAGCATGGTGCCGTGTTGAGCTGGCTCATCCTACCCGCAGCCCTTTTCCTCATCCACACAGGGAGCAAATATCTTGTACCTGTTGGATAAGGTCAAAAGCTGAGGCTTCTCCACTTCTGAACTCAGGATCCCCGTACCTGCCTCACTTACAGTCACACCCTGTTGTCCCTGATCACTATCTGAATTTGAATTACTTAATCTACCAGGTGTGACTGCCTCCTGAAACAAAGCGTCCAGGTAACTCTCCCCCTCCTGGATGTGCCGCAGTGTTTGAAGCTCAGATTCCAGATCTTCAACTCTGAGCCGGAGTTCTTTCAGCAACCAACACTTGCTGCAGATGTGGTCACTGCCATTCACAATGGGATCAGCCAGCTCCCACATCATACAGCTACTGCACATCACCTGCCCAGCCATCTCTACGTAGTTAATTACTTTATTACTTTATATCAATTTATGAGTTAAATACTTTCTAATACTTCTCTGCTATGGTCCTTTCAAATAACCAATTAATAGATAAATAAAAAAAGAAAGTAAATTTTTAACCAATTACACGATACAGAAAAAGTATAAAAATCTTACCTTACCAAGACACCACAGAGTCCTTTTTTTTTGTTTAGAGGAGGAGGGCGGTTGGGAGACACTACACGTTTAGTGTCTCGGGTTCAGCCGCAGCCCAAATATATTCCCGGCAGCCCCCTGGTCCTCGCTGTCGCCTCTCCCTCTGCTGCTGAGAAATGAATTTTCCAAGAATTATATAACATATGTATCATACTGAGCATGCTCCATCCACATCACCAACTTTCCTGTCACTCATTTGGGTGCATATTCATCTAATTCTTTACTAAATTGGCAATTTGTGCCTGAATTTTACAGCTGAACAAAGAAAGTGCTTGGTATGCTAGAAGAGTCGTTTTTGAATATTCCATGTTCCAGGGTTGCACTATGAATTAGAAATAGATTGACAACTGTCCTATTAAGCAGTTTCTGAATTCAAGTCATCACATTATATTTGAAACCAAATGTTACATCTTTGTGCTTTGACACATAAACCGACAGAAAGGATAACTGTCACAACTGTGTTATCATGGTCAGGTTTTTTTTAGGAGAAAGAAACCAATAAAAAACATGACTTTTGGCCTAATTGATTAATACAGGATAATGGTGGTATAGTAGTAATATCACTAGACTAGTAATTCAGAGGCCTATGTTAATGCTCTGGGAACTGTGGGCTCAAATCCTACCACAATCAGTTGGTAAAATTTAAACTCAATTGATGAGTCTGGAATTGAAAGGTAATTGGTCTGTAACTGTAAAAAAGGTAAAAACATGGTTGCCTCAAGTTATCTGACTATACAGCTGCAAGTTTTATGCAAAGGGCAGAGAGAGATGGCCAGATATATAACAATCTCCTCCAGGAGATCACAAAAGTCCTTGGTCATTCATTGCAAGAATTTAAATTGGGTGTTGAGCAGAACAAAAGTTAAAAACCATTGGAAGGACAGCAGTTGTTTCTGAAACATCAACGTTTAGAACATGACTTATCTTTTACTTACTTCACCAGCTTGCAGTGGCTATCTTAGCTTGCCATCTAGTAATGGTTGTAAAATGCAAGCTGCCAAGACACATACAGATTCTAATTTGAACCATTGGGAAGAAACATTTTCCAGGTGGAGAGAGTGAGGAAGGGAAGAGACATCTCTGAACAGCTCACTTCTACAAAATCAAAGGGAGGAATCTTCTGAATCTCCCAAAATCTGCTATCTTGTAGAATCTACCTGGATGAGACAATGCAAAATGTTTGACTGCAGAAGGCAGAACAGCTTCTGGATCCGAGTGCAATTATGAAACTCTTCTTTCAGCAGCAAGAAAGTGGAACAAGAGGCTCCACTGAGATGTATTGACAAATATTCTTTTGTCATATCTGTATTTGTTTTAATATTCATAACATTTTTAATATTAATATCTTTAAATCTCTTTATTCATAAGGAGCGTCCTGTAATAGACTGTATTAAACAAAGCTTCAACCTGTTGTACAGAATAATTACGTTCTATAAATGGTCTGTGAAGTCTCCAGCGAATCTTTAAAGTACCATTTTCTGGAATGTTGGTGTTTTTGGCAAGACATTCCTAATTTATTAACTGCCTTTAAACTGAATGGCTTGCTAGACCTTTTCAGAGATAGTTGAACATCAACCACATAGTTGTGGGTTTGGAGTCACTTATAAGTGGACAAAGTAAGGATGCCAGATTTCATTTCCTGAAGGGCATTAATGAACGAGATGGCTTTTTCCTACAATTTATGATAGCTTCATGGTTACCATCATTGAAATAAGCTTTCAAATCCAGGCTCAATAAATAAGTGTGTTTCCATTTCACCAACAAATATGGTTGGATTTGAGTCCATGACTCCCAAAGCGTTAGCACAGGCCTCTGAATTACTAGTCTAGTGATGTTACCACTACACCAGCATCACCCTGTATTACACATTTTGGGGAGGTTTTGGTTTGCACCCTTTCAATAAAGTACAGAAAAAATGGTGGCGAAGTAGCAGCCTATTGAGTGGGCTCCTTAGCCCAGAGCCCCGAGCTCGTCTACTCTGTCTGCTTTTACTTTTTTTTTGCTTTCTCTGCTTTTGTAATTATGTTTCCACTTATTAGTTGTTACCAAGATTCATTAGTGGCTTCAACAGGGGGCTACTTCCAGACCAGCAACTAAGTGCTTTCCAGTGGCCCACATGGTGGTCTCTGCGCGGCATGGCGGTCTCCCAGTTTGGCGATCTTGTCCCAGCATGAAGGTCTCATCCTCTTCGGCATCGGCTTCCAGGAATTCCAATGGCCCAGCAAGTGTTTTCATTCCAGAGTAGCTGTCCTGGCACAGCATGTCACTCTTCTTCAGTGGAGGTTTCCAGCCCAGTGTTCTAGCAGCCTGGCGATGCAGTTTTGTCCCAGAATGCCAGTCTCCTCCTGGCTGCATCTTCCATGTATTCCTGTATTCCTTAATCAGCTATCCCCGAGCCCGGGAGCCATTAACTGAACTATGATGAACATTGTCTTAATTTCATTTTATTAAAAATTATTATGTATGACTTCTGACATTAATAAAGTTGCCATGGGAGGACATCTTAGGTAACTTTTCACTGCATTTTTCATGTAAAAGTACAAGTGACAATAAATTTCTATTCTATTCTACCTGATCTAATACTGACACAAAAATCAAAATTGTGTTCTGAGGAAGGGTCACTTAACCCAAAACGTTAACTCTGATTTCTCTCCACACAAACTGCCAGACCTCCTGAGCTTTTCCAGCAATTTCTGGTTTTGTTTCTGATTCCAGCAATCCACAATTCTTTCGGTTTCTATTATTGGCATAGTTATACTTAGCTATCAAAGCTAATCAACAGCATAAATCTATTAACTGACAAAAAAAATGCCATTTGTATCTTTTGGGCACCTGAGCATTTCAACTGAGACTTATACTTTTCTGAAAAGTTTGGGATTAGAGTAATTCAATACCAGATCTCTCAAACAGATAAATGTTCAGCGTTGGCTGGAATTCCTAAAACACTATTGCCAGAATGAATGCACTGTGGGCAATTATGAAACATTCACCCATACAATGCTCTCAATGCAAATCTATCTTTAAAAAGGCCAAACATTGAACAGGAGCCTGAAATTACAAATGTCAAAAGAATAACCTTTGGCATTTTCAACCAGCGATGATTACCTGGACTTGTATTTAGAGCAAAAGCTTTCAAGTTGCAGGAAACTAATAGCAAAATGTTATAATCCTGATTACAACACCAGAACAACGGCTTGGGTGATACATATTCCTTCACAATGCATGAAAAGATTGTTTTGCTTATTATTTTGGTGTGGATTTGTTTAAGCAGGGCAGAGATTCAGTCATCCCTAAATTTAGAAAGGTTTGACTGCTGCCATTGGCCATCATGACTATCTGCCCTCATTAGCATATGGGGAGGTGATAGCCTGTTAATCCAGAGACCCAGATAATGTTCTGGGGGCCCAGGTTTGAATCTTGCCATGGCAGATGGTGGAATTTGAATTCAATAAATATCTGGATTTTAGAGTCTAATGATGACCGTGAATCCATTGTCGATTGTTGGGAAAAACCCATCTGGTTCACTAATGTCCTTTAGGGAAGGAAACTACCATCCTTACCTGGTCTGGCTGACATGTGACTCCAGACCCACAGCAAATTGGGTTGACTCTTAACCGGTCTCTGGGCAATTAGGGATGGGCAATAAATGCTGCTTAGCCAGCGACGTCCTCATCCTGTGAATGAATAAAAAAAAATAACTGAGTTTGTTTGGAGTGCCACATTGTCCCTTATAGATAAAGCACATTTCTCTGCTTTGCAGTGTTAGAAAATCTTAGATTCTGCTCTCTCCCATTTTTGTGCTGTCAGAATAAATTTGACAATACTTCTCATACCCCGACCTATTCCACCCTCAATGCACATTCCTTTCAAGTAAAGCAGGCCAGCTTTGATTGGTGCTGACTTTTCAAATTTTTGGAGCTTTTATATACTCTCAGTCAATTTCTTACCTTACATTTTACCCTGAATTCACGCAGACCAGACATATTTGCCTGCCGCATTAATTTCAAACGTCTGCACACAGACAGCAGGGAATTTCACTTTCTCGTGCTCTCTTTCTCTCTGTCTCTCTCACTGTCTGTCTTTGTTCATTTCTGTGTTCATCTCTCTCTCTCTAAAACATGGTTAACATTCTGTGAGAAGTGTTGGCTTCACTGGGGGATTTAAATTACTTTGTGCTACAGGAGCAGTGTTCACCAGGTCAATTTCAGAGGCTGCTTAGAGTCACAAGGAGGGTCCCAAAGGGTCTAAAATTTGGAGGTTTTCCCTCTCTCTCCCATTGCTTTCTTACTACAGCAACCCTGCATGAAGCATTGTGCATAGCTTGGAGTCCATTCCGTTCAAGTACAGGATGGGCAGCCAAGTCCAAGGATGTATGTGCTAGTTGTGGACCCAACAAAGGCACAACATCTGGTGGATAATTTCAGAGCTTGCATCGCACTCCAATGCAGGAAGCAACAAATTCTGGGTTGTTTTGAGACCAAACAAACTCAAACTGTTGCCATCGTGGCTTCTGGTGCCTGTGATTGAATACATCGCCAGATGGTCTCACAGTCCCATAATTCGTTCTCCAACATTTTATGTTGAGGTTGACCTCTTATTAGAGTGAAGGTGGCTTCATGAATCGCAAAATTGCTGTTTTGTCTCAGAGTGACAGCATTCATGCTCTCATCATTGCCCCTCTGCAATGCACTTGCTGTTATCTACCAGGCAACTGCCACTCAAAGGTGCAAGCTGAAACTGGGATAGCAACTCCCTGTGCTGTTTGAGGTTGCTCTGCCAGATGAGCTGCAGCATCCTCCTCTGAAAGTAAGGAGCCTTCTGTCAGTCAAGCTGTACCCACTGCATGGAAATACAAAGACAACAGAATGAGATAGGGGCTAAACAAACTCAAAAGGACTACGTTTGTCCATTATGTGGCATTATTTATTTCTGTTTCAGGGAAAGAAAATGGAAGATAAAATGTTGAATTGTTGGCAAATAGAGAATTGGGATTGAATTTTCTGACTTTGCGATCTGAAGAGTTGTTCATAGACAGCCTGGGGAAAAATGGATTACCTACATTGCCTCTGCCCTTCCTCCATCATCTTCCTTCCCCTGCCCCTCAACTGCTCACTGTATAGCTGGTAGCAAAGTTCATGTTCCCATGATGGTGAGATTGTATAGCATGCAGCAAATAATCATGAATCTTGACATCCATTCTGCCAAGTTCTGCAGGCCTCCTCTGGAGGAATCCATGTAGTGGACACATTTTTCCAGCACTCCAGTGATCTATTCTGTCAAATTTTGTGTAGCAACATGGCTGTTGTTATATTCCAATGTGGGTGGTTTGCTCACTGGAGTTGGGTGTTCACATTAGAGTGCACTTGTCAGTCAATATCCATCCATAATCAGAGTCATTACGACACTGAAGGAAGCCATTTGGAACACTAGGTCCATTTCAGACTTTTCATGATGCTTCATGTTTAGAAGGCACACGGAATTGTTACAGAATGAAGACATCAGGATTTCTGGTACAATATCAGGATTGATATGCTGTTTGTGGTCACACACAAGCTGGCTTGCGAAATGCAGCAATCCACACAGATACAGGTATGAAGTCAATGGAATCCTGCAACATTCCCTCACTCTGCCTGCTGGACTGTGGCAGGAGAGGGTGAAATAATGCTGGATTTCTTTGAATAGAGAATGAGAGTGACTTCCCTTAAACCACGGTGAAGGACAAGCTGTACAAGGTTGCAAAATATCTCCAACTCCAGCACATGAGAACCCCACCCTATAAAGTTTATGACCTTCACAGAAACTGACATGGCATCCTTCATATGGCTTTGAGGTTGTCCTGTTGTGACTGCAGTAGTCTGGATGTTTCAGTGAGGGCATTTTAGAATGATAATCAGACATATAGGGATGAATTTTGCCCTTCCTGCAGAGATGGGTTTGGAGGTAGGACTGAAAGAAACATTCCAAATTCCCACATTGCTATGACTCACTGGCGTGTTCCCTCTTCTGTTCATTCCTGCAGGAGATGTATTCAAACCTTGGTCACATGCCCCGTCGTGATAGGGAATCAACTGTGCTCAATTATGTGCTCACATCAGACTAAATTGATTACACCAATGGAAATGTTCAACCTGCTCATTGCAAGCTTGATGTCTATGGCCACATCTTTGTCCTTTTACAAATTCATACTTCTACAGAGGAAGTCTCCAATTTGAGGCATCATCATCATCTGTGCTCACTTTTCCAGGTGGGAATGCAGGCTCTCCTGCTAGACCTCCACCATCAATATTTGGATAGGGCACTTGGTATTGGCTTCTAAATTGGCCCTCGATAAGAAATTCACAACAAACTCCCACATTCCAGACCCGAGGCTGTTACTGGAATAGTGACCCTGCTAAGTAAATGTAACCCATTATTTCTGACTGAGACTCAGGCAGGAGAACTGCTCCCTAAATAACTTAGGCAGATATGGCCTCTAGCTGAAAGCACACCTCCCAATCCCCCTCCCTCTTCTAGCTGGTTATCCTACTTTGCCTGTCCTCTTTTCATTCTCTGGTTATTTTATATTCTAAGGAGAATTCCAAATACAGTGTCCCACCTCTAGAAATAAATGGTTTGTGCAGAAGCCTTGAAATCAGGACCATTTCATCCAGCACTCGTCACAACACTCTGTTACCAACTTTGCTGTGAAAAACAGCAAACATTTGTACATTGGTAGCAAAAGCCAGTAGAAATCAATTATTCAGCATGTAACCTGAAAGAAGTTGGTAAATGTTTTAAATAACACCAGTGAAGGAACATTCCTCCTGTTAATACACGCTCAACTACATGAGGTTAAGATAAAGCATTAGCTCATACTTTGAGCTTCAGTATGAAACTATTGAATGCTTACTATGTACATAATGCTTTGAAATAAGCCAGCCAATGTGATCCGCATGAGAAATTTCTGTTTCAGTTATGCCAGTATCATAGATTAACATCTGTATACTGTGAACATTTTAAAAAATTATGATTGTGGTTAACAATGTCTTTATGAACAGATAATCTGTCTCTGTGGTGTTAATTGATGGACAGATATTGACAAGGACATTATGGATAACCCCTTTGGCTCATCTTAGAGTTTGTGCCATAGAACATTTTGTAACCATCTAAAAAGGCAGGTTGGTTTAACGTCTGGGCCAAAGCACACCTCTGACAGTGCAGTGCTTCCTCAGTTCTGCACAGAGTGTTTGCATTTTTAGTTGTTCAAGCCTTACAGTGAGACTTACTCCTGGGATCTTCCAGTTCAGAGACGAACATGTTGTCTAATGAGCAACAACTGTTATTCACATCAAACACACCACTCAAGGCACTTAAAGGCATGTGCGGCAAATCCCAATTTTGTGCCAAAGCTATTTACAATATGGCAGCATTTAATAGTTGCATCCAAATTATGTCTATTGATTTATATCGGACGCTGACATCAAAGGACTTGAAGTCATGTATAAAAGCTGCTGACCAATCTTAATGTATCTTGCTGCCGGCTCTCTGGGATTTATATTGTCCTTGACAATTGGTCAATAACTGAAATGAAAGCTGTTTCCAACACATTTTTTATGCATCTTATAAGCAGTAAGTACTTCAGCAGTTTAATCTTTTAAATGTCACAAAGGAAAAATAGTTTATTTTCTTATTTTGCATAAAATCAATGCAACACTTGGGCTAAATTAATCCAGTTAAAATCAGGTAAGATTATAAGAGAATTAAAGTGCAATTCAGAGGTAGATTCAAAATCAGACTTTCTTTTTTAAGAAAATCCTTGTCCTGTGCAATAATATTCCCAGGTAGATGACAATACAAAAACTAGCCTGCACAACTAGAGTCAAGTATAATGAAAGCTAAGAATGCAAGCTGATGATGAAACTAAGAATTATATGTTAAACAGATTGGATGTTGAAAGTAAATATATATATTTTGTCTCAATCAGTTTATCAGTTGTCAAAAACAAAAAAAAAAATACACATGATTATTTCATTTCAACTCAAGGAAGAAACTTAATGGGCTGATTTTTACCAGAAACCAGTTAAGTGTTATTTCTGGTGAGTTTTGTGAAGGTTACTCTCCATGAGTTCCAATGAGTTTTCTCATGTGATCTTCCCAAACTTGCCTAATTTATTAGGCACCATGCCCCAGTGGTGTGCCTATTGCCATATTCCTCCAAACACCACAGGTTGACATGTTAGTGACTGCCAGGGATTCCTGGGACTCCTGCCACTGGTGCCATTTTTAGTGTCTAACCTTGCACCCAGTCAAGTATTGACAGCTGCCCAGCACATTTCATTTTGTACGCTCGAGGCATGTCAGACAGAGGGCAATTGGCCTCTCTGCTGATGGGGTTCCTGGAAGTCCTGCCAGACAGCATTACAACTTTTGGAGCTTTCCCTGAAATGTTGGTGATTGATGGAGATCTGAAGCAGCAAATATCCTTGTTCAGAGACGATGAATCCAAGCGGCCACTAGGAGAATGGAGATGTACATATCAGTGAGATGAAATGAAGTCAATTTAATGCATGCTGATACATGCAAACAGGCCTCTTACCACTCACCAGTAAGAATCTCATCTTGCCATTCAACACTTGATTGGAAAATGGGACCTTTTGCTCTAGATGAACCTTGGATGATTCTACCAGCTTTCTTACCAATGTTTACATTATTCAATGGCTGGGAAAATTCAGCTCAGCTTACTTCAGATATCAAGCAGCTCTTCAATTTTACAAAGGGAATTTTCCCCACTGACATTTGCAACTGTCTTCAAGAAATTCACCAGGCACAACAGCTTCCACTAAATTCATTCAAATTAAATCCATGTTTACTACGTTAAAAACAATTCATTGAGCAACTAAGCCTGAGGTTCAACAACATAATCTCTAGCTTTCTAATTCATGTAATTGAAGCTCCTTTTTTTGAAATCAAGTAATTTAAATGGATTGTTACTGGAATACAATCATCAGGTTCTAGCTAATATCTTCCACTGCAAGGCGGGTTTTCTTGGGATCTGCCAAACAATAGGCATCAAATAAGTTATATCAGATGGCTTTTATCGGTTATTAATTAGATTTTTCAATATACTGTTAGCTTGGGCTTTTTGCCAGAAACTGCAACCTCATGGTAAGCCTCATGCTACAAAACTAGCACAGGTCATTTCAAACTCCTTCACATGATCCAGAAACACAACTGCTCTGGTAAATCTACATTTCAGCTTCTTCAGCTCCCATTAGAACTGGGCAATTTATCACAACTTTATCTTTTAAACAAGAGTGTAATGTTTGTAATTCTTCAGTCTTCAGGAACTGCCTTGAGTCTAAAGAACAGTGACATATTATGACTATTGCTTTTGTAATTTCCACTCTCACTGTCATCGATATTCTTCCGTATATCGTATCTGGTCCTGGTGTTTTATCAGGCTTAAAAGCAGACAGCCTATCCGATCCTTCTTCCTTATCAAATTTAGACCCTGCATTGTCCAGATTACTATTGTTTCACCTGGCATCTTCTTTCTTTTTAAAGACAAATGCAAAATATTCATCTAAAACCTCAGATGTGTAAATGTGTAAATCTCCTTGTTTGTGCATAACTGGCATGGACACTTCTTTTATCTCCCATTTAATATTCGTATGCAGACTTTTTACCTCTTCCTCTTCCACTACTGCTGGCCCTGAGCAAACACTCCAAGTGAAATAATGATTTGCTTCTTTCACTTTAATGCACTTGACTCACTTTTCATTATTCACTGGGGAGTCTAGATACAGATTGGGGTTGCCCCTTTGCCGAAAATGTCCATCCAGTCAACAAATGGCTCAGAGCTCATCTGTCATTCTCATTCTGCCCCCATTCCCCTGTAATCTTCCTGTGCTTGATCTCATACACTGTTCAAATAAAGATCAATATAAACTTGAGAAACAGGATCACACATTCAAATTCAGCACACTATAGCCTCTGGACTGGCAACTGAATGTGAAAATTGCAGATCATAGTCACTGCCTTTATTTTATCCTGTATGGTAATAGTTCTGCTATTTCCATTAACATTCGATCAAGACCCATTCTTTGTTCCTCACTCATTCCATTACCAACTCATTTTGCCTTGCCCCATTTTTCTTTTTGTCATTTAATGTCACATCCTTTATTGCAGCTTATCACAGTTCCTCCATACAGCTTCGCAGTTTCTGAAGAAGGGTCTAGGCCCGAAACGTCAGCCTTCCTGCTCCTCTGATGCTGCTTCGCCTGCTGTGTTCATCCAGCTCTACACCTTGTTATCTTCCATATTGCTGCTCCCTCTCCTTTTCCTGTCTCTGCATGTTCTCAAAAGCTGCTACATCTCTAAATGATTCCAGTTCTGATGAACTGTTCTCTCTTCGCAGATGGTGACTGATCTGCCCAGTACTTCCAATGTTTTCTGTTTGAGTTTAGTGACAGATAGTCTTATCAGCTTTACATTGTAGGAGGGATTGATCACCTTTTGGGAAAGCCAACAAGAAAGAAGAAAACTACAGGCATAAAGGAAAGTTCAGTTTAACGCATTGGCATTCAATCAAATGCATTCTCTAAGACTCTCAGCAATTTTTATAGATGCACCATAGAAAGTATTCAATCAGGATGCATCATAGTGTATTAGGGCAACTGCTCTTCCCAAGACTGCAACAAACCATGAAAGTCATGAACACAGCCTAGTCCATTAAGCAAACCAGCCTTCCATCCATTGACTGCATCTATGTTTCCCACTGCCTCGGGAAAGCAATCAATATAATCAAAGACCTGTCCCAGTCTGGTTATATTCTGTTCCACCCTGTTCCATCAGGCAGAAGATATAAAAGTTTGAATACACATATAAACAGATTCAAGAACAGATTCTTCCCTGTTGTTATCAGATTGTCAGACTTTTGAATGCACTTTTCAAATGTTAATTCTGAAGTCTCTTTCTGCACCTTCTCTATGCCTGTAACACTGTATTCTGCACTTTGTTCTGCTACTCTGATGCAGTTTGTATGGTATGAGCTGGCTGTATAGCATGCAAAACAACACTTTTCACTATATCTTGGTTCATATGACAACAATAAATCAAACTCAATCTCAAACTATATTGCGCATCTTTTGGTATATCAGAGTAAAATTCAGAGTCTACTTCTGCACAGGATTATTTCAAAAGGTGACAAGGAAATCTAAAACAAAAAGGAAAATTTAACCTCAAAATCCTCAATATACAATCACTATTCTACTTTATTTTTTCATTTCAGAACTGATATTTGCAAAAGCAAAAAGATTTTAAGGCATCTTTATTGCTCTTATTCATTGCAATCTCAGCTTCAGTAATGATACTGTGAAATGAAATACAATGCCAGTCCAAAAAACAGAGCAGGGTTGAAACAGGAACACAGAATCATATCAAGGACAAAATTGCACCAATAACTTCACATTTTTTATGCTCCTCCAATTTCCTGTTGCTGAAACAAGATCAGTTGAACATAAATAAAATGACAATTGTGAAAAAAAAGCACATTCAGTTCACAGCTCATTGGAGCTGAAATGAATTTTGCGCAATTTATTTATAAGATGTAAGCAGTTTACATGATGTCTCTACCATAATTAAAGAGAAGATTACACTCTCAATAGGGGTAGATTTGGTTAAGTCTGCAACTGTTTTCTTAAGCCACACATAATTAATCTGTTCTGCATTTCATTTTCCAAATAATAAGAAAAAATCATGATATGGATATCGATAGCAAGGATTACATTTTGTTACTTTATTGCTCTTACAAAGGCTGCTGCTTGAAAATCTCCTCTGCTTATTGTGTTACATCTCATGGTCAGTATACCTTTGAGAAATATGCTCATGATATCATCACTGTTTTATAGCACGTGCCTTGAGGGTATAAATGCCTCAGAGTCCATCTTAATTCAAGCCACACACTGATTCTTCTCTTCGTAGCCGAGTAGCTTAATGTTGGCTTGGAGACTGAAATGTATAGGAATGCAATCTTTGTATAAATTTATGAGATTTAATAAATGTCTGTTGGATCATTCAATACCACATTACCCTGATCTTATCATTACGGTATGAAAGATCATTAACAATTGCTGCATTTGATACAGTACACTGTTGGCACATAATGGTAAACAATGGTGCTTATTTATAAAGAAACAACTCCAAGATCTCCGTGGTAGATTCCTGGAAACCTAATTAAAGATCAAATGGACAACAACCTTCAACATTAAATAATTTGGACGCTGTGCAGTTTCTCTCTGAGTACAGAGGGCAGATTTTAATCAAATAGAAATTAGCACTAAGTTCATTCAAATTAAAAGACTTGCTTTCTCAGAAAAGATACCCACATGCTTGCAGTTCAGAGTTACAAATATTGACAGTCAAAGATTCCACACAACATAGTGAAAAAGAAGCTTTACCTGTATCCAAAACTCAGTTAGATTAATCATTTTATTTGTTCAGACTGACATGAAGGTCGAGGAAACCTACATGATGGAATTACTTTTTATATGGCAGAAACACCATCTAGAAGGAGAAATCTTCTACAATTCTTTAAGGAACAGTCTTTAAGGAACAAAGGGCAGGAACAGACGGCAACAGTAAAATAAACAAAGGGAAACAGAGGCAAACAAGGGAAAATAAAATTGCAGAGAAGCAAAACCTTCAAATAAAGTAGCGGATGCAGTATTACTTTCAACTTTTTCAAAAATCAAGATCTTCAATGAGAAATGGAAGGCAATCACTTAATTATGGACTGGGCAGCTAATGGTGCCTTTACGGATAATTATTCAAGCAATTCAAGCTTTATTTTACAGATCAAATGATAAATTGTCCTAATAACAGAGGTCTAGAAATTTTGCTTGCCATCAGCAAGAAGGCATTTTGCAGGTTTAGTAGACCCTGTCTTTCTGTTGATGATCAGAATCAAGAAGATGTTTCAAGATCAGCTCAAGGTAAGTTTTAGATTCAGGATTTAACACATCCCAAGTTATGTCATGTGGAGAGCAACACCTAGAGTATATTCAGAGATAGTAGGAACTGCAGATGCTAGAGAATCTGAGATAACAAGGAGTAGAGCTGGATGAACACAGCAGGCCAAACAGCATCAGAGGAGCAGGAAGGCTGACGTTTTGGGCCTAGACCTTTCTTCAGAAATCACTGAAGAAGGGTCTAGGCCCGAAACATCAGCCTTCCTGCTCCTCTGATGCTGCTTGGTCTGCTATGTTCATCTAGCTCTACACCTTGTTACCTAGAGTATATTGACTAGTTTATCAGATGATGTCTCTAAAAGTACATGAATGCAACCTTTCGAAAGCAGAACAGTCAAGAGATACTTAATGAACGAGCAATTATTTCAACACCAATTAAAGCTTTTAGGAAGTATTTTTTAGTTATGAGAAAGGACATTACCTTTATCACACTACCTGCGGTGGGTGCAAGCATGATGTTATAGTGGCAGGCTAACAACAATTGTATGCTTTAGGTAAAGCCAGCAATATTGTCATAGTCAGCAAAGTACACTAAACTAACAAAACCTTTAATAGTTTCAATTTATCGCATCAGCTGTAAAGCCATCCAAATTTTCCGGATATCTGCACAGCATATGGTACCAAGGGAAATTGGGCATATATGTGCAGGAAATTTGATTTCAAAGGTCAAGCTATGCTCCAGAACAAAACATAGCTGTCCAACAAGAAAGTACAATGCTACGACACTGACAACAGGAAACATGTTAAGAAGGTGCACAAACACAACACATCAATGAGGGTTCAGTGTCAGCCTAGAGATAGGCAAATTTTGGAAAATTACCAAGCTTTCCATACTGCAGACCTCACACACCATGTTATCTGAATAGGGTGATCAGAAGCTTTTCTAGTCATTTAGATCGTATGTCCTGTAGAGGACATATAAGCTAACGTTTACACAGGAGCGAGTGCTAATGGATTAACACAATGAATCCTGAAAGACATATAGCTCAGCAAGGCACTACCTATGAAAGATTGTCTCTCAGCATATAACAGATCACTGGTTCCATACATTGGCAGAATCATACTGCAGTGCGAATACATACACACATCTTAACTTACCAAAATCATCAACCAATATATTAGAATTAGAATTAGATTTTATTGTCACACGTACTCAAGTATGGGGATACAGGAGTACAGTGAAAAGTGTACAAAGTCCCCATTCTCCAAAACCATCTTGATTCCAAAAACCAGAATGTAAAGAAAAGAAACAGCTGAAATAAGAGAAACTGAGCCAAAAGAAAATTTTATGTGATGAAGCAACAAATTTCTTCATTTATCACTGGATTGTGGTTCTGTGACAGAAATCACACGTTTAAGGAGTTTTACTGCTCTATTCAAATTTATAAGACAGAAATCAAAGAAAACATTCATTCGTGGAGTCTGAACGGTCTTTCAATTAATTCTTTCAAGTGGGTGCCCTTGATATTTTCCAAAAGGATTCCCCATACAGGAATGAAAAATCACATTGTGTGTAATTGGATGCAGGGAATAATAAAACTGAATGGTTTTCTGGAATGTGCTACTGAAATTCTAACACTGGCACATGAAATGCAGTGTAAAGAAATGTGATGTGATGTATTCTGGTTGCAAAAATGAGGAGAGGCAATAAAAAAAAAATGAAGATTATGTAGTGTAAATCTTCTGAAAAAAGATTGCAAGAGTAGAGAAATTTGAAGGGTTTGTATGCACAAAATCAGTGAAGGTGGCAGGAGAGGTTGAGAATGCTGACAATAAGGCACATGGAATCCTGGGATTTAAAAATAGAGGCATAGCGTATAAATATCAAGGAAGTTATGGTTAACATGTATAAATTATTGGTTCAGATGCAACAAGGGGATTGTATCCAATTTTGGGCGCCACACAATTGGAAAATGTGAAGGCATTAGAGAGACTTACGAGAATGAATTCTTTCATCCCTTGGACTACTTACATGAATCAGTTGGAGAGCCCAGATTTGGTCTTCTTACAAAAGAGGAGGTTTGAAAAGAAGTGATTTGATAGAAGTGTTCGAAATCATGGTAGGTGGCTAATTATCCCATTGATGGAAAGCACAAACGGATACTGATTAAGTGGAATTGATAAGAGAGCCAATGGCAACATGAAGGAAATGGTTACAAAGCAAATGGTTAGGACGTGGAATGCAGTGCTTGAGAGTGTACTTAAGTCAGATTGTGGCTTTGGACAATTAACTGAAGAGAAGAGATCTTGTGGGTTTTGGGGAATGGACTCCATGGATTAGATGGCTCCCCTCTGCGTTACATCTATTCTATGGTTCTATGCAATAACAATGATACTAAGTGGGCAGAGTTGTCATTAACTGACCGAGCCAGCTAATATTGATAAAATGGCTAACTCTTTTCCAAGGTAGTAAACTTAGTCACACTGGTGTCAAATATTTTTAAAGACACAAATTGATTTCAAAAGTTATGGACTAAATTCTTCTTTTTGTTGGAAAAGAGTTTTTTTTCAGTGAAATTTATGGAGGATGGTCTGGCACAGTCCATGCCACCTTTTCTCATATAATTGACTGCTCTTCAGCTTATTAATTATGCAATCAGCTTTTACAGCAACCGACTGATGTAATCGTGTGGCAGAAGTGTTTTTTTTTGCTGCCAGGACTTGGCGAAGTTCACGCTGTTGATGCCATTTTGAAACCCCAGTTCCACAGCACTTTAGATGCTGCAAGCAGTAACTGGCCTTTATGACTTGGTTCTTGTACTGTTGGAATCCAGCAAGTGGCACAGAAAGGGAAGTTGGATTGGTGATCAAGGGAAGGCCAGTGCTGTTTCCTCCAGACCACCAAAAAGGCCATACCGTCTGACACAGGTCAGCCTAGATGGCTATAGAGGCAGAGGCATCATAGTAATGTCTCTGGGCTAGTAATCCAGGTGACAAGGCTCATGTCCTGAGGTCATGGATTCAAATCCCACCATGGCAGCTGGCAATTTTGGAATTCAGTTGAAATCTTGAAAAGAAAGCTAGTCTGGTGACAATGTGGACCTACTGACAGTTGTTGTAGAAACCCGTTTGGATCACTAATATTCTTTAGGAAAGAAATTGCGGCATCCTTACATGTGACTCCAGACCCACAGCAATATGGTTGACTCTTAATTGCCAGCTGGGCTATTAGGGATGGGCAATAACTGCTGGCCTAGACAGTAACACCCACATCCCACGACAAATTTAAAACTAAAAGGACAGTGAACTCTCCATGACCAAGCGTATCACCTAGATGTGCCAAAAGAAGGCTAAAAATCATCTGCACTCTGCTAGAATAAGTGCCATTGTTTCCGCTCTTTAAATCTATATTCACAGTGTCACTGTCACTCATCCTAACCCTGCCACTGCATATGCCTCTCACCAAGACTCATAGACCACTGCTCTCACTGTTGAATGCATCATGGTCACTCAACAGCTCTCACCCATCTCACCCTTTCTGCTTTCCGTACTTCCTTCTCAGTCACCCAGGACACCTCATCACTCCACCTGTTCCTGTCTCACCACTAACATTCCTATCCACTTCCATCGTATTTAATCCCTACCTTTGTGCTGTTGCTGCACTCTCATAACCAGGTTAACAGGACGAAGAGTGGGGGTAGGGTGGCAGACCTTAATTCCTTACCCTGCATGAGAAGAAAATGCTGCAGATGGTGTGAAGGAGTAACTTGCACTGCCAACACTGCATGCAGTGGTAGTCATATTGCCTACCTTTACACTATTTAGACTGGCATGAAGATGGCAAAATTTCAACTTGGTACTTCATCAGTGAGTTGCAGATTCTCACAGATACTAATGATGATCTCCTATCCTTCATGTCCTTTTTGAGTGACTATCCTTGCATTCTTTGATGACCTTTCTGGCTACCCCATTTTATGTTTAGCTTCTTTACCTGACTGCTAATGTTCCTTATTTATTCCCTGAGTCCATGGCTTTACAAATAACCATATCCTTGTTGATTAGACACTCTCCTTATATTGGATTGGGTCAGGTTACTTCAATTATGTATATCTACCCTTTGCAGCCTCTCATCTTCTCCTAAGCTCCCAGTAATCTCACCTACAACATCACAAGTACCCTTTCTCTATCATTCCCTCAGAGACCCACTCTAATAGCTCCATTCCCCAAGCTCATGACCTACTTACCCCAGCACTGCATGGAATGCCCCTTGATGTGTCCTCTGACTATTCATGCTCAAACCCTCAGGACTAAATATGATTCAACAACCCCTGCCCAACACTCAAGCTGAGTTAGCAAAGCCCCAATTAACCATGACCGAGGCTTCAGAGAGATGTCTCCATGGCACCTCAACTGATGAACCTGTGGCCTTCAGATTGCACTAGTGTGACAGGACTGAAACCTGTCCAAGCCTGAACTGCAAAAGCATAGAACCCTGGAATCTCTTTGCAGCAAATGCCTGCATGACCATGTTCAAATCCCTTGACTGAGATCATACAAGCCCTTGACAGAGCATCGCAGCTTCATCTGACTAAGAGCTCCCCTTCGCACTTCTGAAGACTGGACCCATCTGACTTTCAGACATGGCTGTATAGTTCAAGCTCATGCAGTGTTTGCCACATAAGCTGCTTGTGTGTGCATTAGGTGTGACGTTGACATATCATGGTGTTATACAGTGAAATGTTTAACCAATGACTTATTCAGTGTACTGAACAACGACAAGCTGCCTGTCTCTCCCTCTGTGTTGGGAAGCAATGCAAGCCAAAGAGGCTGGCAGCAACAATGCCAGTGCAAAATGAATGAATGCTAAAAATAAAAGTCAGATAAGAACCGTAGGCTGATGGTTTTGCAATGCTGACTTGCATGGAGGAATGATAAAAAGGTGGAAGAGGACGGTTTCTGTGGAGTAAGCAGGGAAATGGTGGTGGTGGAGAAGCCGTGTGAAATCCTGGAGTAGCAAATAGAGAGCTCTGCCAACAGATAACTTCTCTGACCTTCAGAATTGACACAGTCTTGCGTCTCGGAGAAGGAGCGGTGAACTGGCTGTTGCATAGAAATGAGGCAAAATTGGCTATCGATGAGTTGCAAATGCATGGAAATAAAGGTAGTCATCACTCAATCAGATTCAGAATTCACTGTTTAAACCCTAAGGGGAAGAGTGAAATTTTTTCCCATTCTGATTTTTTTCCATTTAATTTTCCCAACTTTCTCACCATTGTACTCACTGCTGAAGACATATGGGAGTCTTTTTTTTTACAAAAAAGGAAACAACTCAAGGTCATTCCAAAAGCTAGTGATGGTTTTGCGGAACAAGAGACTGTCTCATCTCTAGAAGAAACAAGGAGCAGAATAAACATTCTATTATCTTGCACAGAGCAAGCTAAATATTGCTGAGCAAAAGCCATTCAGGCGATATATGGAACCTGAAGATTTCTGAGTGCCGGTGGGTCATCTTGGTACTGCAAGCCAAGCTCATGGCAAAGACGCTGCTACTCCCTCTTATTGGTAACCACCGTTGTGATTTGTTCTTACAGCATGAAATTATTCTCTATCTTGAATTATAAACCACATCCTGCTACAATTGGTAGACCAGAGAAAAGCTGAGATGGGAACTGTTAAACAGTTGCCTTGACATTAAAACAGAAAACGAACATTGATGGATTAATTGAAAAGGGAAAGAATAATAATGTTTCAATTAAAGAATACAAGCTGTGGGCAAACACCGATGGAACTAAAATTAGATATTCTATATTGACCCATAGCTAGAGATATGGATCCTGACAGAAAATTGGCTAATCTGAATTGAACAGCAGCCAGGCCCAACGGCTACAGAGGACAGCGGAAAAGCAAGGTCAAAGAGAGGGAACCAAGTATAAACAGCCTGAGGGTTGTGCATTGGAGAAGTATTGATCAGACTTTCTGCGACTTTGACTTCCAGTCAGTGAATGAGAGCATGCACTTTATACCTCCCCAGCATGGCAACAGTGCAGAGTGTTGGCATAACCCCATTCGATGTTTTGAACTCTAGTCATAATCCCAGTGGCCAAAGATCACAGAACATTCCAGAAGGTCTGGGGTGAACAGGACAAAAACACACACCTGAAAGCCACCCACTTAATGAAGACTCACAGCAAGGCTAGTGGCAGAAGACTGTGTGGAAACACAAGAAGAATCAAGAGAAGACCCAGGCTCTGATCTGCATGACCCACATTTGTCGAAGAGAGCCAGTCCTACATCAGACAGGAAGGAGGTTCCAATGGCTCAGCTCAAACACATGGATCCTTGCAGGAAAAAGAAACCTCTCTTAGATGGGTAGAATTCAATGGTGAGTAAAAATTGCAGGAATTTGGGAAATGCTCACATGTTATTTTTATTCAGGAATATCTTGTTAGTAAGTGAGTTGAAACACAAACCAAATTCTGTGTCCCTTTTACCATCTCATTGACAAGACCACTTGGGCAAAATGTTGTTCAATACATAAATTGGTCAAAGTGTTCAAAGAAGGGACAACAAAGTTACACTGTCTTCCATGTGTAAATGTAATTGTCTGTTAACCATCATTTTTGATTAGTTAGCTCCTGGAACGTGGATAGCAGAAGTTTTATTCTTTATTCCATACATGAATGGCTTCAAAATTAAATGTTCGATAAATGTGAATGGTATCCATTGAATTTGATGGCTTTGCTCCAAATTCAAGGACATAAAGGTTGAAATCATTAAGTTGTGAAAGGATGCCCATTGACTTGTGTAATACCTCATTTGAAAGATGACTTGAAACTGTTAAAAGGCCACATGGTTAAGGCAGCCAGCTTTATTCTCTATTAAAGAAATAGCAAAAGAAATAAACTGCTTTTACAGTCTGAAAGAAATCCGTTAGAGAGTGAGGTGACCCAAAAGCAAAGACTTCACACTTCTGTAGTCAACTGGGTAGTTAAAAGTGCCTCAGAGTTATGCCTTGAAAGAGAAATACAGACTGTCTCTTTCTGAGCTATTATACCTTCAAGCCTGCTTGAGAATCTAATGTGACAAATCAACAATCCCACCGCTACCATAGTGGCAGGTGATGTTCCTGGGTAGTTGCATCAAGTTTCAAGTTTGTAATGTTTACTTTAAGGGGATAGCTCGTAGGTCTAGGTGTATGATTCTCACTTAGGGTACTGTACAGTGTTGGCCTGCAAGAAGTCCTGAGTTCGACTCCCAGACGAGGCCCGGTTTCTTATTTTTTGGGGGTGGTACGGTGGCTCAGTGGTTAGCACAGCCACCTCACAGCACCAGGGAACCTGTGTTCAATTCAACCCTTGGGCAACTGTCTGTGTGGAGTTTGCACATTCTCCCTGTGTCTGAGTGGGTTTCCTCCCACAGTCCAAAGCTGTGCAGGTTAGGTGGATTGGCCATGCTAAATTACCCATAGTGTTCAGGGTGTGTAGCTTAGGTGGGTTATAAGGGCTGGGTCCAGGTGGGATGCTCCAAAGGTCAGTGTGGACTTGTTGGGCCAACGGGCCTGTTTCCACTCTGTGGGGAAGAAAAAACTAGAGGAACCATCCCAGCCACCTGAGATATATCTGCATTTTGAACATCTCCACTTCAGTCAATGTGCAACTCAACTAAGAAATAACAGGCCTGCAACTGAAGTAGAGAATGAGTTAAATCTCATTTCTTTTTACAACTACTATTTATGTTCATTTATATTTATTATGTGAGTGAGTCATATGAGCGTTACGTTCTCATTAACCTCTGGGGCAGAAATAACTTAACTTTCTCCATTTTAAACCTATAAAAGCTCGCTGCTTGGTTATTAAATTTGGCATGTAATAAAATATACACATCCACCTGAAAATACACTTGATCACAGACAACTAGAAGAAAACGCCCAAAAATTGTCAGTGATGCAGTTGTAATGTCAGAAACATGGCAACTAGTTTGTATACAGCAAAACCCTTCAAACAACTATGAACGTATGACCATGTAAACGCTGCCAACATCATCAAAGACCCATTGCACCCTGGAACTGATCCCCTCCAACCTCTTCCGTTAGGCAGAAAATACAGAAGCCTGAACACACATGCAAGCAGGTTCTTTTAATGATTTGGCTGGAGTTAGAAATATTGTCCAGAAATGGAGAGAAGTCCCCAGAATCTATTCTATCTGCTTGAGTGGCTGTGAGGATTTAATGCTTCATCAAATGCTTCAGGGCAGCACAGTGGCTCAGTGATTAGCACTGCTGTTTCACAGCAGCAGGGACCCAAGTTTGATTCCACGTTTATGTGTCTGTGCAAACTCCATACAGACATTGTCTGTGTGTCTCCATGGGCTTCCTGTGCGAGCTCTGGCTCCCTTCCACAGTAAAAAAAAATGTGTAGATTAAGTGGATTGGTCGTGAGAAATACGGGGCTACAGCAATGGAGAGGATCTCGGTGGAACACTCTGCAGCTGTAGGAGTTCTCTGAAAGCGCAACAATTGATGAAGTGCCTGAGGCTTAGAATGGGAAGTAATTGCCTTAACTTTCTGATTTAGAAGTGTGAGTAGTAGAACTTTGATTTGATTTATTTCTTGTCATGTGCACCTAAGTACAGTGAAAAGCTTTGTTTATGAGCAGGACAGGCAGATCATAGTAAGCAAGGACATATAGACCATAGGGTGGAAAAATAATCTTAGACAGAGACATACAGGTTACTTCGCACAGGGCGTGTGCTAGGCAAGGTCAACATTAGCAAGATCAGCATTATTTGAAGTTAGAGAATCTATTCATCAGTCCAATAACAGCAGGGAAGAAGCTGTTCTTGAACCTGATGGTGTGTGTATTCAGGCTTCTGTATCTTCTGTCTGATGGAAGAGGTTGTAAGAGATTATTACTGGGGTTGCAATGGATCTTTGATGATGTTGGCAGACTTTACACGTCAACAAGCTGTGCAAATGGAGTTCATGGATGGGAGGTTGGCTTCAATGATGGTCTGGGCTGTGCACACCACCTTCTATAGTTTCTTATGGTCATAGGCAGAGCAGTCGCCGTACCAGGCTGTTATGCACCCAGACAGTATGTTTTCAGTGGTTCACCTGCAAAAGTTGGTGGGACCTTAAGGACATGCCAAATTTCCTGAACTGTCTGAGGAAGAAGAGGCATTATTGTGCCTTCTTGACCATTTCATCTATGTGGGAAGTCCAGGACAGGTTGTTGGTTATCATCACTTCTAGGAACTTGACACTCTCCATCCTCTCAACCTCAGCTCTGTTGATGTAGATGGGGGCGTATTGTCCTCCTTTTTTCCTGAAATCAATTATCAGTTCTTTAGTTTTGCTGATGTTGAGAGAAGGGCTCTCATTGCACCACATCACCAAGCCCAAAATCTCCTTTCTGTATTCTGACTCATCGTTGTTAGATATCCGTCCTATCACAATGGTGTCGTCAACAAGCTTGTAGATGGTGCTCATTCAGAATTTGGCAACACAGTCGTGGGTGTACAGGGAGTACAGTAGGGGGCTGAACACACATCCTTAGTGGGCTCCAGTGTTGAGTGTTATAGTGTAGGAGGTGCAATTGTCTATTTTCACTGATTGCGGTCTGGGGGTCAGAAAGCTGAGGATCCAGTTGCAGAGGGCAGAGCTGAGACCAATGTCTCAGAGTTTTGAGGTCAATCTGGAGGCAGTAATGGTGTTGAAGGCAGAGCTGTAGTCAATGAGCAGGAGTCTGACGTAGGATGTTCCAGGGATGAGCGCAGGACTAGTGAAAGGGCATCCGCCATGAACATGTTACGTCAGTAGGCAGATTGCAGGGGATCGAGGCGGGCTGGGAGACTCGAGTTGATGTGGTCCATGACCAGCTCTCGAAGCACTTCATGATTATGAAGGTCAGAGCCACTGGACATTAAGGTACATTGCATGTGCTTTCTTAGGTACTGGGATGATGGTGGTCTTCTTGAAGCAGGTGGGGGCTTGGGCTTGTAGCAGGGAGAGGTTGAAGATGAATAACTCCACCAGCTGGTTAGCTCAGGATCTAAGTGCTCGTCCTGGGACTCCATTCAGGTCTATCACTTTCCTTGGGGTGAATCCCAGGAAGATTGATCTGATGTCTGCAGTGACGACAGTGGGCACAGGTCTGTCCCAGGCTGACGGGGCAGGCATGACCGCACCGCTGGCATTCTGCTCGATCCGAGCACAGAACGCATTGAGCGCATCAGGGAGGGATGTGTCTTTGTCTGCAATCTTGCTCTGATTCATTTTGTATCCCGTTATGTTGTTTAGGCCTTGCCACAGGTAGCAGGAGTCTGTTTGTTTGCTTTGGGCCTCTACGTTGGTCTGGTACTGCCTCTTGGCATTGCTGATGGCTTTGTGAACATCATATTTGGATTTTCTGTATACACCGGGGTGGTCCGACTTGAATGCTGCACATCTGGTCTTCAGTAGGGAGTAGATTTCCTGGTTCATCCGAGGTTGGGGAACACCTGACTTTACTTTTTTGGTACACAGTCCTCCACATATTTGCTAATGATGTTTGTGACGGTGGTGGCATACTTGTTTAGGTTTTCCATTGAGAACTTGAACATGGTCCAGTCCATTGATTCCAAGCAGTCCCAGAGATGCTCTTCGGCTGCCTCGGACCAGCATTGTACTTCTTTTGGTGAAGGGTCCTCCTGTTTCAGCTTCTACTTGTAAACTGGGAGGAGGAACACGGCGTTATGATCTGATTTTCCGAAATGTGGGCAGGGGATGGAGCAGTAAGTGTCTTTGATGGTTGGTAAGTGGCCCAGGGTGTTTGGTTCTCTAGTAGGGCAGGAGATGGGTTGATGGTACTTTGGCAGCACCCTCTTGAGCTAAGCGTGTTTAAAGTCACTGACCAAGATGAATAGGGCCTTGAGGAATTTCAGGTGTAAGCGGTGGCGTAAATTTCATGTATTTCACATCTGCACGGTGTGGTACGTAGATTGCTGTCAGGAAGGCGGAGGTGAACTCTAGCAGCAGATAGCAGGGACAGCATTTTACTAAAAGGTATTCTGCGTCCGGGAAGCAATGGCTTGTCAGGTTCTCTACATCTGAGCACCAGAAGGTGTTGATCAGGAAGCATTCCCCACCGCCCTTCGCCTTATCCGAGGACGCCGTGCAGCCAATGCGATGTATGAAGAACCCGTCAGCTTATAGGATGCAGTCGGGAATGCCAGGGGTGAGACAAGAGCTGAGCTGCAGCTGGGAGACAGTAAAGAATGAATGGGGTAGCCTCTATTACCTGTTGCATTGGCTTTTTAAATGTATATATTTTTCAGACTTAATTTGGACATTTCCACATTCTATCAAGGGAAAGAGATAAAGGCATGAATTGGCTGTGCCAGTGCAATAATTTCATCTGCATGCTTTATTTATAAAAATAGAATCCATCACGGCAATCGCACAGCAGAAGACAAAATTCTGGTTGTCATAGCCTTTGCTAATCATTACAACCTAAGAGTGTGAGGTCATGCAACTTTGAATATTGCTTGAAAAATAAAAAACAATGACTGAGGTTTCATTAGGAATGCAGCAATGCTCAGGCAAGTAAGGGCAAATTAGGGGAATATGAATTGAAATGGAGACCACATCTGGATATTTGAATATTTCATAACCTTGTATAGAATTAGACACATTATCAGGAATTTGAGTCATACACGTTAGTATGATTCATTAAAAACAGCATGATGCAATTCATAAATATTGTCTTATCCTCATTCCACCCCCTTCAGAATTATTTAATGTTTGATTGACTAAGAGGTGTCCTGTAATGCCCTCCACTGATATATTGTTCACTTAATGTTGCTGTCTTTCTGATGATATACTCACTGATAAATCATAACGTGCTCAGTCACTGAAGCAGTGTACAGCTTAACTAGCTTCATGCAGCACTTCAAAGATCCTGAGCAGTAAATTAACTTGGATTTATGTTCAATAAGTGGTGATAAACTATTAACAAGATGGGTTAAAGGGCATTCCCTGATGTAATGTAAATTCTGTACATCAGGTAACCTCCAAAGACTATTGTAATGACTTAAGAGCTATAGATTTGTGTGCCTTATTTTACAGTTGCAGCATGGATCCTCATTAATGACAGATAAATGAAGAAAATTGAAAGAATTCACTGGCCTCATGGGCTTTATACTGGTCATTGGCAATTTATTTTACGCTAACACCTGACACACACTTCTGCCACCTCTGTTGTTGACAATAATTTGGTGATGGTTACACTTACCTCTGCTATAGTCTCTCCTACTAGATTTTTTTACACTTTTCTATTTATTCATTATACTTCTCTGTCCTATTTTATCAATGTTTTTTCTGGTCACAGACCATGACTGTTAATGATATTAAATTTCAAACTCCAGCACTAATGATTTTAATAGGCTGATCAACTTATATTTGTTCAACAAAAAAATACAAGATACAAATGTTGAAGGATAATTTTTCCTCTAAACATGGAGCTGAACTAAACTGTAGATATTATTGTACAAGTTAACAGTTTGGGAAGTGTTAGTGCTGAAGTTGCATTAGCTCCAGCCAATTGATTTTATTCACTCATGGGATTTTGACATCACCGGTTGGCCAGCACTTACTTCCTGTCATCAGTTGCCCTTGAGAAGGTGGTGGTGAGCTGCCTTCTTGAAGCACTGCAGTCCATGTGCTGTAGCAACACCTACAATGTTGCTCGGGATGGAATTCCAAGATTTTGACCCAGTGGCTTAAGACAGGTTTGTGAGTGGTCTGGAGGAGCACGTGCAGATGATGATGTTTCCATGTATGTTCTCTTGTTCTTCTGGATGTACTGGTTGTATGTTTGGAAGGTGCTGTCTAAGGTGAAATTGGTGAATTTCTGCAGTGCATCTTGTAGATAGTATAAGACCATGAGCACTGTTAGAAGAGAGGGCTGATGCTTGTGGATGTGGTGCTAACCAAGTGAACTGCTTTGTCCTGGATGGTGTCAAGCTTCTTGAGTGTTGCTGGAGCTGCATCCATCCAGGGAAATGTGGGGTGTTCCATCACATGCCTGAGTTGTGCCTCATAGCTGGTATTCATATGGCGAATCCGGTCAATTTTTTAGTCAACGATAATTCCAAGGATGTTTATAGTTGGGGATTTAGTGATGGCAATGCCATCGGATGTCAAGGGGCAGTGGTTAGGTTGTCTGTTATTGGAGATGGTCATTGCCTGGTGTTTGTGTACTTTGAATGTTACTTGCCACTTGTCAGGTCAAGGCTGGATATTGTCCAGATCATATTGCATTTGAAATTGGACTGCTTCAGTATCTGAGGAATCATATATGGTGCTGAACATTGAGCAATCATCAGCAAACATCCTACTTATGACCTTAAAATGGAGGGAAGGTCATTGATGAAGCAGCTGAAGACAGTTGGGCACGTAGGGTTGAGTAAAAATCCCCATCATCTAAAAGACCGGACGAGACTCTGGACTTATCAAAATCTTGAGCTCAGGCTGCAACAAACACACAAAGAGCCAGAATGACTTCTTTCTGGGACTATTGTTCAACCTGGAATTCCAATGCCTACCTCCACTCTAAGAGAACGATCAACCAAACCTAACACTCTAGACCGGACCTACGTTTTACACCTTGGACTACCCAGCACAAACAGTGTGGGGTTTACATAGATCCTGGACATTTAACTTCAACTGAAATCCATTCACACATACTCTAATCATCGGAAGGCCAATTAACTTCACATGAGAACATCAAGAGCTGAAAGAAAACTAAGGGTTTGAGTGGAGATAATGGGGAAGACAGACAGTATAACTGCAACAAACACCCTAATCTGACCTTGGGAGTGAGCTTTTACAACAACAAGCTTCTGCACAACAGCTTTCCCACAGGCTTCCAGCTCCAACAATCAGCTTCGGAACCAAGTAACACAAAGGCCGAACAGAGAGGCTGAATCAGGAAGCTAAACCAAGGGCGTCATCATAACAAAGGATATCTGTGACAGGGGGAAGCCAAACAAACATTATCCGAATGAGAGCTTCCAGACACAGGCTTGTTCCAAATGAAGAGAACCAACAGCAAGAACCTTAGCGAATGGACAGACTTTAAAGACAACACAGTGTTGAGCTGGAGGAACACAGCAGGCCAGGCAGCATCAGAGGAACAGGAATGCTGACGTTTCAGGTCGGGACCCTTCTTCAGAAATGGTGGGGGTGAAGGGAGCTCTGAAATAAATAGAGAGAGGAAGGGTGGGGCTGGGGAAGGTAGGTGAGGTGGTGATAGGTAAGTGCAGGTAGGGAGTTGTAGGGATTGGTCAGTGAGGTGGGAGGAGCGGATAGGTGGGAGAGAACAAAAACAAAGTTGCTGGAAAAGCTCAGCAGGTCTGGCAGCATCTGTGAAGGAGAAAACAGAGTTAACAATTCGGGTCCAGTGACCCTTCCTCAGAACAAGAAGATGAACAGGTTGTATCAGGTCAAGGAGATGGGGATGTGAGGGAGGGTTGGTCATGGGGTGAGGCCGGGGTGGGGAGATTTTGAAACTGGTAAAGTCCACATTGAGACCATTAGGCTGAAGGCTCCCAACGCGAAATATGAGTTGCTGCTCCTCCAGTTTCCGGGTAGCGTCATTGTGACACTGGAGGAGACTTTGGATAGCATTATTGTGACAAATAGCAGAAGACCACATGATAACCCAAAACAACCTTGGAGAAGGTCCACCCTGATCTGTGAGACCCACCATTGTAGAGCAGACCCGGTCCTATATCAGAGAAAAAAGAGATTCCAACAGCCCAACTCAAACATGTGGATCGTTACAGGCAGATTTAGAGAGAGAGTAAAAATTGTGGGTGTTCACATCGTGTTTTTAATCAAGAATATTTTGTTAATAAAATCAAGTTGAACCGCAAAGTGAATTCGGTGTCCTTTGTCTGGCTCACTGACAAGAGCACTTTGGTGAACTGTTTTTAGTACACAAACTGGTTGAAGTATCCAAAACACAGACAACATCAGTCAATAAACAGTGAGGTTTATAAAGGTTACAGGGAGAGAACATCAGTTTTAAAACATATGTAGGAAAGTGCTTAGTATTTGAAATTGGAAAAGATGGAAAAATGTTCATTGTTCAGGGTGGCATGGTGGCTCGATGGTTAGCACTGCTGCCTCACAGCACCAGGGACCTGGGTTTGATTCCAGCATGTGACTGTCTGTGTGGAGTTTGCATATTCTCTCCGTGTCTGCGTGGGTTTTCTCCCACAGTCCAAAGCTGTGCAGGTTAGGAGGTTTGGCCATGCTAAATTGCTCCAAAATGCCTAGGAGTGTGCAGCCTAGGTGGATTAGCCATGGGAAATGTGGATAGGATGGAAGCGGGTCTGGTTGGGATGCTCAGTGCAAACTCAGTGGGCCAAATGCCCACTTTCTGCACTGTAGGGTTTCTATGATTTTGTCCAGGAAGAAGCAGGAAAGTTCCATCTTGACTGCAGAAGGTAGGAAACCCATACAACAGACAGGAAGATACTGTCTTGATTGTTACAAAATAACAAGAAAGGCCCAAAATGATGGGCAAATGTCAAATAAATAGAATTTTGAATGCTTGAAAGCAATAAATCAATACACAACAGCTAGCATTACAGCAATATAGAGTGAAAAGGATTGGCAATTAAAACAAGTAATATACAATCAAGCAAGTACAACTGTAATTGAATTTAAAACATGCATTGATGAATAGTTGACTATAAGATTAAAATGACAGATAACAAACAACATTGAAATGATACAAATTTAAAATGGCTTTCTCATAAGAATTGCAAGGAGACATAATATTTCCTCAAAGAGTCAGCTCAAGATGGACACTGCAGAAAAAATTTGGACTTTTTGGTGAAGACAGCTCTCAAGAAACAGAAGAACCTCATCATTAGCGTTATGCTTGAATCTGCTCAGAAAACATTAGCATTTATGGAGAAATTAGTGAACCCAATGATTCAGGATTCACAGAGTTTGTTTATAATAATAGAACCCCCATTAATTTTAAGCATAATACAAGTGCAAGTGTCACTAATCAATTGATCAGGTACCATTGATGAAATATCAGAAGTTATAACCCACAGAAATGAGGTAATATGGCGTAGATGAAATAACTGTCAAGAGCACAAGTATGCAAGTTACACTAGAATTGAGGGAGCTTAAGGCAGTTGAAAATATTTATGCACTTTGCAATCAACCAGCATGTATGTTTCAGCCTCAATACACTTTAACAGACCTGAAATAGTCCTAATGGAGAACAAATGCCCCAGAAACAAACTGTTTTTCACCAGTCAGTCTGAGGAAAACCATTAAAAGATTTAGTTGGGCTTCCCAGTCATATGGTGGAGCCCGCAAAGCAGAACAAATCTGTTGAGATTACCAAAGGCGGCATAAAACAAATGCTTCATACAGCCAAGAAGAAACAACGGCTAACAAACTGAATGAGACTCAACCAAATTCAACAAAATAGTGATCAAGACTGATCTCACAGCCTGTCTTCCAGATGCTGATAAAATCAAGCCCTCTGACTCGATGCCCATGTAAGTTAACCCACACAGTAAATCAAAATGAAGTTTGTTGAAAACGTTATGAACTTACCTAAAAAGAAAACTGGACTTAATACTTTCTTGAGAGCAAATTGGTCATTTGGAAATGAATGTAAATGTTTGGCACCTCAGAGATACATTGCTGCTGCTGCTCCAGTAGAGATTAATGTAAAGATAAAGCACAGTGAACAATTGAGGTCCAGTGACCCTCCTTAAGAACAAGTACTCTGCTTTCTTTTCGCAGATGCTGCAAGACGTGTTGAGTTTTTCCAGCAATTGCTGTTTTTTTTTCTTTTTGGATTTCCAGCATTCGCAGTTTTTTGCCTTTTTTGCAAAATGTTCCTACCTTTGTTTGGTGCAGACTTGTATACATTGGCAAAGCATTTAGTGGCTGCAACCTTGATGCAATTGGAGATAAACAATTGCAATTACTGGATCTGACAGAGGCTTGTTCACTCTTCCCTCAGACAACATTTTTGTTGTTCCCAAAGCTTGAGAAATGAGTTCCTTCTTGCCCCAGGAAGTGCAAACAACATGTCCAAAACTTCACCTTTTGATTCATTTTTCTCCCCTCCACATTTCATGTTCCTCCATTTTATCTGTGAATCTCCCCATGATTTTAAATCTTTCCTTTGAAAGTACAGCAAAACCGACTGTCTGGCTAATCTAGTGCATTCAGGATAAAGACAGGTAGGTGCTGATTGAGAGGGTACCACTTCCTCATAATTGGACACTGATGAGTACTAACTCTTTCATGATAATATCCATTGAAGAGCTAATCTGACAATAAGACACCACTGAAAAGTGTAGTGGTGGCATTGAAGAATATTACCCATCAGTCAACATCATTAACAGCATAGTGCCATCTTGAAGTTCTTTCACTATATCCCCAAGTTCAGGAAGAAGAGAGGATTGATTCATCAGGAAGCCTCCAGAATATAGATTCACATCTTCAATATACTCAAAGAAGGACTAAAAATGATCAATGAAAATCTCCTCAGAGATTGTTGGCTGCATCTGAAGGATTTCCGTTCAGAACTACCAAGACCAGAAGACAATGCAAAACATGTCAGATAAAAAGATGAAATGGGAGAAACTTCAGCATTGGCTATTGCCACTTCCAACAGCATTTCTGGAACATTAAACAAAGATATAGGTGATTCTGGGCTCTCATTCAAAAGTAGAACATCATTCTCATTCTTCAGGATTTTTGAATAATTATCCTGCCTAGACAGAGTTTCTTATGCTCTGTAATCTCGAGCAATCCCATAAAGTGTATTCTGTCTTTTGCTAGCTGAAACACCATTATGACCCCTTTGCGAAGCTGAAAGAGCTTGAACTTCCGTCACATTTTCAATGGATGTGCATTATGCTTCTTCATTAACAGTGGCCACAGAGATGAGCAACCTCATAGGAATAGGTGAAGAATTCTGATCTGGATAAGTATCAGAGAGATTTGATGTATTGTATCAAGGACGAGTCACGCCCCTCAGCATTTTGTTCCAAAACTGGTAATAATGTGTTTCAGCATCACTCAACATAAGTGTCTCTTGAATACAAATTTCTAAAGAATTAGTTCCATATTTTTATAATATGATTGAAGGAGAACTTTTGATCAAACTTTTGTAAAATTTGAGATAGTTCTTCACAAATTCTTCTTAGAGGAAAGCTGGACAGGCTGAGGTAACTACTCAAAAGATTGAAAGTAGTCAACATTTTGGCACGGAGTATCTTCAATCTGGCCTTGAACATTGACTGGATAGGTCTCCCGAGAAGGCTGGAGAAACTCAAGAGTTCAGGAGAAAGAAACTAATCAATATTTTGTGTCCAGCATGACTTTTCTTCAGAACTATTAAGATTTATTTTGATTCTGTAAAACATAAGCAGCCTCTTTAATAACTTTACTGTTGTAGTGGTTAATAGTAACACACCATGATTTTCATCCCTGAGCCTGTCTCATGGCTAGGAATCTCTGAAGAGAAAAAGGCTCAGAGCTGATAAACTCTTGAAAAGCTGAGAAAGTTCTTCACAAAAAAGTCACCTTGTCCAGAATATCACATTCAGCTGTAGGGTTAACACTATCCACTTGACCCAACATATGTATAACTACCATGTTCAATTTGCTAGACTCACCTTTGTTCTGGAGGTAATAAGTTTAATTCACTTTCAGGAGATGATGTTGAATTGCAAAACTGCTGACAATCTCTAAACCTGCCAAATTGATGACACTGGACAATCCTTTTGCATCTGATGTTCCCTTGTACCACAATATGACTGCTTCAAAATCTCACTTTTTCTTCAGATTTGGCAGGTTTCTTCTTCAGCGAGGTGGAGAACTTTGAGCCTAGCCAGCTTTTGGATCTGGACTGAGCTTTGGCTTTGTGCAGAATCACTCAAAAATGTCACACTTTGTGCTTGGCCTGCCATATACACTGGATCATGGGTTCTAATGTTAGCCTTTGTTCTGACTGCAATAAATCAGGGAGTATTTCATTAATAATTTTAAAGAACTCATCTCTCATTGCTGCATTATTATATGAAATGGTCACCTTATAAAATACACAGTGCACTGAGACCACAGGCTGATGGGGACTCTGGTTCCCTGAAAATTAGCATAAACATCTTGCCTAATAAGGGGCCAAAGTTATTTCATGTTGGATAAGACTTTAACTATTTTATCCAACTTTGGGTAAATATTCCACTCACTATATTTAGGAAATCTTCCAAGGAATTTTACCTTGTACTTTCTGAACCTTGCCTCACTGTTGTTCAATCCTGTTTTGTGGTGCTTCAGAATCATTCAAGACAAACCCATCCATCTTAGACTGTCACATCCATTGTGGCAACTATATTCTAGAATCCCTACAGTGTGGAAGCAGGCCCATCAAGTCCACATTGACCCTCTGAAGAGCATCCCGTCAGACCCAAACCCCTACCCTATCCTTGCATTTCCCACAGCTAATCTGCCCAGCCTGCACATCCCTGGGCACTTCAGCATGGCCAATCCACCTAACCTGGACATCTTTGGACTGGGGGAGGAAACTGGAACAGCCAGAGGAAACCTACACAGACGCAGATGGTCACCCAACGGTGGACCTGAACATTGGTCCCTGGCACTGTGAAGCAGAAGCACAAACCCCTGAGCCACTGTGCTGTCTGTTCTAGTATGGGGTATTTTTGAATCTTCATGCATGTTTAGGCCAGACCTCGAGGTTACATTATTAGCAGTCTCTAAACGTTGGTAAAACAACGGACTTACCCTATACAGGTTTTAAACTTCTAGCAGGAACTGGCCAATGACCACAAGAGGCAATAGACATATTGCAGCTTACCTTAGAGACTCATCGCTGCATCTTCATGAAACCCTATTTCTGTAGGACAAATTGCTCTGAATGCAACAGTGGTGAACAAATGGTTGTAGATGTGATGATGGGAACTGTGATGTTATCTGGCCATGAGAGGATTTGGGATGCATCCAAGGATACGCTTCTGGTGTCACCACACACTGCACAATGACATCAACACCAGCTCATGCCTAAACAGCTGCAGCTTTATTGTGCATTATCTGTCCTTTTTAAAAAAAAAACTGATGACCAATTCCCTGTGCTGCTTCAGACACTTTCCATCACACTCTCTTCTAGTTCCTTTTGACAACTCAGTCAGTATCAGGGCGTAGGTGCTGGTCAAAGTGTCAGTTAGTCCCTCACCCTGTCTTTTTTCTTCCCTTTTGGTGCATGGCTTTCCTCCTTACTGGATATTTAAGTTAACTCCCTGACTCACTGCACCACCTCAACAAATACCCCCTACTTTGTTGCCTTTCTGCTAAACTTTGGGCTTGTTAATCATCCTGGTGGGTGATACCCAAATAACTTGACAAAAGAATCCTAGAGCCAAAAAAAACTGTCAGTTTGCACTTTTGTATGAAAGCATTGAAATTTTCCATTGCTTCTTGACACTGAGTTCCTCTTTGCATATGTGCACTCTTTCCTCCTGCTGGAAGCAATGTTTGAACCATTTGCAGTCTCTCTCTACACAACAATGTCAATTCCCAAAGCAGAACTGAGCTGAGTCCCTTACATTCAGGATGGATACCCATTTGACCATGCCACTTCAAATCTACACCAAACAATTTGACACCTCATGTGGAATGAATTTAAAATGATGTTTGTGGTTCAGCATTACAGACGACAAACACGACTGTTATTTGGTAGGATTAAGTAGGTCTGAACAAAATTTAGGATACAATATAGGACACAACACTTTTAAATATGTTATTACTCTTCATTTAATAAACAGAAAAAAAAGGCAATATCTTTCTCCTATTGTATAAAGTAATTGAATAAAATGTATAAGTGTTCTGGTAATGTTATAGTTATATTAATCGGTCATGTTTTGTTGCGAACTTTACCACAGTAATTGGATTTCACCCTGGGCTGCTTTTGACCTGCAACCTATGATATTAGTTAAGTAAACTACAGAGAGAGAAGTTACAGGAATCAGTTACCTCCTCAATTCAACATTAATAAGGGATGGTGAATCAGGTTTGTCATCCAGTTTTAATCTTCTGATAAATTATTCTATTTGCATGCATCACCTTGTTCTACTTGGTTTGCAGCCTAAATTATGACATATTTTTGGGTTCTCAACTGAAGTAAATGAATAATTTCCATATGAATATGTATGAACCTAAATATTTTAAGGCTCAAATTTGGAGGGAAAAGGCAATGCACACATTCAATCCGCATGTAGAGGTCAGAAGTTAAAATTACCACATAAATGAATTTTTAAAAATGGCTCTATTGCTTGATTTAACATCTAAATTTATTTGAACGATGAATGTTCTGCTTATGTGACCTAGTTAGCTATCAGGTTCATTATCCTGCATTCGTGCCTAATGAGTATAATGTGTTGCAATTAGAACAAAATGCAATTGATCCTCAGAAAAAAAGTCAGTCAATCTCTGGTAAATATATAAACTGTTGACTGAAACTTTGTACTTTTCAGAGTCTTGGTGGATAAAAAAACTTAAATTCCTCATTTTGAGATATGGAATTTTGGCCCAAGTTGTCCATAAGTCAATCATCGATGCATTTTAAAACAGAGAATAAAACATTTGAAATTTAAAATCCACAGCAATAAATTATTAAAATACTTCTCTTAAAGCTATTACGGATTAATGACATTACTGTGAATGTGATGGACAATCTAGATATGGAAACCCCTTAATATGAAGACTGTAAATTTCCTAATAAAAAGATCAATGAAATATCTAATGATTTAATACTCATTGATGGGTCTAGCAGTTGGTCTTTGATATTGAGGTTAATTTTATGAATAATTTACCGAGTCCCAAAGGTTCATCTTAAAATTAATGATGTTTGCATTGGTTCCAATAGCACTGTTTAATGGATTATGTATGTTTTAGTAATTAATCATGGAGTTCGTCATTAGCACAGATGAGAACTACAGTACCTTCCTTTCTGTCTGAAAGATCAAATTTCAGTGTTTTTATGTGGTTTTGGTGATGCAGATAAGTCAAATAGTTAATTCTGTGCAGCACAGTAAGGAGTCATTTGAATAATATAACCACTTCAGAGAGGGATTTCTAGAACACTCACAAATTGGATTGTGCTATTAATCATTAAGCTATGTTGCCTGTGAGGTCTGATCACAAATTGTAGAATTGTACATCTTGCTGTACTGAGGCTAGGTTAGTTGGACTGCTTAATGCACAGGACCAGAAAATTAGAAATTCAAATTCCATGTTGATAGTGAGTAAAACTGAAAAATTCATTGCCGGTTCATGTACTGGCAATTTATTCATTATAAAATCCAATTGGATCTCTGATGTCCTCCAAGGACAGCAAACTAACAGTCTTGCCAGGCATGGCCTACAGGTTGGTTCAAACCTGTGACATGAGATACTTCTCATCTTTTGAATTGGCCTGATTAATCACACAGTTAAAAATATTCCCAAGACATGCCAGCAGAGCTTTTGATCTGTAAACGAATCTTAATTGCAATAAGAACTCCTGATTAATTCTTGGTAATAGATGTTCTATGCATCTGTGTATAATGAATTGGTTGCTACAGTATGTTATATCAGACTTAAGGTGCTTAAAAAAATGTAGAAAATGCTTGCTCACTGGCCCAAATTTTAACATCAACATTGGAACCCCTCTATCAGGCAGAAAAGAAAATACTGGCTTAACTTCTTCTGAATTTTCTGTCCAATCTTCCACTGGTGGAACCATCAAAACTCAGTCAGTGCAGGGAGGAGATAGTCAAGAGAATTGTAGAGAAGCCACACCCTCTTTTTATTACGCTAGCTGATGTGTTCTGGTAAGAAACAGTTCATTCATTTCAGAAATTCTCACTGTAGTAGCACAATAATGTATCAATGAATGAATGTGTCCTATAAGTAGGTAGAGGGGAGTCAGTTAATTGGTCATGGGAGAGGTGGGGGTGGGGTAGGGTAGCAGGCTGGTAGGGTGGTGAAGTCACGTCAGACCAGCTTGTAGGGAAATTTGAACATTGAAAGGAGCGTTGGATGATCAGGGAGAGTTGGACGGTCAGGGAAGTGAGGACGGAGGGAGATAATATTGAGTTGGAGCATCAAGGGGAGTCAGAGATGGTCATTGGGGCTGAGGGGAGAGATAGAGAATGGAGTGGGATCAGAGTTTGGGTGGAATCTGGGGGTCCACTCGGAATTTGGGGGATTTGATGATAAATTATTGTAGAAGTTGGTTTGGGAAGTAAGGAAAAGGAATCAATACATTGGGTGGGAAGGTTGTCAGTTGCATGGTTAGCTAGGAGTTGGAAATTTCTTGATTAATTATCCATGTGAGCGTAGGAGTTGGTTAGCTCAGTTGGGTAGATGACTAGTGTGTGGTGCAAAATAAAAGCAACAACATAGCTTTAAGCCATACCAGCTCTGGCAGCTCAAAGTTAACAGGCTCAAAGGATTAGTTATAACATCAGACGATATAAACTTAGCTTGGATTCCCCTGCGATTAGTACATTGAGTAGTGATTGAATCATGATACTTAATGCAGCTAAAGAGTGGATGGAGATAAAATATTTTCTTTTGTACTTTTCAATTATGCTGAATTTGAATGTGAATCTGTTACTATTTTTGCTTACTGCACTAGATTGATTAAACCTGGGTGCAGATCCAAAGGGCGAGAAACAAGAGGTGAAGCTTTCAGTGGGCTTTTTAAAGCATTGTAAACAAAATCTGCAACAGAAATTTAAAAAAAGTCATCTCTGACTAGCTCTGGGATATAAATTTATAACACCTCTGTGTTGTACTAACGACAGCAAAATCTAAAACTGAAAGCTGAGCTATTTAGGAAAGCAATGGGGAAACACACAAAGGGGATGGTAAAAAAAAATCAAGATCACTCTTGCAAAGGCTTGTGCGTGATCTATTAATTCAATTTTTTTAAACTGAAACTGGCAGGTTTTTTTTTAGATATGGATATGAACAGGTATGGATAAAACAGAGTTGTGATACAGATTGCCCATGATGTAACTGAGTGGTGGTACAGATTTGAAGGGTTGGAAGGTCTACTTTTGTTCAATCATTCTTATGTAAATGCCTTTTGAATTGTGAGCGTTCATTGTGCTTCATATGAAAATTTACCATCTTCAAATTCAAGGAGGTTTTGCAGTCATTTTCACTAAAACCATTCCAGCAGTATTTGGCGACAACATTCTCAATTAGTTTTCAACCCATTCACTTGTGGGAAATTGCAGCCACTTTAACATCTGAAAAATCATGTCAACTTATTTACAGGTTCTGATTACTGACACTCATGCACCATCAATTATTGCTGACTGCATATATCACCATGGATAATGATTCATTGAAATAGAATCATTTATTGCTTGGTATTTGTAACCATTTGTAATTGCATTTTATAAAAAAAATTGCTGTTGGTGCGTATGCTCTTAGTGCCAACAAGTCCTGCCTAACTTGAAATTATAAATGATACTGGAATTTTCCAGCATCAGCCAGAATTTGTTCCTCATTATGTTAAATTGAATGAACTGCTGCGTTTCCTAAAAGAACCAGAAGGAAAGTATATTGTGCTTGTAATGCAGTGTGATAGCTTTGGCTATCCATTCCTGCCAACAGTATTTGCCATCAGTTGAGCTTACCCTTGCAAGCTTTAGGTTTTTTTTTGTTTGTGTAGTAAGTTGCAGTGAGGAGAAACCAGACATCTGGTACCAAAGTGGATGTGTCTCACAACTGTATATTTCCAAAAATAATCAGATTGCAAAATTGAGAAAATTGGTGGCACAAGAACAGACAACAACGGACAAATTATCATGAGTGACTTATATGTTAAAATGGGCACAGAAACATAAATAAGGACAGAGAAGAATGTTTGGATTAAGAGAGATGTAAAAAGAAACAGACAATGTAAAACTAACATTAAATTTTGTACATTAAACTATCTCTATTATTCAATAAGTAAAATATGAAGGAATCAAAGTCAGCATTTAAAACACATAGTTTTTAGAGCCAGAGAGTTGGACTCAAAGTAACCAGTACTTTTCACATTTCAAAAATGGTACAATAAAAATAGGCAAGATCTACTGTTCAGTAGCTTATTTAGCTCATGTCAATTGCACAAATACAGCTGCTTCACTGCAATCATTCCTTTGTAATGATGAGACAGAAAGTAAAATGTCATTGATGTGCAGCTAATTGTGCAACAATGGAGCCTGGACACCTACAGTTAGCTTCTAGAGTTGACCATTTCAAGTTGCTTTACCATTTGCACATAGATAACAATGTGCAGTACGGATTTCATTGTAAATTATGAAATCTGTTAACAGTCAGCCCATGTAAGGGGAAAAAGATGCATGAAGGGGAATGTGTTTATAGTAAAGATCTGAAAGCATGAAGGGAAATCTGAAATCTTTGCTTCCTCGTTCTGAAACAAGTGAAAGCTAAAACTTGATGTTATTTTGACATTTCAGGGTATGGGCAATAAAGAGAGTTACTGTTATAAGAATTGTATTTGAAACATTTTTAAATAAGGAGGAATAGTCTTGTGTTCCATTGCTGTGGCGAGTAAACCCAGGTTTGCAAAGGAAGGACATGTCTTACAGTCTTATTAGCATAATTACTTTAATCTAATGGAAGGTAGAATGTAGCCTAGAATGTATGTGAATTGCCAAGTCTAAAGATGACAAAGACACAATTGAAGATTTCAGCAGGAGAAGAGCTGGAACAGTCACTGAGGTTTGTGAACTTATGGAGGTATAAACAGGTATTTTGAGTGACAGTGGGCAATTCTTTTTTTTTCTTTTATTCCACTGGCTAAGACAGCATTTATTGTCCACTCATAATTGTGCATGAGAAGGTGGTGGGGAATTATAGTCTTGGAGATTGTAACAGCCACAATACTGTTAAAAAAGATTTCCAGGGTGGTGACCCAGCAGCACTAAAGGAATGGCGATATATTTTCAAATCCAGATGGTGTGTGGCTTGGAGGGAAAACTTGAAGGTGATGGGACGTTTCCATGCATATGCTGCCCTTGTCCTTCTCAGTGGTAGAGGCCAATGTTTTGGAAAGGTGCTTTCAAAGGAGCCTTGATTAATTTCTGCAGTGCATCTTCTAGATGGTACACCCTGCTGCTGCTGTGCATCAGTTGTGATGGAATTGAATGTTGTAAGTGGTGATACTGTGCCATCAGGGAGCTAGCCACTTTATACTGTGGTGAAGAGCTTCTTGATTGTTGTTGAACCTTACCATCCAGGAAAGTAGAGTGTATTCCTTTAGATACCTGACTTCTGTCTAGTAGATACTGGACAGGCTTTAGGGAATCAGAAAATGAGTAAATTGCCTCATAATTCCAACCTCTGACCTGTTGCCGTATCAACAGTATTCATATGGCTGGTTCAATTCAGTTTTCAGTCAATGATAAACCCTTGGAATTTTAAAGGGAGATTCAGAGGGATTTCAGGGGGAATTGGTTGGATTCTGTCTTGTTGGAGATGGTGACTGACTAGCACTTTTATAATGAAAGTATTACTTGGCACTTATTAGTTGAAGATTGGAAGTTGTCCAGGTATTGCTGCATATGGACTTAGTTTCATTTGGTGCTGAACATTGTACAATTATCAATGAACATTCCCACTTCTGACTTCATGACATCTATAGGTTAGACCACTACTCTGAGGGGCATTTGCAGTGATTCTGTTAGAATGTGATGATTGATCTCCATCAGTCATAACTATCTTCTTTTGTGCTTTGTAAGATCTAACCAGTGAGGGAGTTTACCACTGATTCCACTGACTTCAGTTTTGGTAAGACTTCTTGATCCCAAGGACAGTGACCCTCATGTCACCTCTGGGGTTCAGCTGTTTTGTCCTTGTTTGAACCAAGTCTATGATAATGTCTGGAGCTGAGTGTCCCTTGTGGAACTCAAACTGAATCTTACTGGACAGGCTTTGGATCAAGTACTGCTTAATAGCACTGTCAACAACTCCCCTATCTCTTCTTCAATCGTGATTGAGAGCAGACTGATAGGGTGGTAACTGGTTGAGTTAAATTTGCATACCTGGGAAATTTTCCACATGAACTGGGTAGATTCCAAAATTATTGCTGTACTGTATCAGCTTAACAAGGGACATGGCTAGTTCAGGACACAAATCTGCAGAATTATTACCGGTATGTTGTCAGAGCACCATTTACGTTTGCGAATTTCAATGCCTTCAGCTTTTTCTTGATACCTTATAGAAAGAAATGAATTTACCTGAAGACTGGCACAACGTAATGCTGAGATTGCCAGAAAGGGTCCAAGTGGGATCACCCACATAGCATTCTAGCTGAGGACAGATGCAATTGTTCAGTCTTGTCTTCTGCATTGTGTGCTGGGCTCCCACATCATTGAGGATGGCGATATTTGTGAAAACTCTTCCTTCTGCTATTTGTTTAATTTTCCATCATTCTTCATGGCTAGATTTAGCAGTACTGCAAGGCTATGATCATATCTGTTGCCTTTACAATCTCCTAATTCTGTCTATCACTTACTGTTTCTGCTGTTTGACAAGGGTGTACTTCTGAGTTACAGCTTCACTAGGTTGACATTTCATTTTTAGATATGCCTGCTGCTGCCCTTGGTAAGCTCTCCCACATTCTTCACCGAACCAGGGTTTATTTCCAGCTTCAAAAACAAAGTTGCTGGATTAGGTCAGCAGGTCTGACAGCATCTGTGAAGGCAAAAAAACAGAGTTAATGTTTTGGGTCCTTCTGAGGAAGGGTCACCGGACCCAAAACGTTAACTCTGTTCTTTTTCCTTCACAGATGCTGTCAGACCTGCTGAGCTTTTCCAGCAACTTTGTTTTTGTTCTTGATTTACAGCATCCACAGTTCTTCCAATTTTTATCTCCAGGTTGATGGTAATAATTGATTGGGGCATTGGCTCTGAGGTTACAGATTATGGTTGAATACAATTCTGATGGTCTGCCGAACTTCATGAATGCTAGTGCTGTTTTAAGTTGCTAAATCTCTTCAAGCTCTCTCTCATTTAGCATGGTGGTAGCACCACAGAACACAAAGGATGGTGGTGTATTCAGTGTGAAGACGGACTTGATCTCTATAAGAATTGTATGCAGCGTTCACTCCAACCTATAATGTCATGGTCAGTTGCATGCATGGCAATTATATTGGTGAGGATGAGGCCAAGTAGCTTTTGTCTCTCTTGTTGATTCTCTCATGTCCTCTCACTGATACAGTCTGGCAGTCACATCCTTTACAGCTCAGTCAGCTTGGTCAGCCATTGAGCATTCTGGCCGATGGACAGGAGACCCCATCACAGTTCATGCTTAGTGTTTCTGTCAGTTGTTGATCAATATGAAAGAATACTGAATCATCAGCTGAGGAGAGGCAGAGTCAATGATAATTAGCCAGAGATTTCCTTGCCTGAGATTGACCTGATACCATGAGACTTTATGGACTATGGAGCAAGTATTGAGAACCCCCAAGTAATTTCCTCTGTATATCACTGTGCCACACTGGCTGGTCTGTAATGCCAGTCACTCAAGCATACTCAAAGATCATTCCCGTGGCATCTGATACATTGCAAGGCATTATTCTGTGAGGCTAATTATCTCAGGCTCTTGTTTAACTAGTCTGTGGGACAATAATCCCAATTTTGGCCTAAGCCCCAGATTTTATTAAGGAGGACTCTGCAAGGTTGATAGGGTTATGTTTGTCATTAAAGTTTCCAGTGTTTGGTCAACGCTTGGTGCGTCTTTCAGCTTTCATTGCTTTTTTATTGGTAGTGATTTGATATGTGAAAGTCTTGCTGAGTCATTTCAGAATGCATCAAGAGTTAACTACATTGCTGTGTGTCTGGACTCACACGTAGACTGGAGCAGGTAAGAGTGGCAGATATCTTGATATGTGGTTGGAATCGCTCTCAAGGTCAAAATTAATATTTATGCTGTGAACACTTTGCTTTAGCTTCAAGACAGATGCCAGGGAATGGGATCGACTCAATAGCTCGGGAATTAAGATTATCGTGGGGACAGAAGATGATGACTTCAGCCCTGCCAATATTTAGTTTGTTAGACAGTTTTCCTTCTCCAACACTGATTTTCAGCCAATAGTCTGACAGTTCAGAGACAATGGGGAGACGGAGAGAGGTGGTAGTGAGCTAACGTTGCCAGTTTAAGAGTGGAAGATGTGGCTATAATGTTCGGATGATGTAGCTGGGTAAATAAGCAAATATTGGTGAAAATGTCATAAAGTATCGGTTTGGATTTGACCTGTTTCGAAAGCATGGATTTGCCAGCCCATTCTGATTTAACCGCTATGAGCTGCCAAGTGAGCTGCCTGCAACGTTGTAAGGCAACCAAAGAAGGTGGAAAGCTTCTTAATGATTTCAGTGGTGACACAGGAAGAAGAAGAGGTAGGTCATCCACCTCAGTGGAGACTCAAACTGGAGGCAGCTTTGTCAGGGGAGCACAAATTGGAGTTTAGAACAGATGGAGGAGATTACAGGAATCATCACTCTTGGGGCCGCGCAGGGCTTCTTTTATTGCCCGAATGCCCCTCTTTGGGGCACAAATACTCAAACTCCAATGGCATCTTGGACTGCTGCTGTGAGACTGCCTCCATGAACCTGGTGGCTTCGCCACATGGTTGGAGGAAGGGGATGTGGGAGAATAGGGACACCTCCTCACTGGAAAAGAAATGGATCTTTCATTATGCAAATGGAACACCCACTTCCTTGGAGAGGGCAGTTGATCCAATTGCAGCTCATCTCTAATCTATCGCTCTGGCCAATGCTTCTACTTCTGCTAGCCTGAGACTGTGAGAAAACAGTGCTCATTAATTAAAAATAAAACAAATTTCTGCACTATCTACAGATGTCAATGCCACCTAATGGATGTCAAGAAGGATGAGATCCATTTACAAACAACTTTAACTCTTCAGAAAATTGCACCACTTCAAGTTGTATGATCTGAATACAAAATAATGTGTCTACTCAGTTCATACTCAAAGAGGAACAAATGTAAACCATTCTTTGCATGAAGGAGCTTTGAATCACCAGAACTCTAAAATGATGACAAATCCAAGCTGAGTACTTTTTGATCTTGAACTAGCTCTTGCTTTTTGTTTAAGTTCTTTTGTAGGATGTCAATGCTGCTGCCAAGGTCAGCATTTAATATCTATCCCCAAATGCCGTTGGTAAGGTGGTAGAGGGAGAGAATCTTGTAGATGAGGCACCCAGTCAAGTGGACTGATTTGTCCAACATCTTGCCAAGCTTCTTGAGTGTTGTTCAAGCTACATTTATCCAAACAGTTGGGAGTATTCCATCACTCTCCTGAATGGTACCTTGTAGATGGTGGACAGGTTCTAGGGATTCAGGAGGTGAATTAATCATTACAGGATTTCTAGCTTCTGAGTTGTTTTTCTAGCCTCAATATTTATATGGCTAGTCTAGTTCAGGTAACGCCCAGTGGGGAGATTCAGAGATGGCCATTGAATGTCAAAGGATCATTTCCTGGTATTAGTGTAGAATGACAGTAATTGTCGCTTGTTAGCCCATGCCTGAATATTGTCCAGGTCTTGCTATGTGTGGCAAAAGACTGCTTTAGTATATCAGGAATTGCAAATTGTGTTGAGCATTGAGTAGTCACTAGCAAATATCCCAACATGTCACCTTATGATAGAGGAATGGTCATTGATGCAACAGTTGAAAATGGTTGGGCTTAGCACATTACCTTGAAGACATCCTGTAACAATGTCACAGGGCTTAGATGTCTGGTCACCAACAGTCTCCACTGTCTTCCTTTGTGCTTGGTCTACCTCTGATTCTCATTCAATTCAATTTTGTCAAAATGTTCTCCTCGATACGACATTCTGAATTGCTACCTTGATGTTAAGGACAGTCATTCTCACTTCAGCTCTGGAATTCAACTAAATTTGTCATTTGCAGACCAAAGCTGCGATGAGATCTGGATCACATTGGCTCTCATGGAACCCAAACAGCATTTGTGAGTAGGTTATTACTTCATTTGTGTTACTTGATAGCATCACACCTTCTATCACTTTACTGATGATTGAGAGTAGTCATATGGGGCTGTAATTGATTTGTCTTGCTTTTTGCTGGCAGGATACTCCCTTCCAAACTGTTGAGTAGATTCCAGCATAGTAGTTGTGCGGGATTAGCTTTTCTAGAGGCGCAGCTTATTTTGGAGCACAAATATTTAGTAGCACAGGCTTGATGTTATTAGTGCTCTTAGACCTTGTGGCATTCAATATGCTCAAAGCTTTCTTGATAACTTGTGGAATGAATCAAATCCTGTCTGAAGACAGGAAAAATGTGACCGTAAGGACCAGGAGGAAGCCGAAATGGAACATTCAATCAGCACTTCAGATGAAGGTGGTTGCAAATGCTTCATCTTCATCTTTTGCACTGGCGTGGCAGCAGAGATCTGCGAAATCATCTCCTGCTGTCACTTGTTCAATCAACCCCTAGTATTCCCAAGTGAATGTGGCAGGACTGAGGAAATTTGACTTGATCCCACACTCATAATTGAAACAGGAATTTGGTGCTCGACCAGATAAAAACAAACTTCAATAAGAGAATCCTGTTGCACGAAACATTTAAATTTTCAAAGTTAGCTATTTGACCAGATTTGAAGGTCCACTTCCAAATACTTCCACTTCCTTTATCCTAATGAAAAATAATTTCTATTGCCATTCTCAAAGAATGTCTGCAAATAATTCCCCAAAACTTCAGAGTTCAAGTGGGAAACAGAAGCCCTTAAGTGCTTTCATTTATCACCACTTAAGTCCTATTCAGGAGATGTCCCAATTGGCCAACCAAGACAATTGGAGCTGAATGGTGACTCAATCGTTAACATTGCTGCCTCACAGCGCCAGGGACCCAGGTCAGATTCCACCCTTGGGTGACTGTGTGGAGTTTGTATATTCTCTCTGTGACTGTGTGGGTTTCCTCTGAGTCCTCCAATTTCTGAAGTTGTTCCAAAGAACAACTCAGGAACTGGAAATATTGTAATGGTTAATGCATCGTTTGAATCCCCACAGTCCAAGGATGTGCAGTTTGGGTGGATTGGCCATGCTAAATTGCCCATAGTGTCCAGGGATGTGTAGATTAGGTGGATTTGCCTTGAGAAATACAAGGTAAAGGGAGTGGATCTGGGTGGGATGCTCTTTGAAGAGTCGGTGTGGACACGATGGGTCAAATGGCCTTTTTCCACAGCGTAGGGGTTCTATGATTCTAAATCCATTCAGCTACATAGATCCACTGTACCGTGTCATTTAACAACACACTTTGAAAACTATAAACAGCTAATTTTAATTTGTTTTATGAAGGACTGCATTCCTGTTAGGACTGACCAGGTCAAGAGTCAATAAATTTTCTGATGTCAAGCCATTTAAGTTTTACTAGCTTGTTCGCTAGAATAGGATGCTGACCCTGGTATAGTGGTCGATATTTACCTCTCGGTAATAAAAAAAAATCACTAAAGGAGATTATCTGGTCATTTGTAGTTTTGAGAACTAAAATTTAGCTGAAATGTTTCTGACAACATTTCAAAAGTTCTTCACCTTCTGTGAAGGAATTCAGCAAATCCTGAGGTTGTGAAAGGCGGTATACAAACCATAAGTGATCTTTCTTAACCAGCACCCACTTATCTTTGTTTTATAAAATGCACCAGTGACTTAACTTGGATGAATAACCAACCAGTGAGACTGTTTAGATTGTTCGGATCACAACATTTCCATACAGTAAGATTTTGATTCATTTGTACTTCTGCATGTAAACACCAGCTGCTGCAGGGACATGTGTCATCACAAATCATTGATTTTTACATATTATACAAATGAGGTTTTGTTCATCAGTTAGATGTAATGGAGCAGATACAACAACAAATTCAATAAACAAGCATGCACATCATGCCGTGTCTAAATCAATACTGACATGAAATCTAGAACGAATTTCCTTTGTAGTGAGATAGATTGGCATTACTGAATTAGCACAGTTACATTACCCAACACAGAATAGTTCCGGTCAACATTGAGTCTTCTCAGATTTCTTCATTTCCAGTGTTTGAGGGATTAAAACAGCTTATGCTGTTCAATGCTGCTAGGAAGAAATCACTATTTAGCATTCTCCTCACTCAATTCAATTGTGCCCTGGGAAATGCAGCAACATTAACAACTATTATCTCCATAATGCTTCTGTTTAATAATGAATGTGATAGCAAATGTCAGCACAAAGGCTCAGTTGAAATGTCCGTTTTGCTGGATAATGAGAGGTTATAAAATACATATTCTTTACACAATGTGTGTGTCCAGCCTCCTGACTCACCCCGCACAGATAAGAAACAGAATACAACAACAGATTTTCTTTGCTCCTCCTTTGTGAAAACGATGGCCGCAGCCAGCCAAAGGAATTGCTTCCCAACTGCCGAAAGACATTATTCTCATGAGCAAACATCCATTCTGTTGTGGAGAATCACTTCAGTCTGTTACCAATGTTGTGTATCTGTTTTTCTTGTTGTATCAGAATGAAACACTTTCTACATCTGTGAAAGTGGGATTTACCAGGTTAAGCTGGATCCTGAGAAAAACTAAATTATGTGACAAGAAGAAAAGGGAGTTTGTAATTAGTGTAATGCATGCTAAACATTGTGTGTATTTATTAAATACTTCTACTGTAACCATATATGATTGAAGCGAAGCACAAATATCACAATTTATCATGAGTGTTAAGAAAACATCAGAACTCAGGAGAGCTAATAGCTTTATGAGGATATTCCTGAAAAAGTGGCACGCTGTTAAGCTTTTCACCTGTACTTACTAGGAAAGCATCTCACAGCACCAGGGATCCGGGTTTGATTCCCCCCCGGGTGACAGTGTGGAGTTTACACACTCTCGCTGTGTCTACGTGGTTTTCCCCTGGGTGCTCTGGTTTCCTCCCACCATCCTAAAATGTGCAGATTAAGTGGATTGGCTGTGCTAAATTGCCCATAGTGTCTCGATGGATTCGCCATGAGAAATGTGGGATTGCAGGGATAGGATGGGGGTAGTGGGTCTGGGTAGGATGTTCTTCAGAGGGTCTGTATGGGCTCAATGGACTGGAGGGATTCTATGATTTAAAAAAAATGTAAGAATGGCAAATTTCAAAAGGAGAAGTATAACTTATTTCATAGAATCCCTACTGGGTGGAAACAGGCCATTTGGCCCAACAGGTCTACATCACCCTTCCAAAGAGCATCCCACCCAGACCGATCCAACTAACACACACACCCCTGGCCACGATGGGCAATTTAGCATGACCAATCCATCTAACCCACACATCTTTTTACTGTGAGAGGCAACCAGAGCACCTGGCAGAAATGCACACAGACACAGGGAGAATGTGCAAACTCCACTCAGGCAGTTGCCCAAGAGTGGAATTGAACCCAGGTCCCTGGCACTGTGAGACCACAGTGCTAACCACTGAGCCACCATGCCATGCCAATGTTTCCTGCCTTTGAAAGTTAGTATTCTTACGTTTGTCCTCATTAGCGTAAGACAGCATGTTTGTTTTTAGGAATACTCAGGATCTGTACTACCTAGCAACTATTTATGGGAATGTGTCATGACAGTTCTTGAAAACTAACTTTATATTTAGTGTTCAATTCATGTCAATTTGCCTCAAGATAGAAAAATGTCCCAGCTTTATCAGGTTTGAATTTCACCTATTAATTCGTTATGGAGTAAAACTAAACATATCTTCAATATTTTCAATGTGTATATATAAAAAGTGTACCGACTTACCTTGGAAAAATATGCTTGTGACTTCAACTATTCATGTATAAAGGCATAGCTCCCTTTTTAAACTACTCAGAGTAGGTGGCATCTTCGCAAACTTTAAAATGCCCTCCGAAACTAAAAATTAGGCTTGTCAAAAATGAAACAATTATCGAGCCATATAATCACATATCATACACAAAGCTGAGGGGGAATGAGCAGTTGTTTCATCTTAAATCAAACAGAACTGGAGCAGAAAAGATGAAGGGTGAAAACTAATTAGATGATCACTGCCCTGTGCCAATCACTTAAATTTGGACCACAAGATGGCAGTGTGTAGACACTGAAGAAACGTCTCCATAAAAATAGTTACTTAAGTAAAGTACGCATTTACTTTTCAATTCAACAGCTCACAGTCAATATTTTAGACGTATTGACAAGCTCCGACCTTATGCCATTCTTGAAAAAACTCATAAACTGACAATCGATTAAGCAGAAATGTATAAATCTACGTACTTATTTATTCATTCATTCCCTTTCATATTTAGTAACTATCTGCCAGGAGGTAAATAATTTTTCAAATTATTCCTCCCTTCCTGCAAAGGGCTTTCACCCAAAAACTACCTCAATAGCAACTCTTGCATTAAATTTAATGAGCTCCAGCATTCTATTCATTATTTATTTTCCTAAAATGTCAGGGATATTACCATATTCCGCTACTGTGAAGACCGATAGAAAGCTCTTATTAAACATGTAATTGGATAAAACTGCAGATTAAACATAGACATGTAGAAACATCGAAAATAGGTGCAGGAATAGGCCATTCAGCCCTGTTTAATATGATCATGGCTGATCATGCAATTTCAGCATCCCACTCCCGCTTTCTCTTCATACTGTTTGATCCCTTTAGCTGCAAGGGCCACATCCAGCTCCCTCTTGAAGATATCTAATGAACTGACCCCAACAGCTTTCTGCGGTAGAGAATTCCACAGGCTCAGGTGAGTGAAGAAATTCTTCCTATTCTCAGTCCTGAATGGCTGACCCCTTGTTGTTAGACTGTGACCCCTAGTTCTGGACTTCCCCAACATTGGGAACATTCTTCCCTCATCTAGCCTGTCCAATCCCATCCGGATTTTGTATGAGATCTTCCCTCATTCTTCTAAATACCCCCTCAATCTTCTAAAGTGGGAAATTTTCAGTATAGAATTTAGCTCAATGCAGAACAAGTATTTTTTTCTGTCAGGGCAAATAACTCATCTCACCAAATAACATGGTTATGGGTCAGCGTAAATGGTGAGTAATATAATAAGACTGAGGTAAACAGTAAATAGAAGTATAGAGAATAATGTAGATTTGGGGGCTGAGATGATCACAGAACTGCAAAACAAAAGATGAAAAATGAGACAAACAGAGGGAGCAAATGCTAAAAAAGGAAAGATGAAAATAATTTTACAAATGGTATCGAGATTAACAGAGGAAGGGTTTGCAATTTTGTTAGAAGGAAAAGAGTACGCAAGGGAATTGTAGAGCCTTTAAAACAGATGGATATAATATTGTAAATGAAAATGAGGAAATAGTAGGCTGATTGAATAATCACTTTCCCTCAGTGTTTGCAATTGAAGAAGATGCTGTGCCTGATAATCCGAGGAAATTAATAACGCATCAAGGGCTGGAACTCAGTAAATGTATCGAAAGCAAGAAAACAGTATTAGAGCAATAATGGCATTACAAGGTTGATAAATCCCTTGAAACTGATAGCTTCGACACCATGGTCATGAAAGGAAGTAAGAGAGGATTCCGCAGATACGTTAACTATAATCTTGCAAAACCTTTTTCATTCAGGAATTGTCCCTTTCTCATTGAAAATTATAAATGTAACTTCACTATTTCAAAATGATGACAGAGAATAAACAGGAAATTATGGATGTGTTAGCATAATACCTGTTGTGGGAAAGCTATAAAATTCATAATGAAAATGAGCAACTGAGTACTTGGAAGAATTGAATCAGTTAGAGAGAGGTTTATAAACGACAGATGATTTAAAAAGAACTGACAGAATTTTTTGAGGGAAGTAAAAGACATGGAAATATATGAAGCACTGGTTTATGAATGTCGAGAATTTCACATTAAGAGACTATTCACTAAAATGAAAGTCCATTGATTGTGAGCAAATTATTGACAATGTTTGCAGAATGGCAAAGGTGGAAAGTAGAGAGTAAAAGCGAAGGAAGGAAGCAACTGGTCGTGTCCCACAAGGATCTATTATAGGCCCTCAATCATTTATAATATTTTTTAATGAATTAGATAACACAATAAGAGCTCTGCATCTGGTTTACCGCAAATATTGATGGTGTGATAAATAGTGGTGATGGAACAATAAAATTACCAGTTGACATTGATAAATTAAGTGAATGGGCAAAACCATAGTAAATGGATTTCAATGGAGATAAACACAAAGCAATCCACTATGAACCAAAACTTATTGATTCATTAATTATATAAATGTTGGAAATGTTAGATAAAATGGAGTCCAAAGAGATTTAGGGCGTCCATGTCCACAGATTATTACCTTTCCCAAGATATTCCAAGTACTCCAAGGGTTGGATTTTCTAAAAATTGCATTTGCACTTCCTAGATAATGGAAGATTAAGGGATAATTTCATGTTGGCTCTTAGAAGGAATTCATAAAAGAGACGAAATACTTTTTTGCTGATGGTGGAGCTGAGGTCAAGTGGATGAAAACTTAACATCTGAACCAACCTGTTCAGGCAGAAAGTTTAAAAATATCTTATAAAAAACAAAAGAACTGCAGATATTGTAAATCAGAAACAAAAACAGAAATTGCTGGAAAAACTCAGCAGGTCTGGCAGCAATTGTGGACAGAAATGAGAATTAACGTTTCGGGGCAGTGACTGTTCGTCGGAATTTGTAACCCCCAGTTCTAAGGGGGTTAATTGCATATTATTAATAAGTCTGTTTTGTAGAAGTGTAACTTTTTGCTGATAATCATACTGTCAAACCCGGAGGTGAAAGATATCTGCATTGTGGTCCATGTTAACATAAAATTCACAAAAAGTAAAACCTTGTCAGTCATTTCTTCATCTGGGGATAATTTTGTTAATTTGGTTTACTATTTCCCTCTTGAGATAATAACACTAGTTATTCCTAACATTGGCCCTGGGAGTGCTGACAGAAGCTTGGAATCAAGTAAATATATTTTTTGTAATTTTATTGAGAGATTAAAATCCAATAGAAAAGGGTCTATAGTTGTGAACGGTGATGAATATAATTGTAATGACAGCAAAAATGCTTTCCTTGCAGTTAGAAATGACAATTATAACTCCAGAAGTGGCAACAAGATTGTTCTAATTGAATCAATAGATACTTAGAACACTGATTTGCCAAAAAATGACACTTTCCCTCTCAAGAAAGTGAAATGAAATTAGATGTGTCTCATTGTTACACACAGACTCATTTGAACATAAGATAGCACTATCTTTAGTTTTGGGTTGAGCACCACTTCAATTGCCTGCCTTCCTAGTTGGCTAACATGACACCTATGCTGACTGGTGGGAAATATCTTCCAATACTTCTGAGAAAAAATGTTGGTAGCTTGAAATGGATTCAAAAAAAGTACAGTGAACGCAAAAGATTTACCACCCAATGACTGTCATATTTTGCTTTTTCATAAATGAGGAAATAGCATGAAGACTGTGTGAAAACAATGAAAATGGAATGGTTGCCAAAGAGAAAGTGGCAAAGACTGTTATATGAAGATAGAGCAGAACCTGACTAAATACCTAGCAAGCTTAACTTGATTCATATTATATTAAGGTTAGTGAACTCAAAAGTATCAAACTGGAAAGGAAATATTGATCTGCTCATATGCAAAACATTGTTCAAGTGCGTTATTTTTCAGTTGTTAGCCAATATTCTGCAGACTGGCAAGTATTGTGCTATTGGCCCTAAAAACAGTTGATTTATTACGCTGTTTCACACACTCACAGCATATGTTAGGAGACCTCCATTATTCTCATTTTTGTGACAAATTGTATTTCTTGACTTGTATTTCACACGTCCTGAGCAGAAGTGAAACTGTTGCCAGAACAGATGGTGCTGCATGGTGGATGCGCAAGTTAATGATTTGATAGAAGACACGTAATAAGAGGATCCTGGAATGGCTCAGAAAGTTTACCTTTGAGAAGAAACCAAGCAAAATGACTTCAGATTCAATCCATCACAAGTGCCAACTCAACACAACCACGAACAGGGCAGAGTCACAGAGTCATACAGCATGGAAACAGACCCTTCAGCCCAACTCATTGATGGTGGCCACTGGGCTCCATAGGCTATGTCAGGGAATACTGGCCACCTTCCTCCTTCAGTCACCATCCAGTGCCACTTACTCAAGTGGGCACCAGGTGAGAACAGCAGTTGGCCCTGATACCCCATGCACAGTCAAACAATCAATTATTTCATCCTTTCGATTCACATGCGAAGGATGGTCTCTTTTCTGAAGTACAGTTAGGAAATAAATGCACCCATGAAGCCCAACTCAACTGGAAGATTAGAGTCTTCAGTTGACGCATGAGAGAAACTGAGGAAGAATTAAATAAAGACGCATTCAGTACTGAATCTTCAAGCGAGGAAATCATATGCAAACCCAGTTCCAATAAATCTGCAGCATCCTCAGAAGCCCGGCCAATTAAGCCATATATCAGCCTGACCAAGGACAACCTCTCATCTCTGCTAACATGTTGCCTCCCTCAGGAAGGCGTGCTGCTGAGTGGGGAGACCACCAATGACCATCTTTACAACTGCACTGAACATTATGTGGATCCCCTGCCCAACCACTTCTGCTCCACTTCTCAGGCAGTTACAATAATCAGGACACTGCCTGGACACAGATTCCTCCCAAAAATTTCTGATCTGTGTTTTGAAGGTATCTTAGTCTTGAATCAGCGTCTCCTCTGTGCTGCAACTTAAAGAGTGGCCCCTGTTAATGGTGGCGCTGTTGAGAGGTCTTCAATTACACCATCAGCTGGAGGGAATGAGCTGTTGTAATGTATCAGTATCCCATTCAATGTTGTTGAATCTTATAGAAACAGACCCGAGAGCCTATATTTTATTAAAATATCCCCTTGAATGCATTACGAAGATCTCAACTATTATGCCTTGAAAGGGTGAGTGCACATTCTGAAACAAACACAGAGAATGCTGAAGAAACTCAACACATCTGGCAAAGCAAAACAGTGGAAAGAAGAACAGAGTTAACATTTTGATTTGGCTAAGACTGTTCTTCAGAACCCAAGTTCTATCCTGCTATTTCTGTTCCCCATAGCATCTCAGACAACCTTGCTTTATGTTGCACCTTCTTTGCAGCCATAACTTTGTATTCTTTGTTCTGTTCAATCTGCCTATGATCTTTGTATGTTATGATCTGCCTGGACTGCACACAAAATAAACCTTTTCACTGTATTTAGGTACATGGCACAATAATAAATCAATTCAAATCAAATTAAATCAGTATATATTCGTTGAGATAACAAGATGTAGAGCTTCATGAACACAGCGGGCCAAGCAGCATCAGAGGAACAGGAAAGCTGATGTCTTGGGTCTGGACCCTTCTTCAGAATTGGGGGGAGGGAAGGGGATTCTGAAATAAATAGAGAGGAGGAGGCGGATGGAAGATGGATAAAGGAGCAGATAGGTGGAGAGGAGACAGATAGGTCAAGGAGGCGGGGATGGAGCCAATAAAGGTGAGTGTAGGTGGGGAGTTAGGATGGGGGTTAGTCAGTAAAGGGAAGACGGACAGGTCAAGAAGGCGGGGATAAGGCTGGTAGCTAGGAGGTGGGGATGGGGGTTGAGGTGGAAGGAGCGGATAGGTGGGAGAAAAGACGGACAGGTCAGGGAGGCAGGGATGGATCCAGTAAAGGTGAGTGTCGGTGGGGAGTTAGGATGGAGGTTGGTCAATCAAGGGAAGACGGACAGGTCAAGGGGGCGGGATGAGGTTAGTAGGTAGGAGATGGGGGTGGGGCTTGAGGTGGGAGGAGGGGATACGTGGGAGGAAGAACAGGTTAGGGAGGCGGGGATGAGCTGGGCTGGTTTTGGGATGCGGTCGGGGGAGGGGAGATTTTGAAGCTTGTGAAATCCACATTGAGCTGCAGGGTTCCCAAGCAAAATATCAGGTGCTGTTCCTGCAACCTTCGGGTGGCATCATTGTGGCACTGGAGGAGGCCCAGGATGGACATGTTGTCCAAGGAGTGGGAGGGGGAGTTGAAGTGTTTCGCGACTGGGAGGTGCAGTCGTTTGTCGCGAACCGAGCGTACGTGTTCCACAAAGCAGTCTCCAAGCCTCCTTGACCTGTCCGTCTTCCCTTGACTGACTAACCCCCATCCTAACTCCCCACCTACACTCACCTTTACTGGCTCTAACCCCGCCTCCTTGACCTGTCTGTCTCCTCTCCACCTATCTGTTCCTTTATCCATCTTCCATCCGCCTCCCCCTCTCTCTCTATTTATTTCAGAATCCCCTTCCCCTCCCCCATTTCGGAAGAAGGGTCCCTACCCGAAACATGAGCTTTCCTGCTCCTCTAATGCTGCTTGGCCTGCTGTGTTCATCCAGCTCTACACCTTGTTATCTCAGATTCTCCAGCATCAGCAGTTCCTACTATCTCAGTATATTTTCATTAGTTGCTTCTGCTGGTGGGACAATGAGCATAAAGGATCCCTTTACCAACTGAAAGGTTTATTGAAAACTCCGATAATACAATTAGAGGATATATGATATATGGATACATAAATATCACATTTTGTTGCAATTTTTACATGGTTATTTAAGAAAATATAGCAAAGTGAATCTGTAGCAATCCCAGTATTAAGATATAAGGACACTTTCAATATAGGGGCAAAAAACTGAAGAAAGGGACTTAAATTTGGCTTTACATCAAATCCATATAGAAAATCAAAGTCAAGCAAAAATCAGCTCAATTCTTCATTATGTAAATTTTCACTTAGACTCATTTGTACTGTGTTTCTTTATTTAATTGGCAGGTAGATCACAATCGTATCTTCAAATACAGTGAAAGGAAACAGATGTTTGCACATGAAGTGATATATTGAACAAAAATAGACTTTGCAAGATCTGGTCTCAAGAGTTTCATCATAAACTGAGTGCAATGTTTTCCAGGCAGTGAATGTGAGTGGGCGGATGTTGAAAATGTTGGCATTGAGTGTTTGTATTCTATTTTCACATTGGCACGTTGGATGGCATGACAGTCCCCGGTGATCTGAGAAGTGCCACTAGGTTCACAGAGGCAGGGATTGCCATTAGTAAACCTTCCCTGGGCCATGAAGCATCGGGAAAGTAGTGCCGTCACCCACAAGCTGTTTGTAGGCCAACTCTGTCTGGCTGGTGGACTCGCCATAGTGTGGGGGGTTGTAAAATCCTGATGGCCTGGTAAAATGATTATTAATAGATCAAACAATTACCTCAATTGGGCATCAATTCTAGTTGACAGGCAGCTGAGCTGCTTCTCTTCTCATCTGTGGGAACATCCCCTGAAAGTGGGAACACGCAGGGCTTCCTCCCTGGCACCATTTTATTACCCATCTCCAGTAAATAGGTAAAATAACAGCTTGCAGACAGTAAGAACTGCTGATGCTGGAGTCAGAGATAACACAGTGTGGAGCTGGAGGAACACAGCAGGCCAGGCAGCATCAGAGGAGCAGGAAAGTTGATGTTTTGGGTCGGGACCCTTCTTCAGAAATGGGCCACATTTCTGAAGAAGGGTCCCAACCTGAAACATCAGCTTTCCTGCTCCTCTGATGCCGCTTGGCCTGTTGAGTTCCTCCTGCTCCGCACTGTGTTAGCTTAGGTTTTCTTGTTTTTCACAATTAATTTCCCTGTTTTGGTGGCAGTGGTATACGTGGTTAGCTTACCTTCTTGACAGTGCAATTAGACTATCCCCAACATCATCTGACTGAAGAGCTAATGCTTCTTATCTTCAAGCCACTTCAGAATATTATTAAAGCCTGTTTTTCTGATATTTAGTGGGAAAAGAACAGGTTATTTGGCAATAGCATTATGTAAGACCACTGCATCATTTTGGAGGTACCTAACAGAAGTTCAATGTTCAAAACATAATTCCAGGTGCTGTCATATTTTCTCATCAGATGCTACACATAACATTTGGGTTTTGACTGCGGCAGGTTATCTTACTTGGTGTGACAATATCTACTCGAAAAATAATAAACTGGAACATGGATAAGTAGAAACGAAAGTTCCAGTCAGCTGTCTATAACAGCATTGCTTTACGTATGACCATTGCATTCAGAAACACATAAGTCACCCCAGTTAAAGGAAAAGTGTATGCTTCTATTAGCATGGAATGCTTCAAGTGATCTGAGTTAAGACAGAGTCTGAGATTTTTATACCAACAAGTCATATGCTATGATACAATGAGCATGTCTCTTAATGGCACATTGACATACTGTATCTCTTAAAGGTACTCTTTAACATATCATTCAGCCACAATATACAGAACCTTACATTTGAAAAACTATCAGGGTAACAAGGACATGAAAGGTTAAGTACATTGATAATGTTGGAATCTCTCAGTAAATGCATTCCTATTGAAAGGCATAAATCCTATTTCACAGATAAGCAGATATTCCATGTGAAGCTGTAAACTTTACATTGATCTTTCCCATGAACTGAATGATGGGTTAAAACTCAGACCTGCATCCAGGTTAGAACAAAGAACTTGAATTGAAATCTTCCAAATCCCAATAAAAAAGAAACTCAAAGTGTGGAGCGAGAGGAATGCAGCAGATCAGGCAGCATCAGAGGACCTCTGTGTTCCTCCAGCTCCACAGTTTGTTATCTCTGACTCCAGCATCTGAAGTTACTGCTATCTCAAAAAAAAACTCAATCAAATTTAGTGAGGCACAACCTCCCTGTTAAGTAACGGCACGGTGGTTCACTAGTGAGCACTGCTGCCTCACAGCACAAGGGAGCTTGGGTTCAATCAGATACAAATCCAGTTCCAACAAATCTGCAGGATCCTCAGAAGCCTGGCCAATTAAGTCACATATCACCCTGATCAAGGGCAACCTCTCATCTCTGCTAGTATGTTGCCTTCCTTGGGAGGGCTTTCTGCTGAGTGGGGAGACCACCAATGACCATCCTTTACAACTACACTGAACATTCGGGTAACTCTCTGTGTGGAGTATGCACATTCTTCCCATGTCTACACATGTTTCTTCCAGGTGATTTGGTTTCCTCCCACAGCCTAAAAATATGCAGGTTAAATGGATTGGCAATGCTAAATTGCCCATAATGTCCAGGGATGTGTGGTTTAGGTGGATTAGCCCTGGGAAATGCAGGGATATGGATGACAGTTGGTGAGTGTGGATAGAATGCTCTTTGGAGGATCAGTGTGGACTCGATAGGCTGAATGGCCTGCTTCCACACTGTAGGGATTCTATGATTCCATGATTCTATAAAGCCATGCTATTTGTCACTAATAAGCCCATTTTTTTTCAAAATGTGAATAAATCATGTCCTTAAGAGTCTTTTCCAATAATTTCCCTATCACTGACAGAAGGCTCATGGGCATGTAATTTCCTGGATTATACCTGTTGCTCTTTTGAAACAAAAGGAAAAACATTGACTCTTCTCCAGTTGTCTGGGACCTCGTCTGGGACTAAAAAAGATATGCTCCAGCAATTTCCTTCCTTGACTCTCTCGGTATTCTGGGATAAATCCCATCATGTCCTGGGGACTTGTCTACCTTAATGTTTTTCAAAACATCCAACACCTCCACCTTTTTTTTAACTCAACATACCCGAGAATATCAACATACCTGTGTCTAGACTCACCATCCACACTGTCCTTCTCCTTTGTGAACACTGATGCAAAGTAGTCATTAAGGACCTCACCTACATTCTCAGGCTCCACTCTCCATTTCCTCCTTTGTGCTTGAGTGGACCTAACCTTTCCCTAGTTATTCTGTTACATCTAATAATATGGTATCTACAGGGAGATGCAGCAGGCTAAGACTCACCATAGTGGTCGACAATTCAGGATGAGGATTTCCAACTCCAGATTTCAGCACAGCTATTTGTAAATAACTGCTACCCAGTGTAGAAGAAACCTCAGGATGTCCTGAGCACACTTATGCCAGCTCTTGAACAAGGACATGTGCTTGAAGGGGCTGGGTGGCAACCCCACACCAGTAACCCTCAAGGTTATGGCTAACCTTGAATTTTTTGCTAGTTTGTCAATCCAGGGAGCGAAATGGGATCACTGTCACAATTCTACTCATATGTGCATTGGGAATTCACTGGCCTCAGTATGTGCAAACTACATGATGTACTGCAGTTATAATATTGGTTTAACAATACCACATTGATGTGATATGTCTACTGCTGAGGAACGTGAGCTTTCCATTTTAACACCGTAGTTATCGCTCACCATCCTATATGTAGCATGATTGCTTGAAGGAGGTCGTCTTGGTTAATGTTGAAATTGAACTACAAAGGACTAGAAAATATTGCTTTGAATTAGATTGAAGTAACTGAGAGGTGGGAAAAAAAAACGGTTTTCACTCAGCAAGTAGTTAGGGTGTGAAATGAACTGCCTGGAAGTGTATTGTGGGCAGGTTTCATTAAATCTTCCAAGAGGGCATGGTAAGATTATTTAAATAGAAGCAATGTGACAAGTTGCAGGGAAAACACAGATTAACACTAAATTAAAATGTTAAATTAACTCAAGTTAAAATCCTCAGAGAACCAGTGATGGGCTCCTCTTGTCCTGTGAAAACTCGATGATTGTGTGATACAATGTACATCAGAGGCCAGCTATTGAACTCGTTCCCCCTTAAGCCAGCCAATCAAGCATCAAGGACATTCAAATTCTCATCTATCGCTTGCTTTGCACCAAGTGCTGGATGCAATCTATTGTACCCGCATGGATCTGAAAGTACTCTATCACCAACCATCAGTCTTTGTGACCAGAAAATCATTCTACTCCCTTCAAGTTCCGTGACCACAACAGGCAGATTTTGCCAGTCTGCACTGGAGATTCGGGGATCTGCCATAACTTATAAGAATCCGAGAAATCGCAGATGTCAGCTTCTATCGAAGGTCCTTGGCCCATACAGGGCTGGTCGCTGGGAGACAATGGTCATCCCCTCTGAAACAGGCTCATGACATCTCGGAGAAATCCTCAAGATTTCCGCAGAGTAAATACAGATCACAGCTCTCCTGAAGGTGGAGATCTCGTGCCCGAACTGATGAGGCAGAGACAATCAGGGTGCCTCGCATCATTACACCCTTCACAGCCTGAGTCTGCAAAGGGGCGGAGGTGGTGGGTGGTTGCTTTTGTAGAATCATAGAACCCCTACAGCGTGGGCACAGGCCATTCAGCCCAACACATCCATACCGCCACTTTGTAGAGCATCCCACCCAGATCCATTCTCCTACCCTTGTCTAACCCAACCCAAACATCCCACAACACTATGGGCAATTTTCCATGGCCAATCCACCTAGCCTGCACATATTTGGACTATGGGGAGAAACCGGAGCTCCCGGAAGAAACTCATGCAGACACGGGGAGAATGTGCAAACTCCACACAGACAGTCATCCAAGGGTGGAATCAAACCCAGGTCCCTGGTGCTGTGAGGCAGCAGTGCTAACCACTGAGCCACCGTGCCACTTTCTGTGGAACATAGAAGAGATGCAGCAATGAGAAATTATCTTTGGGGATGAAGAATCGGGTGAAGATCCCATGATGCTTCAGAAGTAACTGTCAAAGAGAGAAGGAAAGATGATATTTGAGACAGCCTGAGAGGCCAAAGAGAACCTTTTCTTTTCCAGGATGGCTGGAAATTTCCAATTTGCTGATTATGATTTTATTTCATCAGTTTGAATATTTCAGCAGTTTGGTCTGTTGCAAAAACTTAATGGTTCTTGTTCATTACTATCTTCAGTGAAACATTTAGTCCTTCTTTCAGATGTGGTTTTATAATAACATCTCTGTGAAAGCTAAACTGTCTCATAAACCTTTGCTTTTTCTCAGCATTAGCCATAAAGCAGCTGTGAAACAGTGAGCACTTCCAGTATATCATACTCCCAGAAGGCCACACTAAAATGGCCCTTGAGCCAAGGACACGAAAGTCACATCAGAACAGTGCTCCATTGTGAGGAGAAGCAATTTATCACTCATCCTGAGAATGCTCTTTCACAGCCTTTCTCCAACACTATCCCTTCAAAACTTTAGAATGCTATGAGCCTTTCCTGTATTCTTGCTATGACAGTACGTCTCTATGACAGTGTGTTAAGTACAATGGGTTGCAATTTCTGTGCCTGCCTTCGACAGAAATTTGTACAATAATAGAAACTAAATCAAGTCACACATTGGTCATCTCACAGTCTTAAACGTCACAGCATTCCTTTAGAAACCCAGACATAAGACAAATCTTTCCCTCATGAAACATGTGCGAGCGTCAAACATTCCACAGAGTGTGATGGAGGGGTAAATAACTTAGAGATCCCAGATTCCACTTAATCTCCTCTACTTTAGCTTCAATATCAGTGTTCGTGAGACTCATCTGCTGCCCCCTGGTTGCAATCCCTGTTTTACAGGATGTGAGGTTCCCTGGCAGATGAGGTTCTCTGTTT
>NC_063359.1:11581100-11631306 GCF_021869965.1 Rhincodon typus | reverse complement strand
TCTGTTTTACAGGATGTGAGGTTCCCTGGCAGATGAGGTTCTCTGTTGATACTTTCTTTGTTGATTTTGAGAGAGCAAGCAATGCTTGATGATTGTAATGCAGCAAATTCTTTTGCTGGTTAAAGATGCATCCAATGCTCCACACCATATCATTAACCTGGACTACTGTGACAATAAGGCTACAGCAGGTGTATAATAACAACAGTGCGAACTTTACACAATGGTTGAACACTCATGCCACTGGTCTGATCTGACCATAACACTGTAAGAAATAGGAACAGGAGTAGGCTGTTTGACTCCTCGAAACTGCTGTGCCATTCAATAAAATCATGACTTATCCGACATTCCTCATGTCTACTTTCCTGTGTTTTCCCCTAAACACTTCATTCCCCCATTGATCGAGAATCTATCTCAGCCTTAAATATACACAAGGAGCCTGCTGTCACAGCTCTCTGTGGCCAGGAGTTCCAAAGACTCACAGCCCTCTGAGAAAAGAAAGTCCTCCTCATTGGGCCAACTCTCTGACACCTCCTCCTACCACCCGCTTGATCATGACCCCACCCCCGAACACCAAACCATCATCTCCCAAAACATCCACAACCTCATCACCTCAGGTGACCTCCCACCCACAGCCTCCAACCTCATCGTTCCCCAACCGCGCACCGCCCGCTTCTATCTCCTTCCCAAAATCCACAAACCTGACTGCCCTGGTTGACCCATTGTCTCTGCCTGCTCCTGCCCCACCGAACTTATCTCCACTTATCTCGACTCCATTTTCTCCGACTTGGTCCAGGAACTCCCTACCTACGTCCGTGACACCACCCACGCCCTCCACCTCCTCCAAACCTTCCAATTCCAAGGTCCCCAACACCTCATCTTTACCATGGATGTCCAGTCCCTATACACCTGCATTCCCCATGTACATGGCCTAAAGGCCCTCCGCTTCTTCCTGTACCACAGGCCTGACCAGTCCCCCTCCACTGACACCCTCATCCGCTTAGCCGAACTCGTCCTCACCCTCAACAACTTCTCTTTCAATTCCTCCCACTTCCTACAGACAAAGGGGGTGGCCATGGGGACCCGCATGGGCCCAAGCTATGCCTGCCTCTTTGTAGGTTACGTGGAACAATCCCTCTTCCAAAGCTACACTGGCTCTAAACCCCACCTCTTCCTCCGTTACATTGATGACAGTATCGACGCCGCCTCGTGCTCCCACAAGGAGCTCGAACAGTTCATCCACTTCGCCAACACCTTCCACCCCAACCTTAAGTTTACCTGGACCATCTCTAATACCTCTCTCTCCTTCCTGGACCTCTCTGTCTCCATCTCGGGCAACCACCTGGAAACCGATATCCATTTCAAGCCCACCGACTCCCACAGCTACCTAGACTACACCTCCTCCCACCCACCTTCCTGCAAAAATGCCATCCCCTATTCCCAAATCCTTCGCCTCCGCCGCATCTGCACCCAGGATGAGGCATTCCACTCTTGAACATCTCAGATGTCCTCGTTTTTCAAAGACCGCAACTTCCCCCACTCAGTGGTCGAGAACGCCCTCAACCGTGTCTCCCACATTTCCCGCAACTCATCCCTCACACCCCCTCCCCGCAATAACAACAAAAACAGAATCCCCCTCGTCCTCACGTACCACCCCACCAACCTCCGGATCCAACGCATCATCCTCCGACACTTCCGCCATCTGCAATCCGACTCCACCACCAAAGACATTTTTCCCTCCTCACCCTTATCTGCTTTCCGGAGGGACCACTCTCTCCGGGACACCCTTGTCTGCTCCACACTCCCCTCCAGCCCCACGACACCCAGCACTTTTCCCTGCAACCGCAGGAAGTGCTACACCTGCCCCTACACCTCACCCCTCACCCCCATCCCAGGCCCCAAGAAGACTTCCCACATCAAGCAGATGTTCACCTGCACATCTGCTAATGTGGTATACTGTATCCACTGTTCCCGATGTGGCCTCCTCTACATCGGGGAAACCAAGCGGAGGCTTGGGGACCACTTTGCAGAACACCTACGCTCAGTTCGCAATAAACAACTGCACCTCCCAGTCGCGAACCATTTCAACTCCCCCTCCCATTCCTCAAACGACATGTCCATCCTGGGCCTCCTGCAGTGCCACAACGACGCCACCCAAAGGTTGCAGGAACAGCAACTCATATTCCGCTTGGGAACCCTGCAGCCCAATGGTATCAATGTGGACTTCACAAGCTTCAAAATTTCCTCTCCCCCGACTGCATCCCAAAACCAGCCCAGCTTGTCCTGTCTCCCTAACCTGTCTTCCCTCCCACCTTTCCCCTCCTCTCACCTCAAGCCCCACCCCCACCTCCTACCTACTAACCTCATCCTGCCTCCTTGTCCTGTCCATCCTCCCTGGACTAACCTATCCCCTCCCTGACTCCCCACCTACACTCACCTTTACTGGCTCCACCCCCGCCTCTTTGACCTGTCTGTCTCCTCTTCACCTATCTTCTCCTCTATCCATCTCTATCCGCCTCCCCCTCTCTCCCTTTTTACTTCAGAACCCCCTTCCCCTCACCCATTTCTGAAGAAGGGTCTAAGCCTGAAACGTCAGCTTTCCTGCCCCTCTGATGCTGCTTGGCCTGCTGTGTTCATCCAGCTCTACACCTTGTTATCTCCTCCTCATTTCAGCCTTAAATTGGCTGAGACTATTTATTTTGAGACTACGCTCTCTGGTCCTAGACTCTCCCAAGAGTGGAAACATATTCTCAACATTTACCCTATAAAGCCCCTGTTGAATCATGTGCTTTATACAATACATTATACTACCTTTGCCTCATGTTATGTCAAGGTATAGGCCCAATTTCTGCAGCTGGAGTGGAGGGAGCCTTCTGTGTGGTATACCCTGCTTATTTTGAAGACTTGAGTAGTCAGCCCTCTTTCAGTCTAGAGAGCACCGGCCTGCTGAGAATCTCCTGCTGTTTTGCAAGGTCACGCTGCTCAGCCTGGCACACTGCAAGCAGGAGGAAGGTGAAGGGGCAGGACACCACTAGAGTGTCCTGAGAAGAACCTGCAGAGAAAACGTCTGTTGTTCATCCTCCCTGTGGGCACCTGATGGCACTGGAGAGGAAGGCGCATCAGTGAGGCGTGAAGTCAAGGCCCCTGTTACCCCTCTTGCTTTGCCATTGATGCTGAGGACTTAAGGCAAAAGCAATGATGTTCAGGCCGGAGTGCATATCTGACAGTCTTTGCGAGTTCTGGTGCACCTGAGTCCCCAAGACAGCGGCCACCCTTTCCTTGGAGTCACCACAGAAGTGTAAATGTGATAGGCCTTCTCAATCTTTCATTCCAGCCCATTGAGTGCCTCTGGCATATTTGGCTGATGCTCCAATGCCACAGGCTGAAGGTTGAGCATTGCCACCAATGGCCAATTACAGAAGTGCTTCTCAGGCATGGGGCAGATGCCTGGTCTCTGAAAGTGTTAGAGATGTTGGGCATGTCTTCTTCCACCATCTATTGCTGAACTGTCAGTGATGTGTCCACCAAAGTGTGGCTCCCAGACTCGGGAATAAAGCAAAAAGAAACAAAATGGAGTCTGAAGTTACAGTCGAATATTGTTGAACTCATTTTTGAATCTAGACAGCTGGCTCATGCCAAACTGAAAGATGTTTCTAACATTTCCCTCTTCTGATGAAAGATCACAGACATTTTGGGTTTCTGCCCAACATCAAGGTCATATTAAATCATACAATCATAGGGTTTTACAGTACAGAAGTAGGCTATTTGAAACATCATACTTGTACTGGCTCTCAAAAGAGCCACACAGCTAGTCTCACTCTTCAGCTCTATTTCTGTAGCCCTCTTGCTTCATTACTTTCAAATAGATATTCAGCTCTCCTTTGAAACCCCTATGGAATCCACCTCCTCGACTTTCTCAAGCAGTGTATTCCAAATCCTGACAACTCTGAGGTGCAGGGCTGGATGAACACAGCAGGCCAAGCAGCATCATAGGAGCAGGAAGGCTGGCGTTTCGGGCCTAGACTCTTTGAGTAAAGAAGTTTCTCCTCATCTCACTCTTAGCTCTCTTGTTGACAATTTTGAAATTGTGACCTCTAGTTGCTGACAGAGCAACTAGTAGAAACAGAATATTCTTCTAAGGTTTTGGAGTAGATCTGTAGCTCGGGTTGTGGGTGTTGAGGTTGGTTGGCTCGCCGAACTGGTTTGTTGTTCCACATATTCCGAATATTCTTCTTTATCCCATCAAAATTGTTCATAATTTTGAACACCTCAATAAGATTACCACTTAATCCTCTCTGCTCCAAGGAGAATAAACTCAATTTCTCTAATCTTTCCTTATATCTAAAATCCCTCATTCCTGGTATCATTCCAATAAATCTCCTCTAAGCTCTCTCCTTCCTTAAATAAAATGCCCAGAACTGAACACAATACTCTGAATGTGGTCTGACCAATGATTTGTAAACGTGTAGCATCACTTCCTTACTTTTATACTCTATGTCTCGATCTATAAACCCAAGGATCCTATAAGACTTCTTAACAACTGTTTCAAACCGCCTGGCCACCTTCAGAGAATTATGATTTTAAACCTTGTGGTCCCTCTGCTCCCGTATTCCCCTCAAAGTTGTACCATTTCATCACATTTTAGGTAGGGTTTATTTTTAGCTTTAAAGGTTTGGTGCATAAGTAGAATTCGGTATTTCACAATTAGTTTCTGGATGTATAGCTTTGTTTGGACCTTACAGCTGTATAATAGTCTCTCAGATCCAGTAACCAATAGAAAATTAATGAATTAGGCACAGTGCTACTATGACTAAAATCGTTAATCTTCATAGAAGTTGATAGCACATATGCTTATGGCCAGGAAAGAAGTACATTTTAAGTACTAAGGAAAATAAAATTTGCTTCGAAAGTTGGCATTTCTGCTGAATAAAGCTGATATTCATTGTGTGTTATTTTTCTGTATTGGATAACTGTGAAGAAGTCACCAAGCAATAGCAGCAATTATTAAGAACTCTTTTTTTCAGGAGCCTGGGAGGTTGAGAGGTGACCTTATAGAAGTTTATAAAATCATGAGGGGTATAAATAGGGTTAATGGTAGTTGTCTTTTCCCTAGGATGGGGGATTTGAAGATTAAAGGGCATTTTTTAAGGTGAGAGGAGAGAGATTTCAAAAAGACATGAAGGGCAAATTTTTTTTATACAGAGGGTGGTTCGCGTGTCTTTTGAACTTTCTGAGGAAGCAGTAGATGTGGGCACAATTACAACATTTAAAACAAATTTGGATAAGTGCATGATTAGGAAGGGTTTGGAGGAATTTGGGCCAGGAGGAGGCAGGTGGGACTAGTTTAGTTTGGGATTATGTTCGGCATGGACTGGTTGGACCAAAGTATCTGTTTCCATGCTGTATGACTCTATGACTTTGGCAAGTCGTAAACAGATGCATTGCATTTAATTGGGCTTCAACTGAGACTGCATGATGAAATAATGTTTGGATGATTATACTAACAAGAGAATTCTGAACATAGTTAGTAATTTGAGATATGGAAGAAGAGTCATCCCACATCCACAAATGTCAGTGTCTTTTTTTTATTTGCTCATGAGATGTGGGTGTTGCTCTCCATCTTTAATTACCTTGAGAAACTGGTAGTAAGCTCCCCACAGAGCTGTCAGAGAGCAGGTTTCAGGTTTTTTAACCCTGGCAGTTCTTTAACTAAAAGTAGAGATCCCACTATATGTCATATTCTGAGGATGCATATCAAAAGTTTTATTTGTTAAAAGTTGTTTACATAATTAAGCAGCACAAGTTAGTGAAATATCTGCAAGTTGTGTACAAAAGATTAATCAAAGACTTAGATTATTCAAAGCCCTTCGAACGTTTGTATGCAAACTTGAGATGGTGTACTTACCAGAAGAAATTAGCACATTTTGCACTCAATGAGAATAGAACACACTTAAGAAAATTTTAAATATAAACTTACAGAGCATAATTGCCTTTCCAACGCTTCAATGCAATAAGCTATAACAGTAACATCGGAAAGGTGTTGAATTTTTGTACGTGACTATCCTGTCAAGGACAAGCACTGTCTGTGCAGTTTTAACAAGCTATAATTATCAAGGCATGTGGATCACCCCACAAGAGAGGTGTGATGCAAAAATGTACGTGTATGTCACTGGGTTGGTTAATTTTGACACCGTTTTCAACTGACACTAGGGCTATGATTTTTCCCTTTTCAAGGTAAAGTATTAAGGCATATTAGGTGTCAACTAACTCACTGCTGAGGAAACTCAACTGAATATGCATCAATCAACTTGTTAAGAGTTCACAAGAGAGCTTTGATGAGTATCTCAGCCTATCCTCGACATTGGTGTCATGTCCAATAGGAAGCTGACACTTCAGCTTTCACCCTGCGAATCTGGGGAATTCCCTGCCCAGTGAAGCAGTTGAGGCTATCTTTCTGATGAAGGGTCTAGGCCCAAAACGTCAGCCTTCCTGCTCCTATGATGCTGCTTGGCCTGCTGTGTTCATCCAGCTCTACACCTTGTTATCTCAGAGGCTACCTTGTTGGATGTTTTTAAGGAAAAGATAGATAGATTTTTGAACAGGGAAGGAATTAAGGGCTATGGTGAGCTGGCAAGTAAGTGGGGTTGAGTCCACTAAATGATCAGCCATGATTTTATTGAATGGCGGAGCAGGCTCAGCAGGCCAGATGGCCTACTCCTGCTTCTATTTCTTATGTCCTTATGTCCTAAAGACTGTCAGTTAAGATTTACTCCTCTAGGGTTTCAACAGTGAGAGGTTAGAGGTGAGGTGATTGCCTTCTGCTTGGAACAATTGGCAGCCTCGCCACTGACCCAGCCAGCAAGTCACCTTGGTTAGCCTGTTGGCAAACCTGTCACTTTTCTTACCTATTGGAAAGACAGATAACGTGAGAGCAGCCGAGTTGAGGATCCTAAGTGACCATCATTGACCACTTAAGGGCTTTACTTGATTGCAGGTCAAGGAAGTCCCGATGTCCTTCTCACAAAAAAAAACTGACTTGTTGCACACTTGCCCAATTATTTCCTCATCCAATCACCTCTGAGTAGCAGAAAACCTCTCCCTTGATGTTTATCACATTCCATTCTTATCACATTTACTAGCAATAATTGATTTCTGAACAGGAGATTTGTCCTAAAGAAATACAATAGAACAACAACATTTTTGTTCTCTCTTCCAAAGAGGTAGTGACAATAATCCAACCTTCTTGCCTGCAGTGTGACCACCATTTTAGTGCACACAATGATTTTTTTTATTATTTATTGGGAAATGTGGGCATTGTTTGCTGGGCCAGCACTTATTGTCCATCTCTAAATGCCTTTGAGAAGGTAGTGACGAGCTGCCTTGAAAATTCTGAGAGAAGGGAGCAATTAAGGAACAATCATGCAAGACAAATTCCCTTTTTATGCTGCTTTCTCTTGAATTGTAAAATGCAATATATCTTTTAGAATTCAAGTATTATACACCAGATACAATACAGCTGCCACATTGCTGATGCTAACGCATGATCTTTGACTCTCTGGGACTGAATTTTAACCTAAATGAATGGTCAAGTTTGGATTGAGTGTGAAGCAAGGGGAGAAGTGCAGGGCAAACCTAAGCATGCTGACTTATACCCACTTCCAGAATGCCCTTTCTGACTTGATGAAATGTTCCAATCAATTCAACACAACCCAAGGAGTCTTAGGGCATTACATATGACAATGAAGCTTAACCTAATTGCAATGCAGGTTTTTAGCTTTAACTCTGCTAAACCAGGTTTGTCTAATCCCTATGAATATGGCAGATTCAATAAGCTGAGGACATGGTAGGGGTTACGTCTACCTCCTGGCTTCCAATGCCTTCTTGAGAAGATTCATAATTGGATAGCCTCCAAGGGCTAAGATAAGAATTTCAATCTCACTTTATGGCCTCGATTTTCCTAACCAGGGGGTTTCCAAACCCCATTCCACCATCAATAAAGAAACAGCAGCAAAACTTGTGAATGATGACTACTGGTTTGACCGATCTTGTATACTTCCAAATGGAGCTTCAGTTCAACAAGTGCGTTAATTTTTTTACATTTTTTAAACTTTTCCTTCTAAACTTTTCCTCCAGTACAAGGCCGCCGACCTAACCCCACTGTCACCAGAAACCACTTTGAAACTCCAACCTCTGATCACATCAGGCCCCAATGCATCCACTCACCACTTGACTTCCTGAGCTTTTTTGGTCATGATGGCCCCAATCTCCCTCCTGAAATAGCAACACACCCCATTGGCCACACCATGAGCACCCTCCATCATTCACTCGTCTCACTATTAACTAACTACCTTCCAACAACATTTTCTTGTCATATGTATAATGGGAAATGTCATCACAAAGCATTTGCAACCCTAATTATACATACTGACTCAATAAACACCTGTTCGACACAATGGTTTGGCCAAAGTGTTCCATTAGATTTGGTGCAGAAAAACATTTTTTTTTTCACTCAGCTTTATTCATAATTCGTAGCTGGCAGTGTATTACAGCTTTAAGAGTTGAGTATACTAATGAGTCAAGGATCAAGATGATACCACATGACCAGCAACCATAAGAACTCCAATCAGCAGCATGCCAACCCTAGGAGGTAAATTATTTAATAACTAAAATTATGAGCCTAAGTATTAAATAAACTTATTTGAAATTTTCAAGTAAATTGAACCTGTGCTACTTACCACTTTAGTATGACAATAATACTTCTGTGTTCGGGAATACAACACAGGAATATGTCAGGAAGTGCATCATAAAACATAAGCAGGAAAAGAAATCTCCAACAATACAAAATTGTTTTCTCATTCTTTGCTTATTTCAAAGGAGCTGTCTAGACTTCACTGTAGGGAGCGAGCTGTCTCTTTTAAAATGTTGCCTTGGCAATGTAGGATGTACCAGAGAATAAAGTGAAAGATCACGGGAACAATACAGCTACATCAAAACGTCTATTGAGAACAATAAATGTATCTCTCACCAAGAAAAATGGTTTCAGCCAAGTCTTTGTTTTTAGAAGTCTCGACAATGTAAAACAATTATGGCCAAAAAAGAGTATTGTACCTATGGGTTTGTGATTGTAAATTATTCTGCAGTGAGTCATTTAAATTTTAATCCATTGATCGGTTGATTTTGTTAGAATTGTAAGTTATTTCACACTTTTTTTCAACATAAAGAGAAATCTCAACTTTAATGACTTGTTCCAGACAGTTGTCAGGTTATTAGGATATGGTAATGTTCGGAGCAAATCTCAAGAATTATAGATTATCTTCTTTTTTTTTTACAACGACAATCTTTGAAAGAGCAATTATGTACCTTCATTTCAAGAAGCACTATGCATATCTAATTACCTTTCATCATTGAGGGTGCACAGCATGAAACAGAAAAATCTGAACATTACACTATCCAACTTCTCAAAAACTTTTGCAGTACATTAGAGCATTGAAGAAATCAGTCAAATAATTCTTCAAGCTTGTTCCACCAGTTGATGCGATCATAGCTGTTTAAATTAAGGAGTTAAATGATTTTAAACATCTTTGCCCCATTTTCCTTAAAATTTTTGGTTAGCAAAAATGTATCATTTTCAGGTTAATCATCAACAGTCTTTCATGGAAGAGAATGTATTGTAGAAGTGTTACCTAAATTCAATCATGAAACATGATGGGCGGTGCCAGTGTTGGACTTGGGTGGAAAAAGTCAGGAGTCACATGACACCAGGTTATTGTCCAACAGGTTTATTTGAAATCACAAGCTTTCGAAGCACAGCCCCTTTATCAGGTGATGTGATTCACCTGACGAAGGGGCTGCGCTGCGAAAGCTTGTGATTTCAAATAAAGCTGTTGGACTATAACCTGGTGTCGTGTGACTTCTGACTTCAACCATGAAACAAAATAGAATTATAGAGTCATACAGCACGGAAACAGATCCTTTGGTCCAACCAGACCATGCCGACTTTCATTCCAAACTAAACTAGTCCCACCTGCCTGCGCTTGGCCCATATTCCTTCAAACATTTCTTATTCAAATACTTAGCAAAATGTCTTTTAAATGTTGTGACTGTACCCACATTGACCACTTCCTCTGAAAGTTCATTACATGCACGAACCACTCTCCATGTAAAAAAAAATTGCCCCTCATGTCTTTTTTTTTTAATCTTTCTCCTCTCATCTTAAAAATATGTACCCTAGTCTTTAAATCCTCCACTCTAAGGAAAAGACCCTCGCCATTCACCTTATCTATACAGGTTCTAATTGTTAAGCTGTGTCAGTAGACCCACACTCCTCGCCAATAAAAATAGTTTCTTTCTAACATATCAATTCCCCTTAATATCTTGATATAGTCTTGATTTGATATAGTCATCCCTCACTATTCTAAATTCCAGGAAATGAAAATTTGTCAAAAACGCTCGTCACAATCAAAATCATGGAGCTCAGGAATCCACAATACGTTAACTCTGTTTCTCTCTCCACAGATGCTGCCAAAATTGCTGAGTCTCTCTGACATTTTCTGTGCTTGTCTCAGATTTCCAGCATCTGCAGTGTTTGGCTTAATTTGTATCACTCTGGGAAATTTATGATTTGCACATAGTCTTCTTAAACTTTGGTACTGTGAAAGACATACTCCAAGTAGGGTCTAATGCAGGCTTTGCTTAGCTGTCGCATAACTCCCACACTAACTCCCACCCCTGCTTTTGTATTCTAGTCCATCAGAAATACAGTTCAACTTTCTAATATCTTCTACCCTTCACTACTTCCAGTACCTGTTTATGACATTTTAATGATCTAAGTCCATTGAAGCCAAAGGCTCTTTGAATGTTCATAGTTTCTAACCTTTCACCGTTGAGATAGTTCTCAGATATATCTTTTAGGTATGATTAACTGCTAATTATTAATAAAATAAGTCAAATGAACATTTGTATCACGACATGAGTTGTAGTTTGATATTTTCAATATCTGAATCTATTCTAAGGCTGTCATAAGGAATAGCTATAAACACAGAAACATAGAAGATAGGAGCAGGAGGAGGCCATTCTGCCCTTCAAGCTTGCTTCACCATCCTTCACAATCATGGCTGATCATCCAACTCAATAGCCTAATCCTCCTTTCTCTCCATAAACTTTGATCCTATTCGCCCCAAATGCTATATCGAATCGCCTCTTGAATATAATCAATGTTTTGGCATCAACTATTTCCTGTGGTAATGAATTCCACGGGCTCACCACTATTTGGGCGAAGAAATGTCTCGTCATCTCCGTCCTAAATGGTCTACCCCGAGCCCTCATACTGTGACCCCTGGCTCCGGACACACCCACCATCGGGTATATCCTCCCTGCATCTACCCAGTCCTGTCCTGTTAGAATTTTGTAAGTCTCTATGAGATCCATCCTCATTCATCTGAACTCCAGCAAAAACAATCCCAACCTAGTCAATCTCTCCTCATAAGTCAAACTAAAGCTGAAACACGATTGCATTTGCTTTATACTGAAAGTCTCTGTAATGAAATCAATGTTAGTGACAGAAATTAGTGTTTGCCAATATTTTACTTACTGAACAAAGAAAATTTCAGGTTGGTAAAATCAGATGTAAATGTCATTTAACAGTTTGACCAATCATAACATTGCTAAATATGTTCTTTGCCCTGACAAACTAATTTCACAAATATACAGTTTCATTCCTTTAGAATTTATTTAGCATTGTGGATTTTAAATAAAAAAAAGTTTACTTTTTCTGCGTCTTTAAATTTCTCTGTCTATATTAATCCTCTCCGTCTGTAAATCCTATCTTTAGTTATCAATCAATATTTCGTTGTCTGTGTTTGAATTGAATCTAATTTATAGTTCCTGGTTTACACATTCTGATTCAGATTCTACCTGTTTCTGTGAGAATTCTTCAAGCTGAATCCTTGGTGATTGATGGTAGCACATTTCTTTTCCAAAGCTCATTTAAACTACGTGACCTGCTATCAGCTTGTTTGAATGTTCCTTCCCTGATGATCCCAAACTCCAGGACATTAAATAATTTCAAACATTTTGCACTTCCACACACTTCCTTTCCAATACATTTTGCATCTCACATACTCTCAACTTCAGGAAAGAAATGAGAAGCAGATTGGCATCATTAAAACTAGTTATCGAATTAATTAATCTTCTCTAGACTATTGTAAACATTTCTAAATCACTCACAATGTTAGGGAACCAAAACTGAAAATTGATTTACGGTTAACATAATCAAAGGATGAAAACAGAAAAAAAAAAGATTTATTTTTTATTCACTGTTGGAAGATTGTAAAGAATATATTAGAATAGATAATCTGATAGAATGGCACTGTTTATGAATCTTAATAAACTTAATCATAATAATACTTTGGTACTTTTTCCACTCTGAAAATCCTTACAATCATATTTCTGATTAGTGCACGTTATTGTTAATCCCTATATATATGTAAAATATTGGATGCATCTGTATAGAAATCGCCAGATGTCAGTCTGTTCCCCTTTCGTATCTAGATATGCTCATGATTGATTTTTCTGATCTATTGTTCTGACAGACACAAATTTTTGGATCATCAGTGAATGTACAAACAATTCCCCCAATACCTTCATTCAGGCCAATGAAACAATTGTGAAAAGGATGGTCCCAATGACAATCCTTGTAGGACCTCACTAATGATGCCTTATCAAATGCAAAATCTGTCACCAGTTTGAAATCTCATTAAGCAGCCTATTGTGAGGCATCTTGTCAAAAATGTTTTGAACATCTCGGTGCACAACAACAATTAGGCTAGTTACAATCATTTAACCTGCTAACTTCCTCATAGCAAAATAAAAATAATAAATGTTGGAAATATCAGCAGGTTAGTCCACATCTGTGTACAGGGTAATGGTTACCCTTTCAGATTGTTGATGTGTTGTCAGAATAAAAGCCTGAAATATCATCTCGTTCTCAGTACTGCTGTTCCCTGAATTACTGATTTCCAGCGGTTTTTGACCCCATTTTTCCTTCCCGGGGTTAGGCGTGCAGAGCTAATCCCAGCTCCATGAATGAAACCTTGGAAAAATGCACACCTGCACTTTGGAGCTTTGATTCACAGACGGACCCCCATAGAGTCCCTACAGTGTGGAAACTGGCCATTTGGCCCAACAAGTCCACACCAACTCTTTGAAGAACATCCCACCCAGACCTATCCCCATAGACTTGCATTTGCCATGGTGAATGCACCTAACCTACACACCCTGAACACGATGGGCAATTTAACATGGCCAATCCACCTAACTTGCACATCTTTGGACTGTGGGAGGAAACCAGAGCATCTGGTAGAAACCCACGCAGACACAGGGAGAAAGTGCAAACTCCACACAAGCAGTCACGCAATGTTGGAATCAAACTCAGGTCCCTGGCACTTTGAGGCAGCAGTGCTAACCACTGAGCCACCATGCCAACCTGGCTGGATCTGGAGTTTGACCGGGTGACTCAGGAAGAGCCTGAAAAGTGGATGGTTTGAGGCTTCAGCATTTTGTCCAAAGTTTATAAGTAAAGATTAAAAAGATAATATCCCTCTGGCTCTAATTGCACTACCTTGGCTTCATGTCTTGTCTATGACTACCCGTGCCACTGTAACTCATGGTTTAAGAGTTTGGATTTCAAACTAGTGGTTTTGGTTTATTTTTCTGAAGACATTGAAAAATTAACCAGGTCAGTCTTTCCAGAGCTATGATTTTAAACCTGTATGTGCCTCCAGGAGTATTAATGGAAGATTTTTTTCTATTGTGACGGTTTACGACAGGGGAAAATGTCAGAGGAGGTTTAGGATCAAGGTGAAGAAGCTTCCCATCGTAACAAAATAAAGGACTACATCTTCATTTCAAATTTGTAACATCTGCAGTACTTGACTCTTACCCAATGTAAGAGAGGAGCTGAACATCTGTAACTGCATTGTTTGAATGTTCTGACCTGTAGTTTGGAAGGCAATGAAATTTTGTCATCTAGTTCAGTGTTTAATTGACGGTAGTCAGACTTTGTGGTCTTAAAGTCTCATGTATTATTCATAGCAACTGAATGATAGAAATGTATTTGTGCACAATGTCGGGGCACAGGTGACACGGCGAATGATGACAGTATCTGGAAGGGTTGAAAATGTATGCAATATAAGCCAGAGATCTTCACTGAGATAGTCTTGTGATGGCAGATACAGGGCAGCAGTGTGGCTGTGCAGTTAGCACTGTTACCTCAGAGTGCCAGGGACCTAGGTTTGAATCCACACTGTCTGTGTGGAGTTTGCATGTTCTCCCCATGTCTGTGTAGGTTTCCTCCGGGTGCTCCGGTTTCCTCCCACAGTCCAAAGATGTGCAAGTTAGGTGGCTTGGCCATGGTAAATTGTCCTGTACTATCCAGAGGTCTGCAGGGTATGCTTATTAGCCATGCTAAATGTGGGGTTACAGGGATAGGATAGGGGTATGGGTAAGAGGCTCTTTAGAGGGTTGGTCTAGACCCGAAAGGGCAAATGGCCTCTTTCTGCACTGACATGATTGTATGAGTCTATGAGTTACAGAAGAACTGGTTGATCAGGAAATTAAAGCACAATCAGTGTAACCTTGTTTGAGAGATAGTAGGAACTGCCGATACTGGAGTCTGCGATAACAAGGTGTGGAGCTGGATGAACGCAGCAGGCCAGGCAGCATCAGAGGAGCAGGAAGGCTGATGTTTCAGGTCTGGACCCTTCTTCAGAAAATCTTTAAGATATTTCTTTAAGATACCTCAATGGATAAAGGGCCATAATGATTAGTTCACTGAATGCCAGCAGCAGACTTCAGTGTTCAGGAAGTTTGTCATGAAGTTGTAGTATATGGCTATTAATCTTTAACTCCACCAACCAATATCTGGAACTTTCATTTGAAAGAAATACCTTTAAAGGGAATGGACACTGTTTAAAATGGCTGTTGAGGTTACCTGACCAAAAAGATAGATTAAATATTGAAAAAAATAAACATCTCCAGTATAGTTTAACAGAAGGCATGTTTGGGTAGTTCCCCTGCAAAAGTTCACACTTACCATTGTTGGATCTATCTGAAAATAATAGGATGAGAGACAACAGATATTTCACCTGCAGAAACTTCCACAAATAAATGAGAACTTCCAAGACCTCCCAGCATAAAGATTGCAGAGCTCTCCCTCATTAGACTTAAAGGCATCTTGAGAGCTCTAACAATGGATTGATCCCATTATGTGCCAATAGCCAGCTGTCACAAAACTGAAAAACTGCCTGTTTGGATATCAAGAAGGACTGTAGGAGAGAATAATACAGCAACTCTCTTTCAGCATCTTTTTTTCAATCCCGGTCCCTATCCTTATTAAAAGTTGGAACACATCACAGCAATATAGAATTTAAAAATAAAATCAACATTAAGTGCTGTCACACCTGTCCTGGAAGAGGACAAATTGCCATTTAGTTTGAAACTTCCCCAGGAAGAACCATTAGCTTATATTAGTCATGCAAACATAAGTCCATCAAAGCAATTTGAAAAATATAAACCTTAATACTTTTTTATCACATTTTTTCTCCAACCGCTTATCAAACCTAAAATTAGTTCTGTTAAACATGTATGTGAGTGTCAATGTCTGTGAGAGTTTGCATGTGCATCATAGGAATTGAGTCAGGTTTAATATTTTTAATAAGTTTTAAACTCCTTTTATTTGTTTTATCTGAAGGAATGTGCCTTGTTTATTTCTTCACATATGTTTATACGTGGACAAGTATCTAGTGAACTGAGAAATCGCATCTTCTTAAAAATTCCCATTCTGATCCAACCAACTCAGGAGTGAAAAGAGACAAATTTTTCACCACTCCAATCTTGGTCATATCACATGGCATTTGGGAAGGAGGATGTTCATGTCTAGAAGGGTAGCACTGAGTGGGAATGGTGTAATGGTGGCAGCATAATGACCTACTCATTTCCAACTCCACATTGAAGTAAATAATTTCTCATCATACTTACTTCTATGTGAACACGCAAAACATAAGACAAATCCCCAAAAATTGTGCTTCAGGTCTCATTAATATTATCATAAGAGCTGTTGAGGCCTGGATCACTTGTACAGATCTACAGCTTTTTTGATTTGTGCTTCATTTATCTGAATGTGGGCTTAATACCTGTTTCAAAAAGACACCTGAAAAATTGCTTGACCTCAAATCACACGAGGTATCTTTCAGGTGCCCAACTGGCAAGGGATATTAACTTGCATTTTGCCCTTATTGTGATCCTTATAAACTAATACAAGGTTCATGTTAGTCTGTTAATTTTTCATTACCATGAGAAATAAAGATATTATCTATAACCTCTTTGTTTGACCATGGTCTGTTTATCCACTTCCAGGGCAAGGCTTATATGATATAATCAGCTACAATGCGAAGTTGAGGAATTGCTGACAACAATGCAGCCCTCCCTGAGCATTCTATGCTCATTTTAAACAGACAGTCAGTGAAATGATGCCCTCTGGCCCACCAGCCTCAGGTGCACCTGTACCGATAGTCCCTGCTGCAGACATCAGATTGGCCTCCTTGAGGGTGAACCTACGGAAGGCAAATAGCCCAGATGAAGTCTCCAGCCATACACTCAGATCCTGCGTGGACCAGCTGATGGGAGTATTTGCAGACATCTTTAACCTCTCCTTACTACAATGTGAGGTTCCCACCTGCTTCAAAAAGACCACTACCATCCCAGTGCCAAAGAAAAGTCAGGCAATGTGCCTTCATAGCTACCACCTGTTGGCTCTGACATCCATCATTATGAGGTGCTTCATAAGTTTAGTAATGGCACAAATCAACTCCAGCCTCCAAGATTGCCTTGATCCATTACAATTCACCTACCATCACAATAGGTCCACAGCATGCGTCATCTCCCTGGCCCTGAACATATGGATAACAAGGACACCTACGTTAGGCTCATATTTATTGACTTGAACTTCATCTTCAGCACCATAATTCAAACAAAATTCATCTCCAAACTCCAAGACCTCAGACTCTGCTCCCCACTCTGTACCTGGATCCTCAACTTCCTGATCTGCAGACTGCAACCAGTAAGGATAGACAACAACGCTTCTTCCAATATAATCTTCAACACTGGTACCCCAACAAGACTGTGTACTCAGCCTCTTACTGTTCTCCATATGATCTCACAACTGTGTGGACAAACTCAGCTCTAACTCCATTTACAAATTTACTGATAACATTTCCATAGTGGGTTGGATCTCAAACAACAATGTGTCAGAGGACAGGAAAGAAATAGACAACTTAGTGGCATGGTGTAAAGACAACAATCTCTCCCTTAATGTCAGCAAAATAAAGGAGCTGGAAAACAAAGGACTTTAGGAAGTGGAGTAGAGGACATGCCCATGCCTGTATCAATGGTACTGAGATGGTCAAGAGCTGCAAGTTCCCAGGAGTAAATATCACCAATGAGCTATCCTAGTCCATCCAGATTGACTTAACTTAACCAAACAATCATATTCAGTTTCCGTAAAGTGTAATAGTCATACAATAGCAACCATTCTCAATCATTTCATATTGAAACACTATGGTTCAGAGCTTCATTCATCAAACTATAAGCAATGTTACAGGAGATCTGCCAACAAGTTTGTATTGCTACGCAATAAATCAGATTCACGTTTCAAAGAAAGAATTGCAATCATTTCTTTTTGAATTTGACAATCTGATTTCTAACCAAGGATCCAGAGTCACATTGACATGTCCCTGCAAATGCTTCACATTTAAAAAAAACTTAGCCTTTAATTAACTTCAAGTTGTGCTTAGCTGACCTCATACTACAGCTTAAACCTTTGACAAGCCAATTCATCTGAAATATTATCAGCCTTAAAAGCACAAAGTGTATGAATAATATGAAAATAGATCTGTTAATTAGTACTTTTTAATCCACTTTTATGCAACATATGTAACATACATTTCAAAAAAAATTCTCACATTGTTGCTTTTGAGCTAAATCTGATAATAAATCCTTCACCACAAAACATGTAACACAGAATGGAAGGGATCGCTATATTATGTTGAATTGAAACAATTTCACTTCATTCACGGTAATATTTTCCTTTCTAAAATGCAATATTATTCGTAGACAATATAATAGGAAAGCTTATTTTCAATGTTGTTGCTGGGATAGCTGTTGGAATGGATTATTCACACATTTTTGAACCCACCTTTTCATTTATTTCAAACTCATGAAACAAATGTAGATCACCTCCAGTATTTGAACATGATACTTTCTTATGACAGACTACAGAATAAATTTGAAAATTTGAAATATGACCAAAAGTCAGCCAATACATACCATTCAGACTTAAACTTTTTTGACCCTTTCCATCCCCTGCATATGCTGCGGAGGTGCCAGTGTTGGACTGTGGTGGACGAGGTCAGAAGGTACACGACACTATGTTATAATCCTATAGGTTTATTTGAAATTGTAAGTTTTCAGAGTGCTGCTCCCTCATCAAGTGAAGTCACTATGATCCGGTATCATGTGACTTCTGCTTTATCCCCTGCATATGTGCTGCATCTTTTGTTTCAAAACCATGTGTTTTTTACACATAGAAATCCACTGAATTATCATTGTTACCAGCAATTTATCACTGCAGCCTTAAGCAGGAAAGGAAGACTGAAGGCTTTTTCAGTGTGGTGTCATTTTTATCGCGAGTGGAAGAAGACAATGGTGATTAATAATTCCAATTGTTTACAATGAGCAGGGAGTGACGACACCAGTGAAGGAGAAAAATAAACTTTTGACAGAGAAGATTCAGAGTTGTATGAACATTCCTGACCACACCTCGCTAAGTTCTTTGCGAAAAAAACTCGAGTGAGGTCATAGCACAAAATATTGCCGAAAGGCTTTCAAACTTGAAAGTTAATATCATCGCAACTTAATTAGCTGTGAGACATAAATTTCGATAACATTCTGCCTGAAAACAACATAATATTCAAAATTAACCAGGAGTTACTGTTTACAACAGATACTTACAAAAAAATACACACACTCAGCACGATATGTCAAAGATGAAGCCCAAGTCTAGACATTAAGAACATCACTTAACAGAATTAAGGGAGGCCTGTGCACACTTCCAGTCCCCAGGGTCATGAGAATAAATTTAAACGTAAATTTGTTATTTCTATATTAACTGCAAGTAACTGGAACACACAAGGCTTCAATCTCAAACACATTATTTCCCTAGAAAACAGATTTGTTTCAGAAGATTTAATAAACTCCACTTATTTAAGGGCTCCCATTTCAAATTATCTTATGTACTTATTGACTTTTTCAAGACATAAATAAAAGTTACATTTCTCATTGAAAAAATAAATAAATCTTGTACTTTAAAGTTCTAATTTACATTTTTCTCACTTTGGTAAATCTAGAGGATTCAATTTTAAACAGTGAAATTTCATATGCCAGTTTGCCAGTTAACCTACATTTTTCTTTTTATTCATTCATGGAATGTGAGCACTGATGGCAAAGCCAGCATTTATAGCTCATTTCTCATTCCCCTGAAAACCTGGTGGTAAGCTGACTTATTGCAAAGTTGCAGCATGGTGTAGACACAGCCACAAAGCTGTTAGGAAGGGAGTCCCACGGTTTTGACACAGCAATGATGGAGGAATAATAGAATAACTCCAAGCCATAATGGTTGGAGAAGAAGTTATAAATGGCAATGTTCCTACACATCTGTTGCACTTGTCTTTCTAGGTCTTAGTGGTCAGAGATCTGGTAGGTGCTGTATAAGAAGTAATGGTCAGTGTTTGTAAAATGCCATAGGTTTTATTTGGGAAGATCAGTTCAACCTTAAATCAGATGAAAATGTGAAGCGTGACCATATAACGCAGAATATTATGCACAGCAATTAATTGTGACTGTTTGCAGACAAGTGGGTTTATCAGGGGTTAATGTAACCTTTAGTTTCTCAGAGATGGAGTCAAATGTAAAGCAGGATGCTGATTCCTTATCAATGTGATGTGATTTTTAAAAAAAATTCGATTGGTTTCCATTCAGATATTCAAATTGCTCCATTTTTAATACTGGCTTGAAGCAGCTTGGCTTCCATCTTTTTAAAGCAAACTCCCCAGATCAGTTGTGGGGTTAAGGCTTCAATGGGTGGATTTGAATTCTGAAAGATAACTAATTTAAATAGTTAACTTCAACTGACTGTCAAAAATATAAGTTTGGTTACAGATGTGCATTGCCTGTTGTATACCCAGGCACTAGCTTCATTAAAGAGCTGTAGACTATGAGCCTAACTGTGCAATACCTTTTGTGACATTTCTGTCCAGAGAGATTTAGAATTACCAGCTAAATCATGGCATGTAGAAACAATGCTGTACGCAACATGATTTTGCAACATTTAAATGAAAGTAAATCTTGCATGTATATGGCTTTCAATGTGCCTCTCAGAAACTTCTGAAAACATTGCATATAAAATGAATTCTTTAAGGAATACAAGGAATTCCCAATTTAGGATGTCTGACTTATAAATGTGCATAGTTACAAATGGAATCCCACATAGGGGTGTAATTTTAAATACCTGATATGTAAATATATCCTATACTTATAAATATTGTTCTGCATTCTGTTCTGACTTGCATATAAATACACTTGCAAGTTGGGTTCAAGAATGAAATCTGTCCATAACCCATGTTGTGATTGTTGTTGCACAGCCATTTAGCATTAATACCACATAATCCAAATAACCGATTCATGAACATGATCCACAAATAGCACTCATCAAACTGGCCAGTCAATCTGTTTATTAATGGTAATAGTTGAGGGAAATATTTTTGCTAGGGTACTAAAGGAATTGTTGAATTACGTTCAAATACACTCAGATCTTGGATGTCTTCATGAACCACTGGAACCATAGAGTCATACAGTAAGGAAACTGGCCCTTCGATCCAACCAGTCCATGCCGAATACAATCCCAAACTAAACAGTCCCACCGCCTGCACTTGTCCCATATCCCTCCAAACATTTATTATTCATGAACTTATCTAAATGTCTTTTAAACATTGTAACTGTACCCACATTCACTACTTCCTCTGGAAGTTCATTCCACACACGAACCACTCTCTGTGTAAAAAAAATTGTCCCTCACATCTTTTTTAAATCTTTTTCCTCCCACCTTCAAAATATTCCCCTAGTCTTGGAAAGCCCCTCCCCTAGTGAAAAGACACCTGCCATTTACCTGATTTATGCCCCTCATGATTTTATAAACCTCTATAAGCTCACCTCTCAGCCTCCTATGCTCCTGTGGAAAAAGTCCCAGCCTATCCAGCCTCTCTTTATAACTCAAACCCTCCATTTCCAGCAACTTCCTGGTAAATCTCTTCTGAACCCTCCCCAGCTTAATAATATCTTTCCAATGACAGAACACCAGAAGAGGCTTCACCAACATCCTGTACAACCTCAACATAAATGTAATCACCTCAGCTTAAACATAATTAACAATATCCTGGGAGTTACCATTAAGCAGAAATGGAACTGGAGCAACCAGTCTGCAAAAGGAAGTTAGAGACTTTTGAGATGAATGACTCCCTTCCCGACTGCCTAAAATCTACAAGGCACAAGTCAAGAGTGTGATGGAATACTCTCCACTTGCCTGAATGAATGCAGCAAAAGCAACACTCAAGAAACCTGACACCATCCAGGGCAAAGCGGCCTACTTGATTGCGAGCCCACCTCGCATCTTGATCATTCATTCCCTTCATGACCGACATGAGATATCAGCAAAAGGTACCAAATTCTAGATACACTAAAGCAACTCAACAAGCTTCCTTTGACAGCATCTTCCGTACCTGTGACCTCTATACTGCCCAGAAGGACAAGAGCAACAGGTAGATGAGAATAGCATTTACCATATTCCCTCAAAGCCATACACCATCCTAACTTGGAGGTACACTTCCACTGATTCACTGACACTGATCAAGGTCAAGGAACTGCCTTCAGAAACATGTAAAACTATGAAGGGAATAGATAAGATAGAAGCACGTAGGTTGTTTCCACTGGTGGGTGAAACTAGAACTAGGGGGCATAGCCTGAAAAAAAGGGGGAGCAGATTTAAGACTGAGTTGAGGAGGAACTTCTTCACCCAAAGTATTGAGAATCTGTGAAATTCCCTGTCCAGTGAAGCAGTAGAGGCTACCTCATTGAATGTTTTTAAGGCAAAGATAGACAGATTTTTGAACAGTAAAGGAATTAAGGGTTATGTTGAGCAGGTGGGTAAGTGGAGCTAAGTCCACAAAAAGATCAACCATGATCTTATTGATTAGCGGAGCAGGCTCGACAGGCCAGATGGCCTACTCGTGCTTCTGTTTCCTATGTTCTTATGTTCCTAACAGGATTGTGTGTGTTCCAACGCCATTTGGACTGCAACGGACATGAGGTGGATGACTAGCCCGTTCATAATGTGTTGTACAGATAAAATAGCACTTACTCCGTTATATGACCCTTGAAAGTGCATATATATTTCCAGATATGAAAGTGTACTTACAATGAAGTGTTACACATGCCACCTATGTCTCCTCAGAGTGCTTTTTGTTTGTTACCTTTCAACTACACCTAGATACAGATCTGTTCTCCACAGCTGGAGTAGAGGCAGTTTTTTCTGAATTGCACTCTGTCATCTTTGAGTGGATGACCCCGGGGGTATTTGTGGTTAGAGGGCTCAGATGTGCTGAGAGGGTCCTGCCCAGATGTGAACTTACTCTCCTCAGCTGTAGCTTCTATAGGGTTGGGCATCACAGGCAGTGAAGCGGCGGAGGAGCTTGGCAACTCTGAAGTATCCTGAGAGGAAATATCTGGGGAGCTCGTGTTGGGTACATCTCAATAACGTCACCTCAACTTTCCCTGCTCCAAGGAGAATAAACCCGATCTCTCTAATATTCCCTTCATTCCTGGTACCATTTTAGTTATCCTCCTTTGAAGTCTCTCCAGGGCTCTCTTGGCCAACTCTGCTCAGTTGTGAGACATCTTCTCCCACAATGAAACAAAAGGAGTGATTAGCTGAGATTAAAGTAGTTAGAAGATCTTCCAGTGGAAGTGCAGGAGCAGCAAAGGAGGCGAGATGCCCCAAGTTAACAAAAAGCACAGAGGGTAGGAAGAGTTAGTGGTTTAGGAGGATGAGGTGGGTGGGAGCTATAAAGTGGAGATGCTGCTTTGCAATGGTGAGATCTCCAGACCTTGCTGATGCCATAGTTAGCGGCGGCGTTCAAGTGAGTGTGTAATAACAGAGTGAAGATGGTAGGACTTACTCTTGCAGAACGCAGAGATCATTTACCTTCTTCTGCACTGCAGGATGTTTCTTTCAGTGCGCACAACAGTATTGACCAAGGATACTATCTGGGACAAGGCTGGTTACTGCCGTGGCTTAGGTTGCTGGTCAAAGGAGAACAGTTGACCACCCCATTCACCAGAACCTCCCAGGCTCTATCACTATAACGGGGTGCCAGCTCCCCTTTCTGAGATGGGTCCTTTGCCAAAATGGTCCGGTAACAGCGTGAAGATCAGTTCCTCTCTTGTAGTGTTTGTAGTGGTAAGCAGCTGGGACTCCGATATGGCCATAGCAGCACGAAAGACACAAAGTCCCTGTAGCCGCAGGTATTTCCACCCATACTCTGCAATTTCAAGAGAAGAACCTGAATGGAAATGTATGAAGTGAACAGCAGACAATTGTGTGAAAAGAGCTGCTCTGAGCTTTGATAGGAAATTGGTCATGAAACTCCCCAAACATATCTCACAGCCTGAAATTAGAAAGAAAAATCAACCTAACAGTTCTTTTGACAATAAAGTACTCCCTAAACATTACACTAGTTTCTCTATGTGTTAGAGTGAGATTTGATTTCACATTTAATTGCTAAATGTGAGCTTTAATGATGACCTTGTTCAGAATATCATGTTTCACTTGAAAGCAAGTTATGCATCGATATCCTATCAATTTAGTTTCAAGGCGGAAGCATCTAAATGCTTGATGGAATAGAAAAGAAAAAAAAAGGCATTTTAGTGGACCTTGCAAATTATTTTTGACAAACTCGATCATCCCAATTACTTAAGACTTGGCTTTGGAGTGAGCGAAGTTTCCACATGAAGTAAATTATCCAAATGACCTAATATACAGAATTGTTTTTTATTCCTTATTCCAGCTCATAAATCTATTGGAAGTCATGTAGATAAGTGAGATGCTATGAAATTAATACAGCATGCTGTGGCTTTTCACGACTTTGTTTTATTAAGATAGATCATGTATGATCAAAGGAAAGAAACAAGAAGGTAATGTCTTGTAAATCATTGTAGCTGGAAATGTTTGCCTAAAAGCTTGAACACAGCCAATGGTGCTGCCATCAAAGATAGCATGACAGACACATGTTTCGCCACATCCATCAAAATGCCACTATGGACTGAGTGGGAAGTCATGGGCTCTGGTATGTTTTTGTTTCTGTTTCCCTTACACCTCCCACTTAACTCTCTCCTTCAGTTTCAGAATTTGGAACTATAAACACAGCAAGGTCTGTTTTATATAACTAAAGAAAACTTTGACTCTTATATTCAATGCCTCCATTTATAAGGCCATCGAAAGTTTATGTTTCAGTATGATACACTTTGCAAACACAGTTTTTTCAAGAAATGACACATAGCTTGGTACTTCATATTATGAAACCAGCTCCACTTCTTTGAACTTCACCATAGACAACATCAATATGTAAAATTGACAATATCTTGAACCAATGGTTTCCTTTCTCTTGGTGCAAAACACTTTGTCATTTCCAATTTTTAAAACAGCAAAATCTTTCAGTAGATTAGCACTCACCAATGCACTTAGTCTAATGTTACATTTCTATCCACATACGTGTATTTTTAACCAGAAAATAGTACACAGTCTGAGTGATAAATACTTTCTCATTTTGATTTGAAAGTAACCACACTTACTAATGGCCAGCAGGGAGCATGCAAGGGGAGAACAAAGTACTGCAGATGCTGCAAATCTAATGTATCAACAGAAAATGCTGCAGCTACAGGCCAGGCAGCGTTTATGAAGAGGGAAACAGAGTTGATGGTTCAAATTCATGAACTCCACTAGCTTTGAAGAAGGATCATGAGCATCAGCTTTTCGCTGTACAGATATCACCAGACGTGCTGAGCATTTCCAATACTTTCCACTTCTATTGGAGCAAATATAATGTCTTTTGCCAGCCCTCCAAAAGAACAATCTGGTTTTCACACAAAGATTGCCTTCTTTGAACACTGATCACCTTGATTGACAAGTTACTTGGCCAATGAGTACAAACTTCCTTAAAGCCACAGTTATTGAACCCCTCCCCCAACAGGCCTTGGATGGCACCAAGAATAAAAGTATGCGCTGTGCATATGATGCCAATGCCCTATCCTCCATTATAACTGTTTTAATCTGTCTTTTATACAATTCGGTTCATTTTGTTTTTGCTTGTCACTTCTTACCTTTGTACCATATATATTTCCAAGAATTACAGCAATTTTTATTTGATGCCATCCTCTAATTAACAGAGTCATATTACAATTCATCTTGCAGGGCTCTGAGGAACGGTCACGGAACCCAAAACATGACCTCTCATTTCTCTCCACAGATGCTGCCAAATCTGCAGAGCCTTTCCAGCAATTTCTGTTTTTGTTACTGAATAACATGGTATTAAAGAATCTAACAGACCTTTATTATAACTATTTATTATGTACAAATATTATATTCACAGGCATGTGTGTGTCTGGACTGAAGTTAAATTGTTACATTAACAGAGCAGCACCCTTCCAGTACTGTGTCATGCTTCAAGTAACCCGAGGTAAGATTGAGTACAAGATCTTAGTATTCTTGCTGTTGGTTTCTGTCACTCAACATCACCTTATGATTATCTTCAATATGCTCTTTCACATTGTCATCATGCATGATGATATGCAATACAGTGGTCTGAGCTTCTGGTCCATTGCAATGCAACACCATGATCAGTAATGACTTCATATGATATGTGCTCAATGCATATTCTAGCAACCTTTACTGGTATCCCTACATTTGTCTTTCTAAAACACTCTCTTCTTGATATGTAGTTTTGGTAGTTCTCTACCTGCTTGCTCATCATGTGTCTCTTTCATTTTCTTCAGTCCTTGAAGAAGAATGTCTCATATCTCAGTTGGTTGGACAGTTGATTACTAGGTAAGGTCGCTCACACTTGCCTTCCAAGCATAAGCTTGGCTGATGATGGTATCCCTTCTCCATTGGTATTACATGAAAAGGTAAAAATGCAATGCTAAAATCTTGCTTTGTTGCTTGAAATTTAACGATTATTGATTTGATTGTACCATATATTCTGATGGACCAGCTGAACATATGGGTAGAGGGGTGACAATGTGATGTGGGTCACTTTCTACTTAATACAGATCTTGAAGTGGTTTGCTGTTGTACTGCAGTCTGTCACCAGGCATTACTTGATCCAAAATAAACTGAAAATAATGATCATTTTTATTGTGTTGCTTATTCATTGAAAAATAGGAAATTTAGGGAAGTATTCTGCCACAAGGATGTAATCTTCTCCATGTGCTGTGAATCAGTCTGTTGCTACTTTTTTTTTCCCATTGAGTAAATGGAACATCATTTGGATGTAGATATCCCCACTACTGCAAAGGTTGATATGTTTGGCGTGCCTGTCACGTATTCATGAGTCACTGAATAGCCTGGTTTGTTCCCAACGAGCGCACAGATTCACATACTGGCTGCCTGGTGTGTTCAAAATCCAGGTATTCTTGGTGTAATTCATCCAGAGTCAATATTTTGCTATGGGAACACTTTTTCAACAATGTACTGCCTAAGTTGCACAACCCCATTCTACAGACAGGTCAATTGGCGTGTCGACACATTGGCTTCCCTTTTCTGAAGCAACTGCCATTCGTGGACCTCAGAGGTCTGTGTAACAAAACAAAATAATTAAAGGGAATTTCCTCTGATGCTGCTTGGCCTGCTGGGTTCATCCAGCTCTACACCTTGTTATCTCAGATTCTTCAGCATCGGCAGTTCCTACTATCTCTGTAATAATTAAAGGGAACATTGTTTTTGAGTAAAAGGCTGAATTACCTTCGATCTAGGTGCATTGTTGTGGTACCATCTTTGTATGGGACACACATGTTGGAGTTACACAAATCTGCATAGTGGTGACCTTCCAAAGTATGCCATTCATTCAATTTTAATAAAGTTCACTCAAAGTCCCTCACAGATGTGCATGCTACATGGAGTTACATGATCCTTAAGCTTCAATTTTGCTTCACTTTGAAATACTGATCGCGTTGACTGTGTCTGCATACAAGTATTTGACTATTTCAATAGTGTCACATGATCTGTTTCACAACAACTTGAGAGTCATGAATTGTGGCTATACACAGATCTATGCCTACAGGTAGTCCTGCCAATTCTGGACAGTTGGTAAATCCAAGGTAAAGGATTTTTGGAAGCCAAACTGAACTTAAGCACGTGCGCTGTAGTGTGTTTCCACCAGTGCACAGAACTGGTGATCCTGACCCTAACCCCAATCCTTTGGAAGAGAAGAAACTGTTCTTGCTCTGCAGTAAAAAGCCTGAAGATAGCCAGTTTATTTCCCCTCATCAGTTAGAACATAGAACATAGAACATAGAACATTACAGCGCAGTACAGGCCCTTCGGCCCTCGATGTTGCACCGACCTGTGAAACCTGTGAAGCCCATCTAACCTAAACTATTCCATTATCATCCATATGTTTATCCAATGACCATTTAAATGCCCTTAAAGTTGGCGAGTCTACTACTTTTGCAGGCAGGGCATTCCACATCCTTACTACTCTCTGAGTAAAGAACCTACCTCTGACATCTGTCCTATATCTATCACCTTCAATTTAAAGCTATGTCCCCTCGGGCTAGCCATCACCATCCAAGGAAAAAGGCTCCCACTGTCCACCCTATCTAATCCTCTGATCATCTTGTATGTATCTATTAAGTCACCTCTTAACCTTCTTCTCTCTAACAAAAACAGCCTCAAGTCCCTCAGCCTTTCCTCATAAGACCTTCCCTCCATACCAGGCAACATCTGGTAAATCTCCTCTGCACCCTTTCCAATGCTTCCACATCTTTCCTATAATGCGGTGACCAGAACCGTACGCAATACTCCAAGTGCGGCCGCACCAGAATTTTGTACAGCTGCAACATGACCTCATGGCTCCGAAACTCAATCCCTCTACCAATAAAACCTAACACACCGTATGCCTTTTTAACAACCCTATCAACCTGGGTGGCAACTTTCAGTGATCTATGCACATGGACACCGAGATCTCTCTGCTCATCCACACTACCAAGAATCTTACCATTAGCCCAGTACTCCGTATTCCTGTTACTCCTTCCAAAGTGAATCACCTCACACTTTTCCGCATTAAGCTCCATTTTCCACCTCTCAGCCCAGCTCAGCAGCTCATCTATGTCCCTCTGTAACCTGCAACATCCTTCCGCACTATCCACAACTCCACCGACTTTGGTGTCATCCGCAAATTTACTAACCCATCCTTTTACGCCCTCATCCAGGTCATTTATAAAAATGACAAACAGCAGTGGCCCCAAAACAGATCCTTGAGGTACACCACTAGTAACTGAACTCCAGGATGAACATTTCCGATCAACCACCACCCTCTGTCTTCTTACAGCTAGCCAATTTCTGATCCAAACCGCGAAATCACCCTCAATCCCATGCCTCCGCATTTTCTGCAATAGCCTACCATGGGGAACCTTATGAAACGCTTTACTGAAAGTTGCTGTAAGATTTGATTTTTGATAAGTCAGAGATTTTTAAAAATGTGAACCAGTCACTCTGTGCATTCTGCAAACAAGTGAAAGTACCTGGAGAAGGAAGATGAAGAAGCAATATTCAGAGCAACAAAAGGATCATCTCAGCGAACCCTATGGGCAATGACTAGTGAACTGCCTGCTCAGTTTTTCCCTGTGACCATATTAACCTGTGTTCTTTCTGCCTGTGTGTGCAAAAGCAATGGTTTATAAATTGGTTAGAGCTTCAACTGGTAGAATTGTACACCAAAGCTCATAATTGTTTATCTGTAGTTTGAACCTATTTATTTGTAATAAAAAAAAAGATATTCTCAAATACAGAAATCTAGTCCATACTTTTGGTCAACACAGGTCTAAAAAAAGGAGGATAATTGAGGATTTTTAAAAATTGGTAATCATTGTAATGAATCTGAGAATAACAGGCCTTGAATTCCAACATGCTTATCCGAGTAAGATGTAACCAGTTGCACAATAGCTTTTTAAAGATGGTTTCGGCATCAGAGATGCTGGTCAATCTCAAGATATCCAGTGAGTGGCAAATTGATCCAGGGACGGCAGATGATAAATGGGGAGGAAACTGAAGGTTGAAAATGTCAGTGGGTCTGGCCAACAATTAAGGTGTGAGTTTGGTAACATTTGGCAAGAAAACATCAATTGATTGTGTAGTGAAGATCCTTCCAAGAAACTTGACACCACTTCCACTTCGCCAAAAAGGTTCATATTCCATAAGATTCAGTCTCATAACAGAATCAATTTAAATAAAAGATCTTTGACTTTCTGACAGTATAAATTATGTGTATCTTATTTAAGACCCAGATTGTGTAGCTGTTGTGAGAGATTGTGACTTATATCAACTCTCATGGCAGAGTATACACGGCTTCCATCACTGTAATATTTCAATTCAAAAATGTGCTGCAGAATTTGTTTTTTTGGAGGTAATCTCAGAATTTTCTTCTGCTTTCAAAGTGCCTAAATTTCACTCAAAGGAAATTAACTCTGGCTTCTTTCTGGTCAAGGTCTTTTATAAATATATGTAAGGTTGTCTGAAACTGGTGTTGCTAATTGTGCACAACTGTTGTCCAGTTGGTCTTCAATTAGTTTTCCAAATATCTATCACTACGATATTGGAGTCTTGTTTATAGAGCCACCACTGCTAACAAAGCTTTTATCTTGACACTTGAGAGGGTATTTTCCATAGAATCCCTACAGTGCAGAAACAGGCCATTCAGCCCAACAAGTCCAGACTGACCCACTGAGGAGAATCCTACTCAGACACATCCCCTTACCCCTTCCCTGTAATCCTACATTTCCCATGACTAACACACCTAACCTCTGCATCCCTTAACACTATGGGCAATTTAGTCCAGCCAATCCACTTAACTTGCATATATTTGGACTATGGGAAGACATCAGAATACCCAGCACAAACCTATGCAAACACGGGGAGAATGTGCAAACTCCACACAGGCAGTTGCCCGAGGGTGGAATCGCACCCAGGACTCTGGCGGTGTGAGGCAGCAGTGCTAACCATTGAGGCACCATGCTGCCCTCAAATTTTACCTGGTGTGGCAATGCCTATGTCATCCCTCACAAGAAAGGAAACTGGCCATGGACATTGTTGTTTTGAAGCATCAGACAAATATTTATTACACTTAGATATTCTATGCAAATATTGTATTCATAGGTATGTAAGAGTTTGGGCTGAGGTTGAGCAATTAGATTGCAGAGAGCAACCTGCTTCTTGTACTGTACCTTGGCTCATGATCTGAGCTAAGATTAAGAAATTAGACCTTTATACCCTTAGGTCACATGCTCTGAAACAGTGATGACCTCATAAGCATACATTTTAAAGACATATTGATGTACGAACATGAAGACATAACACAACAGCTGAGACTTAGGGAAGGCACCTGCCCTGATTCCAGTAAAGGCCTTTAGGTGGTCACTCATTGCCCATGTCAATTTTGTGGCTGCATGAGGAGTTCAGATTCTGTGATGATACCCAGGAGGTCAACCTGCTTAGCTTTGGGCAGCAAATGGATGTGTGCCTCCCTCAAGGACCTCCCTTCTATACTGGGTGATCTCATAGAGGTCTGAATAAAAACCAAAAGAACTGCGGATGCTGTAAATCAGAAACAAAACAGAAGTTGCTGAAAAAGTTCAGCAGGTCTGGCAGCATCTGTGAAGAGAAATCAGAGTTAATGTTCCGGGTCCGGTGACCCTTCCCCAAAACTGATGGTAGCTAGGAAAGTGTCAGTTTACATGCAGATGATAGGGTGGGAGGAGGAGCTAAGGAGTAGACGATAGGTGGGGATGAAGCCCAAAGAGAGAGAAGAACAGTTGGACAGACAAAGGAATAGATAATGATCTGGCTTAGGAGGGTAAATAGCCATTAATGGAGACTGTTGGTGATGAAGAATAGGTAGTGTGTAATGGCAAACTATGTGATAACAGGGCCTGGTGTCTGGGGTAGGTGGCTAGGACATGGGAGAATTCAGGCCCTTAAATTATTGAGCTCGATATTGAGTCCGGAGGGCTGCAGGGTCCCCATGTGGAAAATGAGGTGCTGTTCTTCCAGCTTGTGCTGAACTTCGCTGGAACACAGCAGCAAGCCTGAGACAGAGATGTTGGCTAGGGAGCAGAGTGGTGTATTAAAGTGGCAGGGGACTGGAAGCTCAGGGTCTTTTTTGCGAGCAGAACGTAGGTGTTCTGCAAAGCAATCACCCAGTCTATGATTTGTTTCTCCAATGTAGATGAGACGATATTGTGAGCAGCGAATGCAGTAGACTGGATTGAATGAAGTGCAGGTAAAATGCTGCTTCACATGAAAGGTGTGTTTGGGCCCTTGGGTACTGAGGAGGGAGGAGGTAAACGGGCAGGTGTTACACCTTTGCTGGTTGCAGGGAAAGGTGCCGTGGGGCTGTGGGTGAATGTTGGGAATGAAGGAGAAGTGGACCAGCATGTCACTGAGGGAAGAGTCCCTGTGGAAGGCGGACAAGGGAGGGGAGGGGAATATGTGTCTGGTGGTGGCATCTCGCTAGAGATGATGAAAATGGCTTCTGATAATCTTCTGGATGTGGATGCTGGTAGGAAAGGAGAAGAGAGACCCTAATCGTTGTTGCGGAAGGGAAGAGAGGGAGGAAGGCAGAAGTGTGGGAGATGATATCATCGATATATCAGAGAAAGATTTATGGGTGGTGGCCGGAATAGGACTGGAACAAGGAATGTTCCATGTACCTCACAAAGAGACAGGCATAACTAGGGTCCATGCGTTATGCCTCTGTCTTCCACTGTCCTTGAGCAGAAACAGGGAACAGAACTAACCTTCCATATGTCATTTCAGGGCAATCTCAAAAAACTCTACTACCATCCAGGTGAAATCAGCTAACCCTAATACTTTGCCTTTGAATCAAACTTTCTACATCTGAATTTGACAAGCTAGAGGGTCATTTTTGAAAGAGAAAGAGAAAATGCTGAAAATACTTTGCAGTTGAGATGTCAAATCTGGAGAGAGAATAGAGTTAATAGTTAAAATAGAAGTTTGTTTTTAAACAGTACAAATGTTGCTGAGGATCTCTCGCATTTTCTGTTCTTGTATCAGATAGCCACAATGAACAGTATTTTGCTTTTAGAATATGATAGATGCTGGTCCAACACAGTGATAACAAAAGCACTGAGATAATTGTTTGATAACAGATTCTATGTTTGGCAGGGTACAGTAAGGCTCGGAAAAGAATGAGTGACAAGAGATGCAGTGTAGAATATGTCTAAATACTTCAACTTTTGTTTGAAATTCTGGATATGAAACAGAGTTCCACTCACCTGCAGACAAGGGTTGCTTTAAGTTTGCAACATACCTGTGCTATCTTTAAATCGAAAAAAAAACACAAAGACAGGAAGTCTCAATTAGGAAATACAAGAAATGCAGGGATTGATTTCTACCTCAAAAAATGAAAAGGTCTATATATTGGGTCTGCGACACTCCAAAATCATTGAAATACCCTCCTATTGGCCTTTCTAATGAAAGGAACAACAATGAAAGAGCTAAGCCTTTTCAGCCCTTGAACTGGTTCTGCTGTTTTATTTGATCATAGAATTCATGTCGGGTGGAAGCTGACCTATCGGCCCTTTGGGTCCACACTGGCCCTCTGAAGAGAATCCCAAACAGTCCTACCCCACTATCCTCTCCCTGCAGCTCCCATAGCTAATCCAACTGATCTGCACATCTTTGGGAGCCCCTAGAGGAGACCCACACAGACAGGGGGATAATATGCAAACTCCCCACTGGGAGTTGCCTGGGGGTGGAGTCGAAACTGGGTTCCTGGGGCAACAGTGCTAACCACTGAGTCGCCCCTCGAGTTCATTTTTCCAACATTATGCCATATCCCTTACCCAGGCAAAAGTCATTTGAACTCAAATCTTTCAAGCAATTTCTCTATTTTTTTCCCCCAGCTATGAACCGAACTGCTGTGTGTTTCCAATGATTTCTGACATTGTTTCATTCTCTTAATTGTCCCTAATGCAGAGTGTATAATTTGACAAGCTTGCACCAGATATTTTCCAATCAACCTGCCCAGGGATGTTCTTACACACCTTTAGAGTAGATGGGACTTGAAACTGAGTCTCTTGGTCAACAAATAAAGATCAGTTGGGTCTACTGTGCAGTCTTTCTTGACACTATAACTCCAACCTGCAAAAAGATATCGACCAAGATGTTCAATTAGAGTTGGAAATCATAGTTGTAGCTTTGGTCAGATTTAAAAAATTACCCATTTACCTTTACATGATTTCTGCACTGGTGATTCCTAGATAGGGGCCTTCAGCTACAACCCTGTCCAGGAATGGACAAATCCAACAGTACTGAAGGTCTTTATGGAAATCAGCGCTGTTTTGCAGTAGTGTGCGCCCGCTCTTTGACTTAATTGTTCTGTAGCACGACCAAACGCTCTGATAACTGATATGAACGCATAAGTACACAAGGTGAGGGGATGAATTAGTGTGCCAGGTTGGTGTACTTGGGATAGGGTGCCTTGGGAGTGAGGGTTCAGGGTGAAATGAAAAGTAGGTAGTGTGGCAAGTGGGTATGGTGCCCGGTGAGTAGGGCGTCAGGTGGGTGATTGTGGTGGTGTGGCCAGGTGTGCCATGGCAAATGCGTGATGTGGCTAAGGGGGCAAGGTTGTTAGGATGACAGGTCAGTGAATAACTGGGCATGTTATGTCAGGCAGTCAGCTAGGGTGGGGGCGTGGGTGGGGTACAGTTCTGGGATAGGGTCATGTCAGGGCCAGTGAGGGAGGGTGTGAGTCCTCATCAGATTAGGGTCAGGTTGATAAGGGTTAGAGTCATACAGCATAGAAACAGGCCATTCTGTCCACCATGTCTCTGCTGATCAATAAACTCCAAACTACACAAATCCCATAAGCCAGAGCAGGGAGGGATATGTTAGCTTGGGGGTGGGCTATGGGTTTCGGAAGCCTAAGTATCATCAGAGATTGGGGGAGATGTCAATTGCGAGTTGGGAGGGTATGGGTCAGGTAAGTGATTACCCAGGAATTAGTGTGGGGTATTAATCCTCTGGGTAACTATTAAAGCTAACTGAATTGGAACCCTTAAACGTTTCTGTCATTAAGAGGCACTTTCAGAGGATTCTAGATGTTGGCGAATTGTCCACCTGAAATTTCAATTCCCTAGGAAATTTGCATCGAATCAGCGTGACTGGGGATACTACTTGGTGTTGTTATTGAATATAGTCTGAAAGAATGCCTGAGACCTAATGGTATAATGGAACATGTAATGGTTATGTTAATGAAGAGTTAAGGGGACTAAACTGGGAGCTTTTTGTGGTGCAGTATTGGTATCCCTACTTCTGGGCCAGAAGGTCTGGGTTCAAATCCCACCAGCTCCAGCACTCCGTCTCTGAATAGATTGATTTGAATTGGTTCTATAAATATGGGGAGCTAATAATCAATTGGTGGAAGCTTTATGAAGTACAGTTAACTGAAGTAAAGCTCCCAAATAACTGTTTTTAAAAAGAATTCAAGTCCAGACTTCTTTCTTTTGGCGTATAAGACATGGTCCTGATGCACCACTCTACTGTATGCTGTTCTAAAGGCTACCTGGCCATCAGAATATCCAGGCCATGAGCAAACATTGTGTAGAAGTTACAAAATGAATGAAAGGGAAAGTAACTGCATTACAATGTCACCAATCATTGCATACAAGTGAGAAAATTTGATTTGATTTTGATTTCATTGTCATGTATACCGAAATACAGTGAAAAGCTTTGTTTACGAGCGGTACAGACAGATCACAGCAAGCAAAGGGCGTACAGATCAAAAAGACTTATAGACATACAGGTTACATTGCAGGTTACATTATTTGAGGCTAGAGTCCATTCAACAGTCTGATAATGGCCAGAAAGAAGATGTTCCTGAATCTGCTTGTGTGTGTGTTCTGTATCTTCTGCCTGATGGAAGAGGTTGTAAGAGGTTATTACCAGGGTGCAATGGGTCTTTGATGATGTTGGCCGCCTTTCTGTGGCAGCGAGCCATTTAAATAGAGTCCATGGATGGAACGTTGGCTTCTGTAATGGTCTGGGCTGTGCACACAACCTTCTGTAGTTTCTTTACAGAGCTGGGCAGAGCAGTTGCCATACTAGGTCATTATGCACGTGGACCGCCTGCTTCCAGTGGTGCAACTGTAGAAATTGATGAGGAACCTTATGGACATGCCAAATTTCCTGAGCCGCCTGAGGAAGAAGAGGCGTTGTTGTGTCTTCTTGACTGTTGCATTTACGTGGGAAGTCCAGGACAGGTTGTCGGTTATCGTCACTCAGAGGAACTTAATGCTCTTCACTCTCTCAACCTCAGTTCCGTTGATGTAGATGGGGGCATGTTCTCCTTCTTTCTGAAGTCAATGATCAGTTTTTTAGTTTTGCTGACGTTGAGAGACAGATTGTTTTTATTGCACCACGTCACCAACTCCCTCTCTCTATTCTGTATTTTGACTCATCGTTGTTAGATATCCGTCCCACTACTGTGGTGTCATCAGTGAACTTGTAGATGGCGTTCATTCAGAATTTGGGAACATAGTCATAGATGTACACAGGAGTACAGTAGGGGTCTGAGGCCGCATCCTTGAGGTGCTCCAGTGTTAAGTGTTATTGTGGAGTGAGTGCAGTTACCTATCCTCACTGTTTGCAGCCTGTGGGTCAGAAAGCTGAGGATCCAGTTGCAGAGGGCAGAGCCGAGACCACGGTCATGCAGTTTTGGGATCAGTCTGGAGGGGATAAGGCGGAGCTGTAGTCAGTGAGCAGGAGTCTGATGTAGGTGTCTTTGTTGTCCAGATGTTCCAGGGCTAGGGATGTGGCATCCACTGTGGACTGTTATGTCGGTAGGCAAACTACAGGGGATTGAGGCAGGTTGGGAGACTGAAATTGATGTGGGCCATGACCAGCCTCTCGAAGCATTTCATGTTTAGTGGAGTCAGAGACACTGGGCGGTAGTCATTAAGGCACACGGCATGTGTTTTCTTGGGTATGGGGTTAATAGTGGTCTTCTTGAAGCAGGTGGGGACTTCGGCTTGTAGGAGGGAGAGGTTAAAGATGTCGGTGAATACCTCCACCAGTTGGTCCGCCCAGGATCTGAGTGCTTGGCAGGGGACACCGTCCGGGCCCATTGCTTTCCTTGGGTTGACTCCCAGGAAGACCGATCTGATTTCTGAAGCAGTGATGGAGGGAACATGTGTGTCTGGGGCTGTCGGGGTAGTCATCACCATGCCAGTGTATGTTTCTCAAACTGAGCTTGTCAGGGAGGGATGTGTCATTGTCCGCAATCTTGCACTGCTTTATATGGCATGTTGTTTAGCCCTTTCCATAGACAGCGGGAGCCTGTTTGGTAGGTCTGGGCTTCAAACTTGGTCTGGAACCACCTTTTGGCTTCTGAGGCCTCGAGATCTGAGGGCATCCATTTTGTTCTCGATACTTTGGAGATTTGCTTGGAGATTTGCTGGGGAAGGCAGTCTTGAAACCGCATTGTTTCAACCTCACTTTTAGGCCAGCACGTTTTCCTTGTTTCTTCACAGGTTTCCTCCATCCTGATGGTCTGGGGCGTCGTAATAACCTGAAGCAGAGACTTGCCAGAGAGATAAAATGGTAAACACAAAATATTGTTTGATAAGTTATAATTTGTCATTCTTTAGTCTCTTTCTGCACCTCTACTGTTTTATTGGCCTCGAGCTTGATGTGTTTGTGTTGATAGGTGATCATAACACACAAGATCAACATTTTCCAAGGGAGAAGCAAATTACTATAATCCTAATCAGCCTGAACTGAATATGTTTTCCTTTGTTTTGTTATCAGCTCAATGGAACAAAACACCTTTAGACTAATCAGCTCACGAATCGGCTCCTCTTTCCTTTATGTGGAATTAATCTAGCCCCCTACCTGCAATTACTTACTGTGTTGTTTCTGTTTACTTTCTTTCCCCCCTGTGTTTGATGCTGCTGATACAAAGGAATACAGTGCGTGATTGTATTCTCAATGTGGGGAAATAAATACTGATTTCCTTAATTGAACATGATGTTATCTGGTGAGCTTTATCTTGATGACACATTATTTATTCAATTGACGGAAGAGTTTACGTATGCCTGTTACATGAGATGAATTGTTTAGATGCAAGAACTTTGTATTTCAAAATTGGTCACCCCACTATCGTTGCAATATTGAAATTAGCTTACCAAGACATGTTCTCCGGTTTAAAAAAAACACTGACAGCATGTTTATTATTGCCCCCCAATTATGGAATTAACAGGGTTCAGAAGATCAATGCCAGGAGATGCCTTCATTCTCAACATATCCCCTGTAACCATACATTATAAAAAGCCATTCTGCTTTAACACCAACTTACACAGATAGAACATCTTTAATTTATCTGTTACAAGATGTTTCACAGGAGCATTATAAAGCAAAATAGGGCAATGGGGCACATTAGAAGATGTGAGGTCAGACAACAAAAAGCTTGGCCAAACTAGTAAGTTTGAAGAGATGCAAGTCGAGACTGCAGAGAGCTGTAGTGGCGGTGTTCCATACCTTAGTGTTGGGGTCCCTGAAAGAATAGTCAGCAAAGGTGGAGTGACTGAAATTGAGAATGTTCATGTGGCCAAAATTGGAGCAGTGCAGTTATCTTAGAAGGTTCGGGGCTGGAGGCGGAGGCAATTGCAGACAAGTGGGGGGGGGCAGGAGAGACGTGGGGGGGGGTGGGGGAATGGAGGTTTGTTGCAGGTAGACCATGGAGGGTTTTGAGAATAAGAATGGGATTTTTAATTTCTACTCTTGCTCGACCTGGATTCAGCAAGCACTGGAGTGATAGGTGAATGGGATCTGGTGCAAGGTTTAAGCTGTGGGCTGCAAAGTTTTGGATTTATAAAATGTCAAATGTGGGACACCAGTTAAGAGTATGTCGGCGTGGTAGAGTCTAGGAGTAAAATCAAGGTGGCCTGTCCACTGGTAAGATGTAAGTGTTCCCTTTACTTCTCTTGCTGGAAGCAGTTTACACTATCAGCAGTTGTCTGTGCTGTCGCTCCAGCCCATGTACAACCAAGTAATTTTACAACAGGGGAGAATTTGATCGAACAGCAGATAATTTAGAAATATTGAGAAGGAGTAAGGGCTCCACATTTCATGTCACGATTGGTCACATTCGATCTGGACTGGATGTGAAACAGGAGGATATCCTTCGCAACCAAAATTTAGGCTCCCAAAGTGATCACGTGAAACAAAGCTTAGAGTATTCGCTCTACCGTGTACACATTTTGCGAAGTGGATTTTCTTCTGAAAGGAAGTTCCAAAACTTATTTCACATCGAAATATTCACAGCCAAAAAAAATGAGAGATGTTCGCCAGCTCCTCATATAAGCTCAGCTTATCGATGTAAATTTGTATTTTGGGTGGTTGGCTGATTAAGAAGTATGTATGATCTTCTATCATAATTCTAAGACTTTGACCCCGTTTCTGAAACATTCAACGTGCCTGAAAAATAATCCTTTTAATTCAGAAGGTATACCATCAAGCAAATGAGATGTGGGATTTTGTTTAAATATTCAATAACTTGGAATTTGCCATGTGCTGTTTGTGCAAACTAATTAAAATGAAGCATATGCAGGCGATGTAGTAATTGCTCTACTTTGATAAAACTGACTTCAAGAGAAACTATTGACTTCAGTCTCCAGCATGTTTGAATGAATCAATAAACTCAGCATATTTCTTGAAAAAATATTTTTGCTGAATTATTAATGAGACTACAGGGGTTTTAGTTAATCTTCAGTTAACTGCAGAGAGTGATGTTGGAAGTCAATTAACACTTTCAGGTTTAGAAACAGGCAGCTTGAAGAGCAGCATAAGGGCAGTCAAGGACAAGAAAACAGATCCCACACAATAAAGGGGGTAATTTTGTATTCTAACTCAACCAGTCCAAGATCACCTTAGCAACTTTAATGTGTCTGACTCTGACCACAACCTGGTGCATTGTAAAAGAAGTGCAGCAGGACGTTTTATGCATCCCATTTAGTGAAATCATAAACAGTTTCAGCCATGGCCTTGAGATAAATAATACAGAGCCACAAAGAGCATGGGATAGAATTTGTCAGGTTGAAACTGGAATAACTTGGAGATTAAATAGATGAATAGACACAGAGCATTGAGTAAATATGAAATTGGACAGGGAAAAAAAAAAGAAAACTTTATAAGACCATATGACATAGGAACAAAGGTAGGCCTTTAAGCCTGTCTAGTTTGCTCTGTCATTCAATGAGATTATGGCTGATCTGATAATCCTTGACTCCACTTCCCTGACTTTTCACCATCACCCAAGATTCCCTTTGTAATTAAAAATATGTCTAACTCGACCTCCAATATACTTAACAACCCAGGCTTGACAGACCCCTACAAAAAGAATTTCAAAGATTTACAACCCTCTGGGAGAAGCAGTTCCTCCTCATCTCTGTTTTAATGGATAATCCCTTAATCTGACTTTATGCCCCAATACTCAGCTGTCCCACAAGTGTCGTTTCCGCATCCATTCTGTCAAGTCCTTTAAGAATGTTGTATGTTATAATGAGGTCACTGCTCATTTTTCTAAACTCCAACAAATATAGACCCAAACTATTTAACTTTACATCATAAAACATTCCTCCCACACGCAGTAATAGCCAAATGTACTTCCTCTGGATTGCCTCTGTCATCACAATTTTCTTTTGAAAAGGAAAGGGGCCCGAAACTGTGTCCTGACTAGTACCTTGTATAATTTGAGCTAAAGCTTCCTTCTGTTATAGTCCATTCCCTTTGGAATAAAGGCCACATTCCATTTGCCTTCCCTATTATCCACTGAAATTGGATACTAGCTTTTTGTTGTTCAAAGAACAAAGAATAATACAGCGCAGGAACAAGCCCTTCAGCCCTCCAAGCCTGCACCAACACATTTTGCCTTTCCATACTAAAGCTGTCTTCATTTACAGGATCCATGTCACTTTATTCCCTTCCTATTCATGTATTTACCCAGGTGCTTCTTGAATGCTGCGTTTGTGTCAGCTTTCACCACCTCCTCTGGCAGCATGTTCAGGCACTCACCACTCTTTATGTGAAAAACCTGCCTCGCACCCTCTTTTAAACTTCTCCCCATGCCTTGAACTTGTGTCGCCTAGTAACTGACCCCTTCACCCTGGGAAAATGCTCATACTTTCTCCTGTATACATTCTATTCACAATCTTGTAAACTTCTGTTAGGCTGCCCTCAAACTCTTGTGTTTCAGTGAAAACAAATCCAGTCTCTCCAATGTTCCTTCATAGCTAAAGTCCACCATACCAGGTAACATCCTGGTAAACCTTTTCTCTACTCTCTCCAAAGCATCCAGTGTGGTGACCAGAACTGTACGCAATATTTAAAGTGTAGCCTAACTAAATCTCTATAAAGCTGCAGGATAACTTGCTTATCCCCATAATCAATGCCCTTTCCATTGAAGGCAAACATGTCATAGGCCTTTTCTATTTCCTTATCTACTTACACTGCCACCTTCAGTGATCTGTGGACCTGCACAACCAGATCCTTCTGCATAACAATACTGCTAAGGGTTACGCCATTCATTGTATAATTTCCACCTGTACTTGATCTTCCAAAATGCATCCCCTCACATTTGTTTGGATAAAACTCTATCTGCCATTTTTCTGCCCATGCCTCCAAATGATCTATATCCTCCTATGTCCTCTGACAAACCTCCTCACTATCCACAGCTCCACCAATCTTTTTATCATTGTTCATGCATAATGACTCCCAAATACGCTTGTTCTATAGCTTTCTGCAGTCTTGCTCCATTTAGAGGGAAACGGTGGGATGAAACCGTCAAATAGTCGTAAAGAAATCAATGAGCTCCTGTCATTTGTTAAAGCTCGAGAGGGCAGTGAATAATGGTTTAAACAGATATGGAAAAGAAGAATCTATGATTATTTACACATCATAATTGAAGTTGTTCACCCTGAAGATGAATCAGTCTTAGATTTTAAAGGTCGTTGATTTATATTTTCTTAACAGTTCAGAATCACCCAGGTTTCTCAGGATTTTATATTTAATTTATCCAGTGTTCAATCGTCTTTGACTGAACCTATTAAATCAAATATGAAATAATAAATGCTTGTAATTTTCAAATATATTGAAACTGAAATCATGTATTGATGGAATTATTTGAAATAGGCCTGTCATTTTCTTTTTGCCTAAAACTTTAACCATTGATTATGGGATCCAGACAGTTGTATTAACTATTTTTAATGAGCAAATTCTGAGATTATCATTCTACTCAAGAACATAATAAAGATGAAGGGAAAATCAATTTATTACTAACCAATTCCAAAAGATGCAGAAGTAACTTCATAATGACTGTAACCTTTGAAATATTTCTTATGACGGTTCAGGTCCTTTAATTTTGATTAAGTTTAACAATGAACAATTACACAATGGCTGTTTGTACATGACTGTGTTGAAGTGTCGTCATAGTTTTAGAAACATTGAAATCTCCTGACATTTTATTGGTGGTTCTTTCCATAATTTCATATGTTTGTGTTTTTGTCGTCTTTTCTAATAAACTGGATTGTGGATTCATTGTGACCTGGTCATCAGATGATTGAGTCCAATTAGCTGTGATGTAATACCCAAATAAAAAAACCTGAGTTCAGAATTACATAGGAAACGGAAGGATAAATGATGAATTTAACATTAATCATTTTACATTCTGAAATATACTTATGTTTCTTTCAGGCTTCTAAAACTGATGATGCTGTTTAGCTGGTATAATTGACAGGATGTGAGGTTATTTCTCAATGAAATGTCTAAAACTTAATTGCACAAGATATAGACGAACAAGAATTTGTGACACCCAGCAGATATTTGCGAGGCAATGGCCATATGGTATTATTGCTTGACTATTAATCCAGAAACTCATCTAACATTCTGTGGACACATGTTCAAATTTTGCCATGGCAGAAGATGAGTTCAAATTCCATAAAATCTATCTGGAATTAAGAATCTATTGAAGATCACAAAACCATTGTCAATTGTCAGGAAAAACCTATCTGGCTCACTAATGCCCTTCAGGGAAGGAAATCTGCCATCGTCACCTGGCCTGGTCTACATGTGACTGCCAACCCACGGCAATGTGGTTGACTTTCAATTGCCCTCTGAGATGGCCTATTAAGCCACTCAGTTGTATCAATTGCCACGAACAATGAAATGAAACCGGAAGGGTCACCTGGCATTGACCAAGGCACAGAAATGGACAACGGTAGAAACAGCCCTGTCAACAATGCAAAGTCCTCCCTAGAACCAAAATTAGGAAAGCTGTCTCACAGACTAGTCAAGCTACAGCCTGATATAGTCAACTTATGCAATCATACCTTACAAACAATTTCTCAGATGCAACCATCACCAGCCCTGGATATGTCCTGCCCCAGCAGAGATGGCAGCACAGTGGTATTCAGTCAGGAGGGTATTGCTCTGGGAGTCCTCAACATTGAGTCTCGGCCCTCTGATAGCACATGGCTTCAGATTAAACATGGGCAAGGAAACTTCCTGTTGTTTACTACATACTGTCCTCCCTTGGCTGATAAATAAGTACTCTTCCATGTTGAACAAAACTTGGAGGAAGCATTGAGGGTGGCAAGGGCACAAAATGTACTCTGGGTGGGGTATTTCAATGTCCACCACCAAGAGTGGCTCAGCAGCAGTACTACTGATCTAGCTGGTCACGTCCTAAAGGACATAGCTCCTAGACTGGGTCTGCGGCACGTGGTGAGGGAACCAACAAGAGGGAAATACACACTCGAAATTGTCCTTACCAATCTGCTGGCTGCAGATGCATCTGTCCATGACAGTATCAGTAAGAGTGACCATCACACAGTCCTTGTGGAGACCAAGTCCCACCTTCATATTGAGAATACCCTCCATTGTGTGGGTTATAGGGGGATGGGTCTGGGTGGGCTTGTTGGGCCGAAGGGCCTGTTTCCACACTAGGGATTCTAGGATTCTCGGATTGTGGGAATTATCACCGTGCTAAAGGGAACAGACTTCAAACAGATCTAGCAATTCAAGTTTGGGCATCCATGAAGTGCTGTGGACCATCAACAGCAGCAGAATTGTAATCTAAGTATCCAGCACAATCTGTAACCTCATGGCCTGGGATATTCCCCACTCAACCATTACCATCAAGCCAGGGGATTGAGCCTGGTTCAATGGAGAGTGCAGGAGGGCATGCCAGGAGCAGCACCAGTCATACCTGAAGATGAGGTGTCAACCTGGTGAAGCACCAAACAGGACTACTTGCATGTCAGGACATAACTAAGCAATCCCATATCAACAAATCAGATCTAAGCTCTGCAGTCCTGCCACATCCAGTCATGAATGGTGGAGGACAATTAAACAACTTACTGGACGAAGAGACTCCACAAATATTCCCATCCTCAATGATGAAGAGCCCAGCACATCAGTGCGGGAGATAAGGCTGAAGCATTCACAGCAATCTTCAGCTAGAAGTGCCGAGTGGATGATTAATCTCAGCCTCCTCCAGTGTTCCCCAGCATGACAGATACCAAGCTTCAGTCCACGAGATATCAAGAAATGGTTGGAGACACTGGATGCTACAAAGGCTATGGGTCCTGACAACATTCTGGCAATAGTACTGAAGACATGTGCTCCAGAACTTGCCGCTCCCCTAGCCAAGCTGTTCAATTACAGTTACAACACTGGCATCTACCTGACAAGGTGGAAAATTGCCAAGAATGTCCTGTACACAAATAGCAGGACAAATCCAACCCAGCCAATTACTGCCCCGTCAGTCTCCTCTCGATCATCAGGAAAGTGATGGAAGTTGTCATCAACAGTGCTATCAAGCAGCACCTGCTCAGCAATAACCTGCTCAGTGACACTCAGTTTGGATTCTACCAGGGCCATTCAGCTCCTGATGTCATTACAGACTTGGTTCAAAAATGGACAAAACAGCTGAATTCCAGAGGTGAGGTGAGAATAATGGCCCTTGACATCAAGACCACATTTAACCCAGTGTAGCATCAAGGAGCCCTAGCAAAACTGGAATCAATGGGTATTGGGGGCAAACTCTTTGCTGATTGAAGTCATACCTGGTACATAGGAAGATTGTTGTAATTGTTGTAAATCAGCTCCAGGACATCTCTGCAGGAGTTCCTCAGAGTAATGTCCTAGGCCCAACCATCTTCAGTTGTGTCATCACTGTCTTGATTTTCTCTCCACCATAAAGTCAGAAGCAGGTATGTTTGCTAATGATTGCACAATGTTCAGCACATCAGACACTGAAGCAGTCCCTGTTCAAATGCAACAAGATCCAGACAATGGCAAGTAATATTCATAACACATAAATGCCAAGCAATGACCATCTCCATTAAGAGACAATCTAATTGCCACACTTTGCCATTCAATGGTGTTACCATCACTGAATTCCCCCACTATCACTATCATTGAAATTATCATTGACTAGAAACTCAATTGGTCTCATCACATAAACACAGTGGCTACAACAGCACATCAGAAACTAGGAAAGCTGTGGTGTGTAACTCACCTCCTGAATCCCCCAAACCTGTTCACCATCTCTAAGGCACAAGTCAGGATGATGATGGAATACACCCCATATGCTTGGATGAGATCTGCTCCAACAACATTGAAGAAGCTTGACACCATACAGGAGAAAGCAGCCCACCACTTGATTGGCACCGTGTCCACAAGAATCCACTCGCTCCACCACTGACACTCTGTAACAGCAGTATGAACTACCTAAAAGATGCACTGCAGAAATTCACCACAGATCCTTAGAGACCACCTTCCAAATCCACAAAAGCATCCATCTAGAAGGACAAGGGCAGCAAACACATGGGAACACCAACACTTGCAATTTCCCCTACAAGCCATTCACCATCCTGATTTGGAAATATATCATTGTTTCTTCAGTGTTGCTGGGTCAAAAGCTTGGAATTCCTCCCAAACCACATTGTGGGTCAACTTACAACATGTGGTCTGCAGCTCACTACCACTTTGCCAAGGGCAACTTGGTTGGATCTAGTAAAGTGAACTCCTTAAGGTTCAAAATGTTATAATTCAATACTGTTTTTGATAGAAATTCAGTTCAAAGGTATTTGCCCATTTCCAGCAAGACAGTTGATATAACTCAATGGGCCCAGCCAAAACTGGCTGAATCAGCAATTCAATCCAACCAGCTGATTAATGTGCTGATCTTTCAAATCAATGCTTTTGCTTTCTGTTTAAGTTGTAATTCTGAACAAGCAAGGTCTTTAATATTCTTGAATAACAAGGTGCAGAGCTGGATGAACTCAGCAGGCCAAGCAGGCCAAGATGCTGCTTGGCCTGCTGTGTTCATCCAGCTCTACACCTTGTTATCTCAGATTCTCCAGCATCGGCAGTTCCTACTATTTCTAATATTCTTGAATTTTTTTTCAGTCAACTAGTTCAGATGTACTATGACAGTTGATACTCTGGAGCAGGTAGGATTTTAATTTGGGCCTCCTGGCTTCAAGGAAGGGAAACTACCATTGTGCTACAAAAGACCTTATTAATTTTCTTTATTTATGCAGTTAATGTGATTAGTCCCGATTGCTAGTTTAACTCTTACCTGAAGGGGCATGTTACTGCGGTTTTTCTCTTAGTGAAGTCCCACATTAGGAGGGGAATCAGAAACAGAATAAGTAGGTTTAGAATATTATTGCTCCAGAATTGCTTAGAAGCCAAATCATCACATTTACCCTGTTCTTATACATTTAGCATTGGTTTTGGATGAATGTCGGTGTGTAGTGTGTTCAATAGGCCTGGGATTACCAATTGGTGAGAATCTTATTCAAGCTAATCATTTCCATTAAAGCTTGAGAAATAAGGGAATCAGACAGCATTGCTGAAAGATGATGATAACTTGCATCTTTAAGTTATTGTAAGATAAAGGAGCATGATAAAGGTCATTCAGCCCCTTCAGTTACATCGTCACTAATCTGATTACCCTGAAGTCCAATTTCCTACCTGATTACCGTAACCCTTGATTCCCTTACTGATTAAAAATCTGTCTATCTCAGCTTTGAATAGACTCAATGACACAACTACAGCCTTCTGCAGTGAAGAATTCCACAGAATCACTAATCTCTGAGAGAAGAAATTCCTCCTCATTTCTGTCCTGTGACCCCTTATTCTGGCCTCTGGTGCTAGACCCTCCCACAAAGGAAAACAACTTCTCCACATTTAACCCTCTAAACATCTTTTCTATGAAGTTGCATCTTATTCCAATCTCCTTGACCTCTCCTCATGAGAAAATGTCTCCATGCCCGAACCAATCTCATAAAGCTTCTCTGGATTGCCACCAATGACAGTGTTACGTTTCCTCACATAAGTGGATGAAAACTATTCGCAGTATTCTAGGTGTGGCCTAACTACTGCCATGTGTATTTTTAGCATGGCTTTCCTATTTACATACTTCCTGCCTTTTTGCAATTAAGGCCAACATTCCATTTGTCTTCCGTATTACCTGCTGAATTGATACATTAGCTTCATGCGATGCATGCATGAGGACTCCCAAAATCCCTGCCTTGCTGCAGGGCTATGACTTCTTTGCAGCAGTTGTCTGATTTCAGATGTTAGATTCAAATCAAAAGGCATTCAGAAAGTGTAATGAAGCCACTTGCAGAAATTAAAGCACATTCATTACCGCTTAAGTTGAGTGAGTACGTTGCATGTTCAGGTCAAACTCACATCTGGACCAAAAATCTAGGCTCTAAGCTTATTAGCTCCAATCAAACTGTGTTACTCATCTATTTCCACAAAGAAGTCAACTTGCTTTTGCACTAGGAGACCTTTAAATGTCAGAAATATTTTCTTACAAATCTCATTTAATTCTCTGTCTCCCTTTAATTATGAGTTTAATCATATTAGAAGCCAAATAAAATGACTAAGATAACTAATTAATTGCTAGAATATCAAATGTGCATGCGCTGGATTATGGTGTGATAAGACATTATGGATTAATTTGAGTAAATATGTATTTATGAGATGTAATTTTGAGTCAGAGCTGTTGCACAATGCGACTGAATAAACATGTAGCAGGTTCATGAGGTGTTCTTTTCTCCCCCAAGATCAAACTGTTATTTTCATCCAAATTTCATCCCCTTAATGGTGAATATGGACAAATTAAATTCATTGACATTTCATTTTTCTCCATGAAAATGTAAGAATCTCAAGATTTAATTTGTTGAAATACATCAGTCCAAGTATAAAACAGTGTCTATACAATAATTATCATATCAAACAGAAATTCAATTTCTGACACTTCAAGTCCAATACTATGTAATCTACCATGATTACCTCAAATTTAAAAGTTATATACGAATACACATATTTTAATTCTTGCTTCTTTATTGCATCTTTCATTTCAAGTAACAAGATTGAACAAGAAAATAACAAGAAAAATCAACTGGAAAACTTACATTTGATCACAAGGGATGGTTGCTAACTGGAGAACTGAAAAAAGAACATGAGGAATAACTTGTAAAGAATTTGACTTGGAGTACTGTTTCATATGGCTATTCAGTATGGAAATTATGGAAAAAGGAATCAAACATGCTTAAATTACTTGAAACCTGGGTTTGAAAGAGAATGGAAAGTATCAGATGGATAAAAACAGTAACTGATTATGGAAGTGCTAAAGAGAGCAAATGAACATATAAAATCGCTGAACGTAGTTAGGAACAGAGAGAAACTTAATGAGCATATCCTACAAGGAAAGAAATTTGTAAGAGACATTTTGATAAAGAGGATGGAAGAAAGAAAATTTCAATGATAGATCGCTTGCAAATTGGAGAAGGTTAATAGAAATGGAAAGAATCTCAGAGAATGGAGTGATATGGAAAGATTACTATGTGTCAACTCCTAACATCAGGCAAAACACACATGATGATGGTGTTTATAAGTGACATGTATGACAATTGGAAAGTACTCAGCAGTATCAAGGGAAAGACAGCATTTATGTTTCATGTCAATGACCTTTCAGAACATAATGACATTGTGTGTCAAATGAACATATGTTGAAATGTTCTCTTAAAAAAAAACTTAGGAGAATGTGATGAGAAAGAAAAAAAAAGATGAGCATCTCACTGTCAAGATAAAACTCAAATCTTCCCCTCAAGGTGGCCATGATGTGAAGGTGCTGGTGTTGGCTTGGGGTGGACAAGGTCAGAAATCACATGACACCAGGATATAGTCCAACAGGGTTTATTTGAAGACACAAGCTTTCTGAGCCTTACTACCTCTCTCACTAACACCTGAAGGAGTATCAGACACAGATTTTAGAAGTAAAAGAGTCACACCACTTAAGAGGATGTACTAAACAAACTTAAGATGCTGTTAAATCTTTAATCAGTAAGAAGGTTTTAATAGATTAATATGTATATGTAAATCCCCAAATTCCTTTGAAGTCAGTGTCCTGCGAGAACTAAAGGTTTTATCAGTGTAAGGAAGAGGTGACATGTTAGGTCAGACAATGAATATTAGGTGTGAGACCTTGTTTAGAAACTGTTTGTGTTTTGGCCAGCCAGTTTTATTTCTAAAGTAGGAATTTATAAAATGCCACATTGACTGACAGTCTATAAATTTTGTGCTTTTTGAACAAAATTGAATGGATCTGCAAATATAAATTCACCCCATAGGCACGCACGCGGGTGTGTGTGTGTGCGCGTGTGTGTGAGTGAGAGTGAGTGAATGAGAGAAAGAGGAAGGGAGGGGTGAGGCAGAGAGTGTGTGTGTGAGGAGAGAGAGAGCGATAGAGCGAGAGAGAGTGTATGCGTGTGTATTTGTGTGTGTGTGTTTGTGTCTGTGTGTGTGTGTTTGTGTGTGTGTGTGTGTGTGTGTGTGAGAGAGAGGATGTGTGTGTGTGTGTGTTTATGTGTGCGTGTCTGTGTGTGTGTGTTTGAGATAGTGTCTGTGCATGTGTGTGATTGAGAGTGAGTGAATGAGAGAAAGAGGAAGGGAGGGGTGGGGAGACAGTGTGTCTGTGAGGGGAGGGAGAGAGATCAACAGAGCGAGAGAGAGTGCGTGCATGTGTGTGTGCATATGTGTGTGTTTGTGTGTATGTACGTGTTTGTGTGCGTGTGCACGTGTGTTTGAGATCGTGTCTATGCATGTGTGTGTGTTTGTGTGTGTGTGACTGAGAATGAGTGAGTGAGAGAAAGAGAAAGGGAGGGGTGGGGAGAGAGTGTGTGTGTGAGGTGGGAGAGAGAGAGAGCGACAGTGTGAGAGAGTATGCGTGTGCGTGTGTGTGTGTGTGTGTGTGTGCGTGTGTGTGAGTGAGAGTGAGTGAATGAGAGAAAAAGGAAGGGAGGGGTGGGACAGAGAGTGTGTGTGTGAGGGGAGAAAGAGAGAGCGACAGAACGACAGAGAGTGTGTGCATGTGTATTTATGTGTGTGTGTGTGTCCGTGTGTGTGTGTTTGAGATAGTGTCTGTGCATGTGTGTGAGTGAGAGTGAGTGAGTGAGAAAAAGAGGAAGGAGGGGTGGGGGAGACAGTGTGTGTGTGAGGTGGGAGAGAGAGAGAGAGCGACAGAGTGAGAGAGTATGCGTGTGTGTGTGTTTGTGTCTGTGTGTGTGAGAGAGAGGTAGTGTGTGTGCGTGCACGTGCGTGTGTGTGTTTGTGTGGGTGTGTGTTGGTGTGTGCGTGTCTGTGTGTGTGTGTTTGAGATAGTGTCTGTGCATG
>NC_063359.1:11547474-11581090 GCF_021869965.1 Rhincodon typus | reverse complement strand
GAGAGAGAGAGGGAGAGAGACAGAGTGAGAGAGTGTGCGTGTGTGTGCACGTGTTTGTGTGTGTGTGTGTGTGAGTGAGAGTGAGTGAATGAGAGAAAGAGGAAGGGAGGGGTGAGGCAGAGAGTGTGTGTGTGAGGGGAGAGAGAGAAAGCGACAGAGCGAGAGAGAGTGTGTGCATGCGTATTTGTGTGTGTGTTTGTGTCTGTGTGTGTGAGAGAGAGGATGTGTGTGTGTGTGTCTGTGTGTGTGAGAGAGAGGATGTGTGTGTGCGTGCGCGTGTGTGCGTGTGTGTGTTTGTGTGTGTGCGTGTTTGCGTGTGCGTGTGTGCGTGCGTGTGCACGTGTGTGTGTGTTTGTGTGTGTATGTGTGTGTGTGTGTGTGTGTGAGTGTGTGAGTGTGTGGTGGGGTCACCTGTTGTGCGACATGAACCCAAGATCCCGATTAAGGCTGTCCTCATGGGTACCGAATGTGGCTATCAGTCTCTGCTCTGCGACTCTGCGTTGTTGTGTATCCCAAAGTTCACCTTGAAGGATGTTTACCAGCAGATCTGAGGCCGAATGTCCTTGACTACTGTAGTGTTCCCTGACTGGGAGGGAACATCCCTGTCTGGCGATTGCTGTGCAGTGTCCATTCATCCGTTGTCATAGCATCTACATGGTTTTGCCAATATACCATGCCCCAGGGCATCCTTGTCTGCAGTGTATGAGATGGACAACATTGGCTTAGTATCTGTTGAACACGTGGTGGGTGGTGTTCCCACTTGTGATGGTAGGGTCCATGTCGAAGATCTGGCATGTCTTGCAGAGGTTGCCATTGAGAGGATTATAAGACATATGATCATAAGACATAGGAGCAGAAATTAGGCCATTCAGCCCATCGTGTCTGCTCTGCCATTCAATCATGGCTGCTATGTTTCTCAACCCCATTCTCCTGCTTTCTCCCCTTAACCCTTGATTCCCTAAACTATCAGGAACCTATCTATTTCCATCTTATACTCAACGACATGGCCACTACAGCCTTCTGTGGCAGTGAATTCCATAGATTCACCACTCTCTGGCTGAAGAAGTTTCTCCTTATCTCTGTTCTAAAAGGTCTTCCCTTTGCTCCAAGGCTGTGCCCTAGGGACCTAGACTCTCCTACCAATGGAAACATCTTCCCAACATCCATTCTGTCTAAAATATTCAGTATAGTTTCTATAGTGTTGTGGTGGACAAACTACACCATGTTCCTCACAGCCTTCAACTCTTAGTCGGTGACAATGAGAACCTCGCCAAGATCTTCCCCAAGCTAACACTTCTCACCTTTAGACAACTGCCAAACCTTAAACAGACCATTCTTAGCACCAAAATATCCAGCCTGCAGGACAACATCAGACAAACACACAAACACACACACACACACACACTCTCTCTCTCTCAAACACACACACACACACACTCATTCATACACACACACACACTCTCTCTCACACACAGTCATACTTTCACACACACACGCTCACTCTCTCACTCACACACACATACACTCTCTCAAACACACACACACACACACTCTCTCTCTCTCAAACACACACACACACTCTTACACTTTCACACACCCACACACACACACACTTTCTCACACACACACACACTCACACTCTCACACACACACACACTCACACCCTCTGTCACACACACACTCTCTCTCATACACACACATTTTCACACTCTCTCTCAAACACACACACATTCATACACACTCGTACTCTCACTCACATGCACTCAGACACACACACACACACACACACACACATACTCACTCTCCACACACATGCATGCACTCAAACACACTCTCTCACAAACACAAAGACACACTGTCTCTCTCTCACACACACACACACACTCTCTTTCTCTCTCTCCAACACACACACGCAAACACGCTCTCTCACAAACACAAAGATACACTGTCTCTCTCTCTCACACACACACACACTCTCTTTCTCTCTCCAACACACACACGCAAACACGCTCTCTCACAAACACAAAGACACAGTCTCTCAAACATAGACACACACACTCTCTCACACATACACACTTTCTTTCAAACATACACTCACACGCACAAACTCTCTCTCTCTCACACACACACACACAGTCTCTTGCTAACACACACACTCTCGCTCTCTCAGACACACACTCTCTTTCTCACACTCACTCACACATGCTCTCTCTCATGCACATACACATAAACACTCAAACACACTCTGTCTCACACACATAATCTCTCTCTCACACACACACAATCTGTCTCACAAACACACACACACTCTCTCACATACACATAAAAACTCTCACACTCACTCACACACACTCTCTCACACACACACACACACACAAACACTCCCTTTCACACACAGACAATCTCTCTCTCACACACACACATGTTGAATAAACACACATTCTCTCACACACACACGCACACTCTCTCTCTCTCACACGCACACACACGTGCACAGTCTTTCTCTCATACCCACACACTCTATCTTTCTCTCTCTCACACACACTCTCTCTCTCTCACACAAACACACTCTCACACACGTGCACACTCTCTCTCACACACACACGCACAAACAGACACACAAACAAAAACAAATACGCACAGAAACTAACTCTCCACACTCAGCACACACACACACACTTTCTCAAATACACACACACACTCTCATACACACACACATGCACGCACACAAACACACTCTCTCACAAGCACAAAGACGCACTCTGTCAAACATAGACACACACTCTCTCACACATAAACACACACTCTATCTCTCTCACACACACACACTCACAGTCACACAGACTTTCCCTCTCTCACACACACAATTTCTCTCTCTCACACACACACACACTCTCTCACACACGCACACACACACACATACTCACTTTTGCTCACACACACTCTCTTTCTCTCACATTCACTCACACACGCTCTCTCTCACGCACACACACACACAAACACTCCCTTTCACACACACATGCAGATATAAACACACACTCTTTCTCTCTCATTACACAGACACTCTCTCTTTCACACACACACACACACATACACACACACTCTCTCTTTCACACACACACACACACATACACACACACTCTCTCTCTCACACACACACTCTGTCTCTCACACACACTGACTCTCTCTTCCACATGCACACTCTCTCTCAAACACACAAACAGATGCACATACACTCTCAGACACACACACACACTCTCTCAAACACACACACGAACACACTGTCTCTCTCTCTCTCTCTCACACACACACAAAAACTCTCTCTCACACACACACTCTCTCTCACACACACACATTCTGACACAAACACACACTCTCTCTCTCCCATACATGCGCACACTCTCTCTCTCACACACACGCACTCTGTCTTTCTCTCAGAAACACACACACTCTCTTTCTCACACACAAATATACACACACACATTGTCTCACAAAAAAACACACACACACTCTCTCTCATGCACACACTCTCTCTCAAGCACTCACACACTCTATCTCTCTCACATGCATGCACTCTCTCTCACACACACACACACATTCTGACACAAACACACTCTCTCTCACACCTACATGCACACTTTGTCTTTCTCACACACATTCACACATACACTCTCTCTCTCACACAAACACTCTCACTTTCTCTCTCATATGCACACTCTCCCACACACACATACACTCTCTCAAACACACATACATACTCTCTCTCTCACACACACACATACTCTCTCTTACACTCACTCTCTCTTTCTCACGCACACTCTCTTTCACACACACACACACACTCTGTCTCTCTCACACACACACTCTCTCTTCCACGTGCACACTCTGTGTCAAACACACAGACAGATGCACATACACTCTCAAACACACACACACACTCTTTCAAACACACACACTCTCTCTCTCTCGCATACACTCTCTCTCTCACATACACTCTCTCTCACACACACACTCTCTCACACACATACACTCTCTCACACACACACACACTCTCTCTCTCTCACATACAATCTCTCTCACAACACACACTCACACGCACTCTCTCTCTCCTCTGTCTCTCACGCACGCACACACTCACTCAGTCTCACAAACACGCACTCTCTCTCACACACACTCTCAGTCTCACACACACTCTCAGTCTCACACACACACACACTCAGTCTCTCTCTCACACACACACACACACTCTCTCTCTCATATACGCACACACTCACACACGTGTATACATACACACACGTGAATGTATGGGGTGCATTTGTCCTTGCAGACCCTCTCTATTTTGTTCAATGAATAAACAATTTATAGGCAGTCAAGGTGGTGTGTTGTAAATTCCTACTTTAGAAATAAAACCAGTCTGACTCCAAACTAAAAGTCAACAGATTCTAGACAAGGCCTCACAGCTAACATTCATTGTCTGACCTAAAATGTCACCTCTTCGTTACACTGATAATAACTTCAGTTCCCTCAAGACTGTGACTTCAAAGGAATTCGGGGATTTATATATACTTATTAATCAATTATAGCCTTCTAATTGATTAGATATTTATCATCATCTTAAATTTGTTTAGTACATCCTCATCAATGGTGTGACCCTTTGATCTTTTACTCATAAATTCTGCATCTGATGCTATCTCTCTCACGAACAGCTGAATGTAGAAGTAAGGCTCTGAAAGCTTTTGCGTTCAAATAAACCTTTTGGACTTTAACCTGGTGTCGTGTGATTTCTGACCTTCCTCTTAAGGATTCACAGGCTAGTTGAGAATCTTGCTGGTAGGTGGAAAGGACCTTATTTTCATGCATTAACACCTGATTATTAGATAATCACGCTTCATTTCTGTGCCAAATAAAAACTGAAAGAACTGCGGATGCTGTAAATCAGGAACAAAAACAGAAGTTGCTGGAAAAGCTCAACAGGTCTGGCAGCATCTGTGAAGAAAAAAATTCAGTTAACGTTTCGGGTTCGGTGACCCTTCCTCAGAACGGTTCTGAGGAGGGGTTACAGACCCGAAAGGTTAACTCTGATTTTTTTAATCCACAGATGCTGCCAGACCTGCTGAGCTTTTCCAGCAACTTCTGTTTTTGTTCATTTCTATGCAGTTTGCAAATCTACCAGGTATCAAAGAAAGACATAGAATCCCTACAGTGTGGAAGCAGGTCATTTGGCCCATTGAGTTCACACCACCCCTCGAAGAGCATCAAATCCAGCATCAATCCATGGTCTGGGCTATTCTCACAAGTTAGTCCGGGAGGTGGGCCATGATTTAGAGCAAGCAACTTTGTAGAATGTTAAACAATCACTTTGAAAGGTTGCAAAGTCCAAAGACTGAGAAATTAGAAATAGAGTGAATGAGAGAAAGATTGATTTAACGGAGAAAAAAAATGTGAAATAAAAATATGTTTTTTGTGCTTTTAAATATCTCACATTAAAATCCAAAGAAATAAGACACAAAGAAGGGTCCAGACCCGAAATGTCAGCTTTCCTGCTCCTCTGATGCTGCTTTGGCCTGCTGTGTGCATTCAGCTCTACACCTTGTAATCACAAAATTGTCATGATAGTTTTCAGTAATGGTGAGATTCATTAGCAATAACTAACACTGAGAACTTTGTTAAAAAAAGTTTCACATAAAATCTGTGCAATGACACCACCCACAAACTGGAGGAGCAGCATCTCATATTCCGCCTTGGGAGCCTACAGCCCAATGGCCCAAACATGGAATTCACCAGTTTTAAAATCTCCCACTCTGGGCTTCATGCCATGTCCAACCCTCCCTCTCATCCCCACCTCCTTGACCTGACACAACCTGCCCATCTTCTCTCCCACTTACCCGCTCCTCCCACCTCACTGACCAATCCCCACCACTGCCTACCTGCACGCATCTATCACCATCCCACCTACCTTCCCCAGCCCCACCCCTCCTCTCTCTATTTATTTCTTAGCTCCCTTCCTCCTCCCCCATTTCTGAAGAAGGGTCCCGACCTGAAATGTCAACTTTCCTGCTCCTCTGATGCTGCCTGGCCTGCTGTGTTCCTCTAGCTCCACACTGTGTCGTCTCTTGCATCATTTCATACTAGGTTTAATGCACTATCTTGAATTAAGTCAGTGTTTGTTGTATGTGACCCTGCAAGTGTTAATATTGCAGAGTGCCATAAGCATCATCCACTATGATGATGTCATATGGACTTGTGGGCAGAAATTTCAGAATCTTGAAGGATTGACACTGGACTTTTGGTCTTCCTGATATTCCCTATAATAAGGTCTTTCATATCAATGTAACTTCTCACTAATTCCCAACATGCAAAGAAATATATTTAACTAAAGTGACTCTTCTAGTTAGACCAAAAAGTGGTTTTACTCTACCACACAAGGCAAAGCAGGTCCTGTAGCTTCCTAAACTTAAAAAGGTTGCTGGCAGTAACTTTCATCATGAGCAAAGGCTCATACGGATGTTGCTGTTGTAGTTGCATATAAATAATAGAATGCGTTATTATCCTCTTTGATAGTGTGACATCAAATTATGGAGCATCAGTTTTGTTTAGAATTGCATTGTTAAACTGAGTAGAAAGTTTTGCTGTTCTTTTACTAAAGTTAACCATTTTGTGCAGTAGTTTTGACACAAGTGTTGTCCTTTGGCCATTTCACAAACAAAAGAAGTCAAGAAGACTATCTATGTTAACGAGCATTGTAAGAGCTTGCAAAATGTGTGAAACCTAACATTCTGCAATATATTGTTGTTAAATTTTGGAACCAATCAGATGAAATAAGAGTTACCTTTAAAGCATCATACCTTCCTTTTTAACATCTTCTGCCAAATCTTTCAATTTCATTAAGTTTTTGAATATGACTATTTAGCTTCTAAGCAGCAATTTTGGATAATGTTTTCTTTTTAAAATTAGTTTATTGATCAAAAGCTGCGTATTGAACCAGGGAAAATAATTAAGCAATAATGAATGTTGGATTATTGAAAATAGATCAAACTGTGCTTTCAAGCCTGTAATTTAGAACTGAATGACATTCTGCAGGAAATTATTTATTTTCAAAAACGCAAAGGATCACGAGTAATGTTTCACCTGCCTTAATTATAAAACATAATTACAACTTATGGTAGGGCATTTAACTTGTCTGTCTAGCATCGAGGTGGAAGGATTGCAGTAATTCTCACATTCCACTGGTCACAATATAAAGTTAATTGTTTTAGCCAGTCCCATTGTGGATGATCATATGTTTTCATAGAACCCCTGCAGTGGGGAAACAGGCCATTTGGCCATCGAGTCCACACTATCCCTCCAAACAGTATGTGACCCAGACCCATCCCCCGACCCCTGTAATCCTGCATTTCCCATGGCTAATCCACCGAGCCTGCACATGGATGGACACTATGAGCAATTTAGCATGGTCAATCCACCTAAGCTGTGCATCTTTGGACTGTGGGAGGAAACCGGAGCACCTGGAAGAAACCCACACAGACACAGGGAGAATGTGCAAACTCCACACAGACAGTCGCCCCTGGATGGGATTGAACCTGCGTCCCTGACGCTGTGAGGCAGCAGTGCTAATCACTGAGTCACCGTGCAACCCCAATTCTCTACATTAAACTCTAAATGAAAAGATCATCAATGAGGTTTCTTTAATAAACAGAAAATAATTGATTTATTAAAAGAAAACTTATTCAAGGATAATGCAAATCTGGTTAATACACTAAGTTTAAAAATATAAATGTTTATCCCACTAGAGATTCACTTTAGGGAAAGAAAGAACAAACATTTTTGGCTAATAATTCTTCCTTCATGGAAGCAATAATAAGGTGAGGAATGCTCAGAAAGCTGCCTTTCTGACCTGTTGGTCCCACAATGACAGATGTCCCCAAACAGAAGCAGATGTATTTGGGATTCTTTCCAAAGCAGTTTGTGTAGGAAATGCAGTATTGAAGATTCTCCTGGATGCTGTTTAGGAGGACAAGCATGGTTCAGAATGGACTAGGGCTTCAAGTACCAGACTGAACCTACAACAGAGATAGTAAGAACTGCCAATTTCTGAAGAAGGGTCCTGACCTGAAACATCAGCTTTCCTGCTCCTCTGATGCTGCCTGGCCTGCTGTGTTCCTCCAGCTCCACACTGAACCTACAACAGGATTTTTTTCAGGAACAGGAGAGCTAGGCTGGAATTTGTTTTATTCCTTCCCCAGGCTGGCCACTTTATTGAATATCCAAATGATTCCCAAAACAGCTGTTGCAAACTGACAAACATAAGGCCAGACACGAGTCCAGAGTGATCACATGACATCTGATTTTCAAAATAAAAGGTCTTTATAAATAGCTGCACTGTCCTTTTATTGACTTCTTTAAAAATAGTCCAGAACTTTTTGTGCATGTGCCTGTGTCTGCACATCTGTTCCTCTCAACCTGACATCATCATAGTGGATTCCTCTCAACCTGCTGCCTATTGTGTGAGGCTTCACTGCACAACATTCAGGTGTTAAATGCTGTAAAAACTTTCTCTACCATGCAATGTCAGCACCATGCCGTGCCAACTGCTGCATTTCCCAAGCAGTAAGTAGGATGTGCAATGTGTAGACACTTGTAAAGTGGATCATCTGAAGTTACAGTCAGATGGGATTGTAAAAAGTGCATCCATTTCCCTGAACAGAGCTAAAAAACAATGCAAGCTACAGAGCCTCCAAGTAAACACCAATTGAGTGGATGCGAAGAAATGAAGCTGAGGGCCATAAGGTGCATGAGCATCCCTGGTGTGTGGTGCAACCTGGCTGAAAAACGCAGGCTGCCAGTGTCCTTGAGCTCCAAAGTGAAGCATTGAAAGGGATGAAGGTTGGCACATCAGCAGGTGTGAAGATATACTGAGGATCATGTTTAACTATTGCCAACTTGTATGAAGAAAGTGTGGAGAGGGAAGTTGTCCACAGAACTTGTGGGAACATTGTATCAAATACAGAGTTCTCCAGAGGCCCAGAGACACAGCAGTACTGCCAGTTAACTGCTTCAACTTTCATGTTGACAATGCACACATCCAATATCCCTGGGAAGGTAAGGAGAATTGGAAGTGATATTTAAATTAGGTGAATAGGAATACTGATGAGATGCAATTGCATGACAATAAGGTAGTCCCTGCTTAACAACGAGGTTCTGAGATTATCATTTAAATCTTACGGGGAAATTGGGCAATTATTTCTTAACTTTGAGATTTTGATTTTTCATTCTGAGTGTATTTTTCCAACATTCTTGGCATTGTCCACACCACTGTAGGCAGGGGAAAATCCATCCAATGTTTCTGATTGCAACAGGAAGATCAAATATTGACTCATACTTGGCAAAATACTGCAACATACATTCTTTGGCTCTACCAGTCCTAAGACATTGAACCAGCATTCGTTCTAGCCATCTGTGACAATGTAAGAAAGCTGCACCTTATGACTTGAGTCAAACTGCTAATAACTCCCAACTTTTTAACGCACAGTGAAATTTCATCAGAAAGCAACAAAGAGCTTCAGCCAAAATCTTAGCGTATCATTTTGTCTACAAATATTGATTGAATTGTTTTACTGCTCCTGCATTTTCTACATGTGTTTCAGATTACCAGCACCAGAAGCTTATTTCGCCTTCAGTCCTTCAGCTATTTTAAACAAATTTTCCAAAGTCACGCACCTGGAACAATTAAGAGTCAATCAAACAAACTCACATTTTGACAAAACCTCTTTGGTTGTAATTATGTCCAAGATGATGACATATTTTGCTTTGAAGTGTGTCATCCAGTTGCTTCTATAAATATCTATAAATGAATGCAGACATTTTTTTCTTTTAATTCCAGATAATAAAATAGGTGAACTTATTTTTTTCCAGCATAGAATTACCATTGCAGTTTGAACAAAATTCATTTTTTGTCAAATGTCTAACTTTGTGATATAACTTGCTTTTTGTTATGTTAGCGGTGAGGTAATGGGCTATGATGGCTGTTTGGAAACCAAACTTTCAATAACCCTGTCATGCACTTGGCTATTGTGTGTTGTGTGTGCTGGTAAGCTACAGATAGTCAGGCTAACCTTTTCTGATGTGGATGTACATGAACACAGCTTAAAGCGAGAATCGATATGTGTGGGAAGCCTAAATAGCATTTCCACCGCACCACTCCCAGCCCCCCACCCCCTAGTAAATCTGGAACCTGAAGCTAATTGTAGTGTTCTGGCTGAGATCAGAAAGAGGATTCAAGCTGGGAATCTGTCCAGCTGTGTATTGCACCAAACCTATTATTACTGGTTCCATAATTAACAAAAATACACCACTGCGTTGATCGAAAGTAGCTTCATTCCTGCTGGGAATGGCAGTGTTTCTATTCAATTACACAGACTCTTCTTTCTCTTCCAGGAGGATCCAAGAAGGTCTCTAATGCTCACGCATGACGATCTAGCTACTCTTTGTTAAAATAACATCATGTAGAGATGGTAAGATTTTCTCTTTATGTGTCTGTCAGGTTTGGTGAGAGTGGTGGGTGTTAAATATTGATGATGCTGCCAGGTCTTCATTGGTGAAGAAATATGAGATTTATTTGAGGTTTTCATTTCATTTATTATATCAATCAGTGAAAAAAAAACTCAGTAAGGCAAGACTTTACTTATGATTGCGGTAGAACTGAAGATCGACATGAAATTCAGTTCTCACTTGTAGCTTCAGTATGGTTCTTTCATGAAACAATATTTCAGTGTCTCCAAGGACTGGATCCAGGAGTCGGGAATATTTATAGTTTGTTAGTTCATATCCAAGAAGAATAGGCTTAGTGCTCCTTCGGCTTAAAAATAAAAGCAGGTCTGATGTGATCAACTTAGAATAAAACGCTCTAAATATATTAACTGCAATCCACATTCATAGTTCACTAAGAGTGAGGGACAGAAGTAATGGCAGAATTAACTTGCACATTCCTTTATTACATTGGGGCTGAGTAACAAAGCCTAATTCATTTGAATTATCATGTTTTCCAGCACATTGTTGCATTATTCACTGCAAAGCATATTTAAATTGTGAAGTAAGTTATTTTCATTTCTCAATATCTCATTTTCATTGTCTGTTTTTCAAAGAAAAATTTGTTAATATAGCTTATTTCATTTGAACATTTTTATTGATGCAGGAATGTGGTATAACATAAATTAATAATATCTTGCCTTAAGCTCCTTATAAAATAATAATCTGTTTCCTGCTTCTATCTTTTTCTGTTGTCCTTGAGCTCAAAAAAAAATCCACAGAAAATTATATGGGCATTTTTAATACCAAATCTAATAAAACGAGATGGAAGATTGGTTCTGTGCAAAATGAAAAGTGCGAGGCTGGAGTTTATTTCAAAGTTTGTTTGTTATCGTAACTTTCTATACCAATCATTTGCACCTTCTTCAAATGCTTATATTTCGGATTTTACCAAAAATATATTGGGAAAGTGACAGGAGGGAAGATAATTATAATCATGTGTAACACTAGATTTTATCCAAAACCAATCCGTATTCAAAAGAGGAGGTACAAAGAAATCTCAGCAATCAGTTTGGATGAGATGATCGATTCCATGAAAAGTAAATGACATCAAGGCCAGGCTGTAGTCCAAAGCACAGAAAAGTTCAGAAGCTCCAAGGTAGTCTAATGACCCTGCTGGAAACTCTTAACTCTGTATAGATTCTTCACAGTATGATGAGGAGCAGATGTGCTTGTCTGTGCCTGGCCAATTGAATCTGCATCTTTCCAACCAGACACATGCAGAGTTTCAGTACAGACAGTGCCGCAGTAGCTGAGAGTCTGTTTTCATAATAATCAGAATAACATTCTACAGCACATCCCATGATTTATTCCAATCTGATGGCTCTCCTCTCGAAGCACAGCTTTTAAATTTATTAAAATGAAATCCTATCATTAATTAATGGGTTGCACTGATCAGTTTTATTTCAAGCATCTGTTGGTAATGCAGTAACTGAACTGCTGACTGTATATCACACTCTGTACATTTTGTTTTAACATGCCACAAAATAACTGTTATTGGAGATTGCAATGTAACAGTTTGGTAACCTTGTGATACTGTTTAATCAGCTTATTTTTAATTATATTTTACACCATCAAGATGGATGCTTTGCTGCCTGTATTAATGTTAAGAAAGAAATATAAAAATGGGAGCAAAGGCTACTGGAAAGAGGGCACCAAATCTACCTGTTTGCCTGATATCGTAGGTCTAGACTTAAAACAAGTGGTGGGGAAAATTAATATATAGAAGAAAAATAATGTGTTGCATGTTAACGGTAAGCCATGAAAAACCTGTGAATATTTAAGTCCAATTATTTCAGCAGAACTATTTTCTCACATGATACTTAAGTTCAGAAAGAGCAAGAGTTTTCATATGAAAGCTGATAAAGAGCAGAAGGACCAGTTTAATTTTATTCAGGTTTGTCGGTTGTGGTATTCTCTCTCTAACCATTTCACCGTTCTTTCCTACTTGAAATGTTCATTAAGACATATCTCTTTGGCAAAGAATTTAGTCACCTATCCTCATGGAAAGATGAGTACTTAAAGCAGATAAATCTTCAAAGCTCCAGGAATCAAGCAGAGAAACAAGGTAGGTGATATTGCAGAATAGACTTGATAGGCTAAATGGTCTTCTTCTGTGCCATTCTGACTCGACGATAACCAACAATTTCTCTTTTTGTTCAGTACCACATTTTGTCCAAAGGCACACCTGTGAAATGCCTGGAAATATTTTAATTATTAGTGTAAATTGTTGTGAACTTTGTTATTTTTGCTCATATTACTACTCGACAGGTCTGATCCCAGATTGAAATCTGACATGATAGATCATTTATTTTTGTTTTTGATAAGGTGATCTTTTACTGAAACACAAATGTACAATGCTGCAATTGTGCTTTTAACAATAGAAGAAAAATCTATTTAGCAAAGAAATGAAAAAATATAGTATAAACTAATTTGTTTGCATATAACAAGTTTAAAGCTTTAGAGACACTCCATAAAATACAATACCATTAGCCCTAAACCACTCCTTTGCAGAACTCAAAGTAAATTCCCTTCTTTTTCACACCAAAGGGCTCAATTTAACAGTGGCTACAATTTCCTGCATTGAGAATCCAAAAGCTCTGTCCTTGAATCTTTCCCCAACTGAGCTTAGGCTTTCTCAGCTTCAAACAACTCGTTCAAAATTTAAACCAAACACTACCAGTCAAAAACTTTATTTCTATACTCTTCACACTGATGTAATCTATTTCCTAACTGTTCTAAACTATCTTCTTTCTTTAGAAGCAACTATCTTATAAATCCAGTTCCAGGTTGTTGACTTGCTCGCTGAGCTGGCTTGTTTTTGTTCAGATGCTTCATCACCATGCTAGGTAACATCATCAGCGAGGCTTCCAATGAAGCAATGTTATTCTACTCTGTTTGCAATTTATATTGTCCGATCTGTTATGGTGAGTTGTGTCATTTCCCGTTCTGTTCTGTATGGGTTTGTATATGGGGTTCAATTCTATACGTTTGTTGATTGAAGTATGGGTGGAGAAACTCGCCTCCAGGAATTCCTGTGCATGTCTATGTTTGGCTTGGGCTACTATGGTTACTTTGTCCCAGTTAAACTTATGGCCTTCATTGTCTGAATGTACCGATGTTAAGGAGAGTTTGTCGTGCCGTTTTGCTGCTAATTGATGGTCATGCATTCTGATGGCTAGTTTCCTTCCTGTCTGTTCAATGTAATGCTTATGGCAGTCATTGCATGGTATTTTGTAAACCACGTTGGTTCTACATGTTGTGGGAGTGGGGTCTTTAATCCTTGTAAGTGTTTGTCATAGAGTGGCTGTGGGCTTGTGAGCCACCATGATTCCTAATGGTGTTAGGAGTCTTGTTGTCAGTTCCGATATGTTCTTGATGTAGGGCAGTGTGGTCAGTGTGTTAGGGTGTACTGTGTCCTCCTGTTGTTGTCTGTTTTTTAGGCATCTGTGGATGAAATTGCAGGGATATCATTTAAAGCAAGGATCTTATACAAGTGTTCTTCCTCTTTTCTGTGTAGTTCCGGAGTATTTCAGTGTGTCCTGGCCCATTTTAATAGTGTCCTAATGCAGCTTTGTTTGTGGGCGTTGGGGTGGTTGCTGTGGAAGTTGAGGATTTGGTCAGTGTGGGTTGCTTTCCTGTATACTGAGGTTTGGAACTCCCCGTTGGTCATACGCCCAACTCTGACGTCCAGAATCAGAAGCTGATTGTTGTTTTCTTCTTCTCTCGTGAATTTAATCCCTGCGAATACGTTGTTGATGAGGTGGTGGGTCTCTTCCAGTTTGATGCGTTTAATGATGACAATGAAGGTCATTGGTTTAACTGAGACAATAAAACCATAATAGCCCAAGCCAAACATAGACATGCACAGTTTTCAACCCATAGTGCAAACATCAAACATATGGAATTGGACGCATATACAAACCCATACAGATCAAAACCGGAAATGACACAACTCATCATAACAGACAGGGCAGTATAAATTCCAAGCAGAGTAGAATAACATTGCTTTATCAGAGGCCTCACTGATGATGTTACCGAGCACGTTGACGAAACATCTGAACGAAAAGCTCGGTGAGCAAGTCAACTATCTCACCCACAACCTGAGGTACAAATCTTTGCAAAAACCTTAAACGTCCAGTTCCAACCTAAGGATCTGGACAAGTGTCAACTTGAAACCTAAAGGCTTTTTACCAAGCTATTGGATCCTCTACGAAAAAAGTCAAATCTTTGATCGTCTAAACTAAGGCTCATGCACAACCTTTTTCCAAGTCAATACTTCCAACTTTGTTGTAAGCAATTGTTATGAAGTTGTGTAGAGTACACAAGTTCTAGCAGGAAGCTAGAATTTATTTGTAAAAATGATAGGGGAAAGAGTGTGTGGTTCCTTTAAGAGATAAAGTGTTTTTCTAAGCTTAAAGATTTGCACAGAAAAAAAAAGTGTCCGTAACTAGCTGAAGGGGGTACAGCCAGTTCTGAAATTGAAATATGTATCAATTTTCTGTGTGATTAGAAACCTTAGGCTTGTTTTGATATTTTGACAACTAGCTTAAATCAGCCAATTAATTTAAACCAAGCACTTCATGATTGAAAACCAATTGAATTTAAATCTGATTGTTTTGACCTCAGACCAATGCTATTGTAAGAAAATTGATATGTCATTCTATACAAGTAGAGAGGTTTTTGAAAATCGGTGGGACAGCAAACCACCATCTGAGAAATAAACATTTGGCTCTCACAAGAAATCGCTAAGCTCTCGCTAAGAAAGAACCATCTATCCATAAAAGGTACCACAGCACTTCTAGCTAACAGTCCTCATGGAAGAATTCACAGAGAAAACATCCCTGACAGCAGGATCATAAAAAGAAAGGCATTTCTGACTTGAGAACAGCAGAAGAAAGGCATTTATGATTGGAGAGACACATTCTGTGTGGACTTTGAGAGACTAAGTTTTATATTTTTTCTTATGTCCTGGGTTACATTAGTGGGCCTTATGTTTATTTGAATAGTATACCAGTAGAATTTTGTTCAGTTAGGGAATAGTTAGGAGTTGGGAGGGGAATTGTTCAGTTTGTTAGTAGTTCTGTTAGTTTGCTCACTGTTAGAGTTAGATAAATAAATTGTTATTCGTTACTTATAAAATGAATATCAGGGATTTTCTTTCATTTTACCTCCTCTTCTCCGTGACAGCACTCTTGCAGAGGATGATCATTTACAAGGAATTGGACACTTTTACAGCATTAGTTAACCAATGAAGTTCGCTGCAAGTTGGTGCTGGTACATAACAGTATTAAGATCATTTTAATTAAAGGATATATTTTACTGCAATACCACAAAGCCTTTACCATTAAATCTATGGAGCCCCATGCCTACGGGTAATAAAGTGCTGTCGGAGATATTTCAGACGAAAGTGGGTGAAATTTGATAGCCCTAATAATAGACATGGCAGTTAAATCAAGATCAAGATACTCGGCAACAAAGTGAAAGGAAGTCTTGAGCAATGCATAAAACAATTAACTCCCTTTGCAGAAACCTCTGCATTTGTGCAGTTTAAGAACGGGTTAATTCGAGATGAGATTGTATTAGGAACAAGGATCTGGAAATGAAAGCACATTTATCTGTAGCAATTGTTTCTATTGTATGGTAACTACATGCTACCTGTTAACTTGCGTGACAGTACTATTGCAAACCTCAAATCCATATCTCATCTTGCACACACTGCCATTTAAACCACATCACCTAACGACTGCATTGCATTCAATGATGCAGTTCACTCTTTCTTGCAAACTAAAGGCTACTAAACATAACTAGAGGGCAGCAGGCATAGTTGCATGCCTTTCCTTGCTTGGAGAAGACTGTGCTTGCCTGCTTTGGGGAAGTCCATCACAGAAATTAATAAGAAGTTGGCTGAAACTATCAAATATGGTGGACGCTTTCATTCTAACCTGCTCCCCCCTCAATTTACCGAAAGGAATTCATCCTTGTACCTTTCTACTCTCAGGTAGCCAAAAGCGCGGCAGTGTAACAGATAGTTAAACAAGAAGACAAGGTAGGAAGACCAACACTGGATCTGACAGTCACAGCAACAAAGGCAGAAGCTGGCATTGTAAGAAATTGAGGATATTTTGAGCTGAAATCTGCGTGAGCCCATTGTTGGGCACAGGTGGCCTGCAGCCGGAGCAGAGGACAGATTGCCAGCTTGTCAGAGGGTGAAATCACATTCAAAATCAGTTTCAGAGGGCTCAGGTGAATATTTCAATTGGACGGTCTACAAGAAAAGCATTAATAATTATGCACAATGGAAATACTCGGGTTCCTTTGAAAGCATGCCATAAAACCTTCAATAACGTCCTCGTGTTGAACACACTTCTGTGTTGTACACTCAAACCTGGATGTCAGAATAGATACGAAGGTGAGTATTCAAAGATGAAATTAAAAAAAACACTGCTGAAGAGCTGTGCACTACCAGTAGGAAAACAAAGATCACAATGAAGAGACTACTTAAGAGAAAATAGCTGCAGTTTCTTTCCCCCCTTACCAGCAACTGTTCAAATGGCTGGGCATCAGATAGAATTAGAAATTATTCCATAAACAATGGCAGAATTATGCAGCAGCTACAGATTTGTTGAACAAACCAGAACAACAACAAGTTGCTATACTTTTATCACTATTGGCAAGAGACTGTTTCAAAATATATTCTACCTTAAATCTCTATGAGGAGCAGAAGAAACACAGGGCAGAAACTTTAACAAATTAAAAGGTATGGTTTTTAATTTTGAATGATATGCGTTCAATACTAGGGAACGAAGTGATAGAAGTCTTGAGCAATGCACAAAATAATTAACTCCCTTTGCAGAAACCTTTGAATTTGTGTAGTTAAAGGATGGGTTAATTAGAGATAAGATTGTATGAGTAATAAGGATCCAAAAATGAAAGCATACTTTACTAACAGAAGACAAATCTGTGCGCAAGAGAACAATTGCACTGCACAAATGTGCCGAAGTCGTGAATCAACAACTAGAGCATATTGATAGCAGAACAGACCAGATCCTGCATTATGCTGACAAATATTCCAGGCACATAGGGTCGAACAATCACAGACAAAGGGCAGGATGCATGCACTGTAGAAGGTTCCACGCAAAAGAGAAGGCATGTCCAGCGTGGAGAAATGTCACTGCATGAAGCTGAATCATCTTACACACAAGCGTATGGCTAAAAGGAAGCAAAACCAGAAGGTACAAAGGGCCCCTGGACGGATAGTAGCTGAAAATTCTGATGAATCACTGCGCACCATAAATAAAGGTAGGCGAGGCATCATTTGTGACTGTTAGAATGAGCACTACAGAAGGAGAACATCAGATCAACACAAAATGTTAGATTGTCATTGGTGCATCACACAATGTAATGACCATGACATACCTGTGCAAAGTGGTTCAACGTGTGAGCTAAAAATGAAGGCCTCAGAAGTAAAGACTATATGATGGCAATATACTAGTGCCAAGATGATAGATTAAACTGAGTGATCATTGCAATAACATGAATGAGGATCTGGAATTGCAGATTACAACTGGCAAGCAAATACCATTAATTTTAGCTGAAGCAAGTCTAAAGCTTGTACTGGTAACTCTTCAATGTTCCAAAAGCTACTTGCAAACTGGAGCAGCATTTTGACACGAGGGGCACATCCTAAATGAGTACAAAAATGTTTTCACAGGCTTTAGGAGGCCTTCAGGAGAATATTATCTCAAGATAAGTGAGAATACAAGACCCACTCAGCATCTGCTGAGGAAAGTTCAATATATAGTCAAGTCTAAACTGAAAGACAAGTTAGAAGAGCTGGGAAAGAAGGGAGTAATCAAGAATGTGATAGCTCCAACAGAATGGTAGCAATGAAACAACCTGGAAAGTTTACAGTATGCTTTGACCCAAAAGAGTCTGAAGTAATTACACTACCCAATGGCAATCATTGAAGGAATTTTGCCATAATTTGCAAAGGTAAAACTCATCACCATGGTGGATGCAAAAGATAGTTATTGGCAAATCAAACTGGACAAAAGTAGTAGCTTTCTAATTACATTCTGGATGCTTTTTGGGAGATATCGATCATTGTGTATGCTTTTTGGCATTACCACTGTGGAAAAAAGATTGTTAGTGTAGACAATATGAGATAGTTGGTAATCTTCCTGGATTGCGAGCTATAGTGGGAGATCTGCTGATTAGTGGTGACCAAATCAAAATGAAAGAAACCATTGTTGATCACAATCAAAATCTAATGCAAGTGCTTAACAGAACTCACCAGGTGAACCTGAAACTGAGCAAGAAATGCCTAAAGCCTAATACATAGGGCATGTACTGACAGAAAAAAAGGACTCTTCAAGAAGAATATCAATTTGTTGTATTAATCAATTTATTTTTGTGATGTGAATTGCTATGACAACTCAAAGTCAAGGACATGTAGTGGTATTGGGGCACAGAATAAGAAGATGCATTTACTAAAACCAAACAACTAGTGACAGTCATGCCAGTGCTAAAATACAATGGAGTAAATGATGAAAGTCACGCTTCAGTGTGATGTGAGTTGGACAGCACTTGGGGCAACTCTAATGCATCAAGGTCAATTGGTTACATTTGCATCCAGGGCACAAATACAAACAGAAAGATATTATATTCAGATCAGTAAAGGATGCTTGGCCATTGTCTTTGCTTGCAAATATTTTCATTAAACCACTTGGAAGAGACAAAGTGATAGTTGAGTCAAGCCAGTTCAAAGCATTTCTTCAAGTTGCTGCTATCTCCTTCAAAGCATCTGCAAAGAATGTTCCTCTGATTAAAGGTACATACTTGTGTGACATACATGCGAGGGAAACAGGTGCATATTGCAGGCATGTCGCCAACAGTAGCCCTCTCGAAGAAGAGAGTGGAGGATGTTCCAACAGAGTTTGAAATCTTCCAGATTCAATGTGAAACAGCAACTCATCATACTTTGGAATGCATCAACCCAAAATAAATGCTGAGTCTAACAGATAGGCACCTTGCCCAAATCAAGGAAACTATCCGACAAGGTGCAAATTTCCATTTGTTTTAAGAAGTAGTGATTAAAATGGATGGCCGGAAAGCATCAAGGGCACACCTGTCACCAAAACAGGATTTTGGGCAGATGGAAATAAATTGACAGCCCAAAATGCACGTCGCACAAAGGAAATAAAATAATTATCCCAAGGGAGTTGAAATGAGCAACACTAAAGCATGTCCATGTACACCACCAAGAAATTGAATTAAGTCTGAGGAAGCCGAGGGATGTGCTCTACTGGCCAAATATGAGAAGGCAATGAAGGACCATATCAAGCAGTGCAGTGTCTGTAATGAGTACCAAGCTGAACGACTTAAAAAGTCGCTCATGATACATGACATCCCTGACAGTCCCTGGATGAAACTGGGAATAGACATAATCGTACTCATAGGATCTCATTAACCTGTCATGGTTGGCTACTATTCTGGCTACTGGGAAGTGGATAAACTAACTTCAGTGACGACTACTGAGAATGCCCAATGCCTAAAACAACACAACAATATTATGAAATAAAAAGGTGTAGAGCTGGATGAACACAGCAGGCCAAGCAGCATCAGAGGATCCCGCAACTCATCCCTCACACCCTTCTCCCCACAATAACAACAAAAACAGAATCCCCCTCGTCCTCACATGCCACCCCACCAACCTCCAGATCCAACACATCATCCTCCGACACTTCCGCCATCTGCAATCCGACCCCACCACCAAAGACATTTTTCCCTCCTCACCCTTATCTGCTTTCCGGAGGGACCACTCTCTCCGTGACTCCCTTGTCCGCTCCAAACTCCCCTCCAGCCCCACCACCCCCGGCACTTTTCCCTGCAACTGCAGGAAGTGCTACACCTGCCCCTACACCTCCCCCCTCATCCCCATCCCAGGCCCCAAGAAGACTTTCCACATCAAGCAGATGTTCACCTGCACACCTGCTAATGTGGTATACTGCATCCACTGTACCCGTTGTGGCCTCCTCTATATCGGGGAAACCAAGCAAAGGCTTGGGGACCGCTTTGCAGAACACCTACGCTGGGTTCGCAGTAAACAACTGTACCTCCCAGTCGCGAACCATTTCAACTCCCCCTCCCATTCCTCAGACAACATGTCCATCCTGGGCCTCCTGCAGTGCCACAACGATGCTACCCCAAGGTTGCAGGAACAGCACCTCATATTTCGCTTTGGAACACTGCAGCCCAATGGTATCAATGTGGACTTCACATGCTTCAAAATCTCCCCTCCTCCTACTGCATCCCAAAACCAGCCCAGCTCATCCCCACCTCCCTAACCTGTCTTTCCTCCCACCTATCCCCTCCTCCCACCTCAAGCCCCACCCCCATCTCCTACCAACTAATCTCGTCCCACCCCCTTGACCTGTCCGTCCTCCCTGGACTGACCTATCTCCTCCCTACCTCCCCACCTACACTCACCTTTACTGGCTCCATCCCTGCCGCTTTGATCTGTCTGCCTCCTCTCCACCTATCTTCTACTCTATCCTTCTTCTATCTGCCTCACCCTCTCTCCCTATTTATTTCAGAACCCCCTTCCCCTCCCCCATTTCTGAAGAAGGGTCTCGGCCCGAAACATCAGCCTCTGATTCTGCTTGGCCTGCTGTGTTCATCCAGCTCTACACCTTGTTATCTCAGATTCTCCAGCATCTGCAGTTCCTACTATCTCTGAAACAACAATATTATGGCCTTTTTGACATTGTTGTGAGCAACAGTGGCCCCTCAGGTCATGACTGGAGAAATCAGTTGCTTCAAGAAAGATTTGGAAATTGAACAGCACACATCATTTCCAAAACATTAAATGATCTCAACAAATGCAACCTGGGGCCTGAATGGAGAAACAGTTACCTCGATCGTATGTGGTGGAATTGGATGACTAGATATATTGCTGCAAACAAGAACACATATTCCTAACTGCAGAAAGTGTTCTTCAACTACAGAGAACTGATCAGGAAGGGGTGAATGCAATGCCTACACAGATCACACATCATCTATCAGAGGTCCACAGCAATCCAAAACATTTTTCTCAAACACATTCCTGAGGTGTGGTCATCCCTACCTGGGCCAACATGTATAGCCCATCTTTAGTTGCCCTTGTGAAGGTGGTGGTGAGCTGCCTTCTTGAAATGCTGTGGTCCACGTTCCCTAGGTAGGACCGTTAAGGAGGGAGCTCCAGGACTTTGACATAACTCCACTGGAGGAACTGCAATATATTTCAATAAAAAGACTGTGTGGAGGGTCGGTAAGGTAAGACTTTATTTTATTCTTCTGGAAATCGAGAGTAGAGGGAATGGAAGCTAGGGCAGCTGCATGCTCCTCTTGCAGGATGTGGGAGGTAAGGGTCGCTGCTGGTGTCCCCTCTGACTTCACCTGGGAGAAGTGCACCCAACTCCAGCCTCTCACAGACTGCGTTAGGGAACGAGCTGGAGCTGGATGAACTCCGGATCATTCGGGAGGCTGAGGGGGTGATAGAGAGGAGTTATAAGGAGGTGGTCACACCCAAGGTACAGGAAAAAGGTAGCTGGGTGACTGTCAGGGAGGGGAAAGGGAATAGGCAGGCAGTGCAGAGACCCCTGTGGCTGTTCCCCTCAATAATAAGTATACCGTTTTGGATACTGTTGGTGGGGGCGGGGGGCACCTACCAGGGGAAGGCCACAGCGGACTGAGCCTGACCCTGTGGCACAGAAGGGAAGGGGGGAGAATAGGAGAGCAATTGTGGTGAGGGATTCAATAGTAAGAGGTACAGACAGGCGGTTCTGTGAACGCGAATGAGATGAACGGATGGTATGTTGCCTCCTGGGTGCCAGGGTCCATGACGTCTCGGATTGTATCTTCAAGATCCTTAAGGGGGAGGGTGAGCAACCAGCAGTCATGGTACACATCGGTACCAATGACATAGGTAGAAAAAGGACAGAGAAGTGAAAAACGAGTACAGGGAGTTAGGTTGGAAGCTGAAGTCCAGGACAAACAGGGTAGTTATCTCTGGATTACTACCAGTGCCACGTGATAACGAGGTAAGAAATAGGGAGAGAGGGCAGCTAAACACGTGGCTACAGGGCTGGTGTAGGAGGGAGGGCTTCCATTATGTGGATAATTGGAGCACATTCTGGGGAAGGTGGGACCTGTACAGTAAGGACGGGTTGCACTTGAGCTGGAAGGGCACAAATATCCTGGGAGGAATGTTTGCTCGAGCTATCCGGGATGGTTTAAACTAGATTGGCAGGGGCTGGGGAACCGGATTTGTAATTCAGAGGATGAGGTATTCAGCCTTCCAAGAGACACAACAGGGAGTGAGGTTGTTAATAAAGAAATGCGGCCGATGGAGCGGAATTGTGGACACAGGGATGGTTTGAAGTGTGTATACTTCAATGTTAGAAGTATCAGAAATAAGGCGGATGAACTTAGAGCATGGGTCAGTACTTGGAACTACGATGTTGTGGCCATTACAGAAACTTCGGTAACTCAGGGACAGGAATGGTTGTTGGAAGTTCAGGGATTTTGATGCTTTAAAAGAAATACGGAGGGTGGTAAAAGAGGCGGGGGAGTGGCACTGCTAGTATAGCAGCTACTGAAAGGCAGTTCGAGAATGATATGTCTGCAGAGTCAGTTTGGGTTAAGGTCAGGAACAAGAAGGGAGCAGTCACTTTGTTGGGGTTTTATTACAGACCCCCTAATAGTTGCAGAGAAGTGGAGGAGCGGATTGGGAGGCAGATGTGCAGAAGTCACAGGGTTGTAGTCATGGGTGACTTCAAGTTTCCAAATATTGATTGGAAACTTTTTAGTTGTAATAGTTCAGATGGAGCAGATTTTGTCCAGTGCATTCAGGAAGGATTCCTGACACAGTATGTCGATAGGCCAACACGAGGAGAAGCCACTTTAGATTTGGTGCTTGGCAATGAACCAGGCCAAGTATTAGACCTGTTGGTAGGAGAGCATTTTGGCGGTAGCAATCATAATTCTGTTACCTTTACAACAGTCATGGAAAAGGATAGGTACATTCAGCAGTGTAAGGTTTATAATTGGGAGAAGGCTAACTATAATTCTGTTAGGCAAGAACTGGGTAACATAAAATGGGAACAGATGCTATCAGGAAACAACAGTATTGAAACGTGGAGATTGTTTAAGGAATACATACTGTGTGTGCTTGATATGTTTGTCCCTAGCAGGTAGGGAAGAGGCGGTCGAGTGAGGGAACCTTGGTTCTCAAGAGAGGTCGAACAACTGGTTAAAAGAAAGAAGGGTGCTTATATAAGGTTTCGGAAACAAGGATCGGAAAAGGCTCTAGAGGGATACAAGTTAGTCAGGAAGGAGCTGAAGAAAGGGCTTAGGAGACCTATAAGGGGGCATGAGAAAACCTTGGCAGATAGGAGCAAGGCAAACTCCAAGGCTTTTTACACGTACATGAGGAATAAGAGAATGACCAGAGAAAGGGTAGGGCCGATCAAGGATTGTAAAGGGAATTTGTGCACGGAGCCTAAAGAGATACGAGAGGTCCTTATTGAATACTTTTCTTTGGTATTCACAACTGAGAGGGACCTAGTTGTAGAGGAGGACAGTGTGAAACAGGCTGGTAGGCTAGAGGAGGTCAATGTTAGTAAGGAAGATGTACTATGAATTTTGAGGAACTTGAAGATACATAATTCCCCCTTGCCTGATGGGATCTATCCAAGGATTCTATGGGAAGCAAGAGAAGAGATTGCAGGGCCTTTCGGGACGATCTTTTCGTCCTCACTGTCCGTGGGTATAGTGCCAGAAGATTGGAGAGAGGCAAACGTCATTCCCTTGTTCAAAAAAGAGAGTAGGGATAATCCCGAAAATTACAGGCCAGTTAGTCTTACGTCAGTGGTGGGCAAATTATTGGAAAGGGCTCTGAGAGATAGGATTTATGATCACTTGGATAGGCACAGTTTGATTCGTGATAGTCAGCATGGATTTGTGAGGGTAGATCATGCCTCACAAGCCTTATTGAATTCTTTGAAGAGGTGACCAAACACGTGGATGAAGGTAGAGCAGTGGATGTGGTATACATGGATTTAAGTAAGGCGTTTGATGAGGTTCCCCATGGTAGGCTCATGCAGAAAGTAAGGAGGCATGGGATAGGGGGAAATGTGGCAGATTGGATTCAGAATTGGCTGACCCTTAGAAGACCTAGGTGGCAGTGGACGGACAATATTCAACACGGTGCTCAGTTATGAGTGGTGTACCACAAGGATCTGTTCTGGGTCCTCTTCTATTTGTGATTTTTGTAAGTGATTTGGATGTAGGAGTGGAAGGGTGGATTTGTAAGTTCACGGACGATACAAAGGTGGGTCGCGTTGTGGACAGTGCGGAGGGCTGTCCTAGGTTACAAAGGGACATTGATAGGATGAAGAGCTGGGCTGAGAAGTGGCAGATGGAGTTTAACCCTGAAAAGTGTGAGGTGATTCATTTTGGAAGGACAAATTTGAAAGCAGAATACAGGGTTAACGGAAAGATTCTCGGCAGTGTGGAGGAGCAGAGGGATCTTGGGGTTCATGTCCACAATTTCCCGAAAGCTGCCACTCAGGTGGATAGGGTTGTTAAGAAGGCGTATGGTGTGTTAGCTTTCATTATTAGAGGGATTGAGTTCAAGAGCCGTGAAGTTATGCTCCAGCTATACAAAAGCCTGGTTCGGCTACATCTGGAGTATTGTGTCCAGTTCTGGTCACCTCGTTACAGGAAAGATGTGGAAGCGTTGGAAAAGGTACAGAGGAGATTTACCAGGATGTTGCCTGGAATGGAGGGAAGGTCTTACAAGGAAAGGTTGAGAGAGCTCAGGCTTTTCTCTTTCGAAAGACGAAGGATGAGAGGTGACTTGATAGAGGTGTACAAAATGATCAGAGGTATAGATAGAGTGGACAGCCAGAGACTTTTTCCTCGGGTGGAGGTAGCTATTATGAGGGGGCATAGTTTTAAAGTGAGTGGGGCTAGATATAGGGGCGACGTCAGAGGTAGGTTCTTTATTCAGAGAGTAGTAGGGGCGTGGAATGCATTGCTGGAGAGGGTAGTGGAGTCGGCCTCATTAGGGGCATTTAAGCAGCAATTAGATAGGCATATGGATGATAGTATAAGGTAGGGGTGGAGGTTAGATAGACCTTCGGTTTAGTGTAAAAGTTTGGCACAACATCATGGGCCAAAGTGTCTGTACTGTGCTGTACTGTTCTATGTTCTCTGTTCTATGTTCTATTTCCAAGTCAGGATGGTGTGTGGCTTGGAGGGAATCTTGCAGCTGGTGATGTTTCCATATATCTGCTCCCATTCGCCTTCCAGATGGATGTGGTTGTGGGTTTGGAAGGTGCTGTCAAAGGATCTTTGGTGAATTTCTGCAGTGCATCCTGTTGATAGTATACACTGTGGTTGCTGAACATCAGTAGTGGAGGGAGTGATGTTTGTGGATCAATCAAGTGGGCTGCTTTATTTGGCTATCCTCATTCAATTTGTGGTCAATAGTAACGACCAGGATGTGGATACTGGGAGATTCAGTGATTGTAACACAATGGAATGGGGTAATAGCAAGATTCACTTTTGTTGGAGATGCTCCGTGTCTGAAATACACAGGATGGAAATGTTACTGGTGCTATTTTTCAGTCTAAACCTGGATATTATCCAGGTCTTGCTTCATTTGGACACACACGGCTTTAGTAATCTGCAGAGTCATGAATTGAGCAATCATCAGTGAAAATCCTCACTTCCAACCTTATGATGAAGCAGCTGAAGATGGTTGTGCCAAGGACGCCACATTGAGGAACTCCTGCAGTGGTGTCCTGGAACTGAGATGACTAACCTCCAACTGGCAAAAAGTTTTCCCCAGTTTTGCTGGGTTCCTTGATGCCACATCCTGTCAAATGTGGCCTTGATGTCAAGGGCAGTCATTTTCACCTCACCTCTGAAATTCCGCCTTTTTGTCCATGTTTGAACCAAGGTTGTAATGAGCTCAGGAGTGGAGTAGACCTGGCAGAGCCCAATTTGGGCATCAGTGAGCGGATTATTGTTGAGTATTTAGATTCAAACCAGGATGCCCAGAACATTAGATAACACAGTGTGGAGCTGGAGGAACACAGCAGGCCAGGCAGCATCAGTGGAGCAGGAAAGTTGACGTTTCGGGACAGGATCCTTCTTCATCAACGTTGGCGTTCCAACATCGACAGTTCTTACTATCTCTGCTCAGAACATTGCCTGAGTTTCTGGATTAATAGATCATAGAACATAGATCATAGAACATAGAACATAGAACATAGAACATAGAACATAGAACATAGAACAGCACAGCACAGGCCCTTCGGTCCACGATGTTGTGCCGACCTATTATCCTACTAAGATCAATCTACCCTGCATACCGTACATTTAATTACCATCCATGTGCCTATCCAAGAGTCACTTAAAAGTCTCTAAAGGATCTGACTCCACTACCACTGCCGGCAGCGCATTCCACACACCCACCACTCTCTCTGTGAAGAACCTACCTCTGACATCTCCCCTATACCTTCCTACAATCACCTTAAAATTATGCCCCCTCATAACAGTCATTTCTGCCCTGGGAAAAAAATCTCTGGCTATCCACTTATCTATGCCTCTCATCATCTTGTGAACTTCTATCAAGTCACCTCGCATCCTTCTTGGCTCCAATGAAAAAAGCCCCAGCTCCCTCAACCTTTCCTCATAAGACCTGCCCTCCAGTCCAGGCAGCATCCTGGTAAATCTCCTCTGCACCCTCTCTAAAGCTTCCACATTTTTCCTGTAATGAGGTGATCAGAACTGAATACAATATTCCAAGTGTGGTCTAACCAGAGTTTTATAGAGCTGCAGCATAACCTCGCGGCTCTTAAACTCAATTCCCCTGCCAATGAAAGCCAACATACCATATGCCTTCTTTACAACTCTATCAACTTGGCTCACAACTTTGAGGGATCTATGGAGGTGGACCCCAAGATCCCTTAATTCGTCCACCCTGCCGAGAATCCTGCCATTAACCCTGTATTCTGCATTCAAATTCGACCTTCCAAAATGAATCATTTCACACTTTTCTGGGTTGAATTCCATCTGCCACTTCTTTGCCCAGCTCTGCATCCTGTCAATGTCCCATTGCAACCTACAACAGCGCTCCATGCTGTCCACAACCACACCTACAATAGTCAGGTAATAATAGCCATTGCCTACCCTATAGAAATAGATCAACAACAAGTAACACTGGAACAACCCTCTCTGGTGAAAAATCTGTCAGATGAACAACCATCAACAACATGCATGTGGACCATTGAAACACCAGCATGATTTAAGGGCTTTGGCTGCAATGCATATGCCAAGGTTGATGGCAAAAACAAACTGCTCTGGCATGAGAACAGTAAATGTGTATATTGGGAAGTTGGGTAACTAAAATTGTACATGATAATACATGCCTTTTGTTTGTTTCTTTTTATGTCAAAAGGTGAATGCTTGGATTGAAATGCAATTACATATAAATGCATGTTTTAATCTTCGACAGTCATGCAATCTCTACCTTGAGGTACACATCCTGTAGGCAGAAATCCTAGCTTTTGCTTCATTAAGTCCTTTTGTTTATCACACTGCTATGTTGTTCACATAAGAGGCATAAATCTGCTGTTATGCAGTATTACAGAAACAGTTTTACAATGAGGTGCAGCAGATTGGGGGTGGATGGGTGGTGGGAGTGAATCAGTTTCCCTCTTTTTAATTTCAACGGCAAATACTTTTAATTCTTTTTAGCATGCAACTTCATCATATTTCAATTAAAATATGATTTGCTGGATTAAAATAAAGCAGCCAGTTACTTGATTTTCATCAACGAAAGGAAGACTTTTTTTAACTTACGAGAATAACAATAAAACATGAGATAAAACACACACAAACACAAGTTTAAAGTTTAAAAAGGAGACTGGGTCTAACACAAAAATGAAAATTATGAATAGGCATTTTTAAAAATGCCTTTTGGTCTTTGAGGTGTTATGTTTTAACCTGAGGTTATAGCTGTTTGAAGCAAAAAAAGCAAAAATGACTAGTGTAAAACCATGGAATGGTTGCAGCACAAGAGACAACCATTCATTCCACCATGTCCATTCATTTCTCTGCAAGGGTGCTTAGTAAGTCTCACTCCTCTGCCCTTTCCAGATAATCCTACAATTTTTTTTCCATTTCAGATAATTATTTAAAGGCCACAATTGTATCAGCCCCCAACCTCCTCAAACAATGCAATCCAGATCCTAACCATTCATTGCATAAAGAATTTTTTCTTCTTATCACCTCTGGCTATTTTGCGAATTGGATTAAATTGCTAGTTTGGTAAAAGTTTCTCCTTCTCCATTATTTGCAGACCTCTCATACTGCGAACACTTCTATCAAATCTTATCTGAGGAGATCAGTGACTCGGAGATATCGGCAAAGCTGATTTCTCTCATCCCTGAAATCATTGCAAAGCTGCAACCTTACCAATGTCTTTGTACGTTTTCTAAAATACATTGTGCAGAATTAGACACATTACCACAGTTGAGGCCGGCTCAGTGTTTTATAGGCATTCATTCCTTTATGCTTTCTATCTGTGCCTCTATTTCTGAAGCTCAGGATCCCACATGCATTATTTACCACTTTCTCAGCTTGTTCTGTTAGCTCCAAATGATTCTTGCATAAATATCTGTAGCTGTGTCTGATCCTGTCCCCACTTTGTAATTGTATTCTTTATTTGTGTTGTCCCACACTCTTCCTAGCAAAATGAATAACTTTGTATTTCTCTGTATTAAATTTCATCTGCCATACGATTTCTGCACTCCACCAGCCTACTTCCTCTTGAAATCTATCACCAACCCCCACACCCCACCCCACTTACAAGTCGCCAAATCTTCAACTTTTAGGCCATCTGTAAATTCTGACATTGGGCCACACACACACCCACTTCTAACTCAGTAATATAGATCAAAAAAAGCAGATCTGAAGAAGAGTTGTGTTGAACTCGAAACGTTAACCCCGGCTCTATCTCCACCGATGTTGCCAGACTGGTTATGTTGTCCAACAGTTTCTGTTACCACCATTTAGTAATTTATATGGCTAGAGAAGACTTTTGGCTACCCTTTTATGTTGGCCACCAGTTTTTGCTCAAACTCTCTTTGCTGTGCAGTTTTTTCCCCTACTTCTCCACTCAACTTTTTACAATCATCCTTTTTTGGGCTTGCATTCTCAGACTGATGTCTTTCGTATATACCATTTTGCCCATTCTTCTTACTCCATCACTTCATTCGGGGCATTAATTGTCGTATTTTTCCCTAAGTGGGAATGTAATAGAATATACCCAATAGTCTAGTAGTATCTCTACTCCTTCTTAGTTGAAAACCAAATAGATTAGTCTTTGAGAGATGTAGGAACTGCAGATGCTGGAGAATCTGAGATAACAAGGTGTAGAGCTGGATGAACACAGCAGGCCAAGCAGCATCAGATGAGCAGGAAGGCTGACGTTTCGGGGCTAGGCCCATCTTCAGAAAAATTAGTCTTTGATCACTTTAAGACATAATCTCTGTTCAGTACTTGAATATTATTCTTAATCAATATTATCTTCCTCCTTTCTTTCCTGCCTATCTTTCCTGACACCTTGTTTCCAGGAATATGAAATGCCAGTCCTGCTTTTAGAAACCAAATCTCAGTTATCATCATAACATCATATTTCCCTTGAAGCTATCCATGTCTGCATCTCATCAATCTTATTTAACAAACTCTATGCATTCACATACATATACTGCTAGTATATTTTAGACTTTATTACATTTCATCTTATTCTGGCCCTACCTAGTACTTTATTCTTTCTTACTTTAGTGCTATCTGTCTCTCCCACTTCTTGAAGCACCTTGATTTTCCTCTCCAATGTTACTTTCTGCTTCTGAATCTTTACCAGGTTAGCTTCAACCATCTTCTATAGATCTAAAATACTGACATGCAACAACAAACCTAAGCTTGTTTGAAGTCAAGAAAAAAACGGCAATAATTGCTCAAGTTAGGTCCCAACAGTGGAATTACAGATTCAACTGAGACCAGTTGTTACTCTTGCCCAAGTTACCTTTGAAGTATACATACATTTCAAGACGTCAGGCGAGGTGAATTGCAGCTCTGCATGTAGTTCTTGCTACATCTAACAGCATCAGCTCCAAATGTCAGCTTCAATACAGTGCAATTTGTTCACCAAAGACAAGTGAAACAAATCATAAGTATTAATTCTTAATCGCATGTCTGAAGCCTGAACAGTTTTGAATCAGCAAATAATTATGTACCTGCATCTACTTCCAGTCATTGTAATTCTTCAGACTCAGACATTGCCAAATGCTGAAAATATGGCAGTGCTTCTGTGGCCTCTCCTTGTGGCAGCACCAGTTTAATGATGTGATTGTAATTCTATTAGTTCTTCATCCATTACGGACGATCACATTGGAACATCCAAAAATCTAACCAGAGCTGTGAAGATAGAAAATAAAATGTGTATAATATTTATGAATGAAAGTATGCCTGGAGAAAACTTTTTTCATAGTTTTGTATAGGCCGTGCGTTCCTATTAACGATTTCTGATTTACCACATTCAAACAACTTTGAGAGAGAAATGACTTTTCTCATATTTACTAAAGTCTTAAGGATAAATAAAAGCTTGGATTAATATGGGACTGAATGTTCCCATATGCAGTGTGGTGGTGAGCAACTTTCATGCTGTCAACTCTGTCATGGCCCAGGATGAGCTTTCTTGTCCACCTATCACGGACTTTTATTTTAATACGTAAGTGAGATTGGGTACATTTCTCAAGGAATCTCATGGCAAATAGGAAGGAGGCGTTTTTAGCTGTTAGGATCTTCCAGCTTCCACGCCTCTAGAACCATATTAAAAAGCAAGTTGCACACCACTTCAGAGAGGCAGGAACTGCTCACCACAGTTTGAAGAAACGGCACGCAAGACAGTAAAGTATGCTCCACGATTCCAAAACAAGGATCAAGAGGTTGTGGTAGTGGAGACCTGTCCTTTTCCCTGTGGACTGCCATGAGGAGCTATGCCATGAGAACCAGCCAGACTGGGCGGAGGCAGAAGCACAGGTCAGTGCTGTTTCTTGAGGAATGAAGAAGATCCAGCAGTTCATGGAGGTCGTTGATGATCTTCTGCTTCTCCATCATTTCTCTGCTACCTCTCAGTCTCATGGCCATTACTCATTGATTCGGCTGTTATATAAACATCTCACCAAGTGTGATGGACTAGAACTTTCAGTATCGTATGCATCATATCTACTCAAGGGATCACAAACCCTCTTTCTCTACAACCACCAACACTTCTTACTCCCTGCGCTTCCTTCTCACTCAAAAGGGACATCTCACCACTGCCCCTGCACACAACTAAATGCTCATCCATCCAATCCCATCATACTCAATCCCTCCCTTTGTTACATTGTAGGACAAACTGTTTCACAGCCTGAGAGGTCCCAGTCTTGCTGGAGTGGAAGGGGTATACGAGGGGATGGTGGGCTTCAAGCTCCTCTCTCTTTTTGAGGTAAAGAACAAATACAGCAAAGTTAATTGCGCTGTTCTTCCAAATAACACCAGTGCTAACTCATTCTTAATCTGTCCAAGCTTTCATCCTTCTTCTCCAACTAATTCCCTCTATTCATTTTAGCAGGCACAGACAGCACTCAGTGCACCGCCACAATGAAGCATTCAGACTGCCTTTAGTTTCTTTCTTCCACATCTTACGGTCTTATTTTGAAATCAGAAGTAACGATTATGATAAAAACCGAAAGAACCGCAGACGCTGTAAATCAGGAACAAAACCAAAGTTGCTGGAAAAGCTCAGCAGGTCTGTGAAGGAAAAAAAACAGATGCTGCCAGACCTGCTGAGCTTTTCCAGCAACTTTGTTTTTGTAACTATTATGATGCTTTATTCGAGTTCCCCATGTGAGTTGGCCACCAAAAGACCAATAGACTCACTACGAAAGGTCAATTATTTCCCTCATAAAAGACAGGAAATTACCTTCCTGCATATTTGAATACTGTTGTTGGAACCAAGAAGGATATTTTAATGTTTACACTATGGGAAAAGACTTGCATTTACATAATGTCATTAACCATCTCATAACATTCCAAAGATAGTAGGACCTGCAGATGCTGGAGAATCTGAGATAACAAGGTATAGAGCTGGATGAACACAGCAGGCCAAGCAGCATCACTGGAGCAGGAAGGCTGATGTTTCAGGCCTAGACCCTTCTTCAGAAATGGGGGAGGGGAAGGGGGTTCTGAAATAAATAGGGAGAGAGGGGGAGGCGGATAGAAGATGGATAGAGGAGAAGATAGGTGGAGAGGAGACAGACCGGTCAAAGAGGCGGGGATGGAACCAGTAAAGGTGAGTGTAGGTGGGGAGGTAGGGAGGAGATATGTCAGTCCAGGGGGGATGGACAGGTCAAGGGGGCGGGATGAGGCTAGTAGGTAGGAGATGGGGGTGGGGCTTGAGGTGGGAGGAGGGGAAAGGTGGGAGGGAGGACAGGTTAGGGAGGCGGAGATGAGCTGGGCTGGTTTTGGGATGCAGTAGGGGGAGGGGAGATTTTGAAGATTGTGAAGTCCACATTGATACCATTGGGCTGCAGGGTTTCCAAGCGGAATATGAAACGCTGTTCCTGCAACCTTGGGGTGGCATCGTTGTGGCACTGCAGGAGGCCCAGGATGGACACGTCGACAAAGGAGTGGGAGGGGAAGTTGAAATAGTTCACGACTGGGAGGTGCAGTTGTTTAGTGCGAACCGAGAGTAGGTGTTCCGCAAGGCGGTCCCCAAGCCTCCACTTGGTTTCCCCAATGTAGAGGAAGCCACAACGGGAACAGCGGATGCAGTATACCACATGAGCAGATGTGCAGGTGAACATCTGCTAGATGTGGATGGTCTTCTTGGGGCCTGGGATGGGGGTGAGGGGGGAGGTGTAGCACTTCC
>NC_063359.1:11524031-11547074 GCF_021869965.1 Rhincodon typus | reverse complement strand
AGGTGTAGCACTTCCTGCGGTTGCAGGGAAAAGTGCCGGGGTTGGTGGGGCTGGAGGGGAGTGTGGAGCGGACAAGGGAGTCACGGAGAGAGTGGTCCCTCCGGAAAGCAGATAAGGGTGGGGAGGGAAAAATGTCTTTGGTGGTGGGGTCGGATTGCAGATAACGGAAGTGTCGGAGGTTGATTCGTTGGATCTGGAGGTTAGTGGGGTGGTACGTGAGGACGAGGGGGATTCTGTTTTGGTTGTGATTGCGGGGAGGGGGTGTGTGGGATGAGTTGCGGGAAATGCAGGAGACACGGTCGAGGGCGTTCTCGACCACTGATGGGGGGAAGTTGCGGTCCTTGAAAAACGAGGACATCTGAGATGTTCGGGAATGGAATGCCTCATCCTGGGAGCAGATGCAGTGGAGGTGAAGGAATTGGGAATAGGGGATGACATTTTTGCAGGAAGGTGGGTGGGAGGAGGTGTATTCTAGATAGCTGTGGGAGTCGGTGGGCTTGAAATGGATATCGGTTTCTAGGTGGTTGCCAGAGATGGAGACAGAGAGGTCCAGGAAGGAGAGAGAGGTATCAGGGATGGTCCAGCTGAACTTAAGGTTGGGGTGGAAAGGTCTTGGTGAAGTGGATGAACTGTTCGAGCCCTTGTGGGAGCATGAGGCGGTGCCGATACTGTCATCGATGTAACGGAGGAAGAGGTGGGGTTTCGGGCCAGTGTAGCTACGGAAGAGGGATTGTTCCACGTAACCTACAAAGAGGCAGGCATAGCTTGGGCCCATGCTGGTACCCATGGCCATCCCCTTTGTCTGTAGGAAGTGGGAGGAATTGAAAGAGAAGTTGTTGAGGGTGAGGACGAGTTCGGCTAAGCGGATGAGGGTGTCAGTGGAGGGGGACTGGTCAGGCCTGTGGGACAGGAAGAAACAGAGGGCCTTTAGTCTATCTTCACGGGGAATGCAGTTGTATAGGGATTGGACGTCCATGGTAAAGATGAGGTGTTGGGGACCAGGGAATTGGAAGTTTCAAAATCTCCCCTCCCCCAACCGCATCCCAAAACCAGCCCAGCTTGTCCCCGCCTCCCTAACCTGTCCTTCCTCCCACCTATCCCCTCCTCCCACCTCACGCCCCACCCCCATCTCCTACCTACTAACCTCATCCCGCCCCCTTGACCTGTCCGTCCTCCCTGGACTGACCTATACCCTTCCTAACTCCCCACCTACATGCACCTTTACTGGCTCTACCCCCACCTCTTTGACCTGTCTGTCTCCTCTCCACCTATCTTCTCCACTATCCATCTTCTATCCACCTCCCCCTCTCTCCCTATTTATTTCAGAATCCCCTTCCCCTCCCCCATTTCTGAAGAAGGGTCTCGGCCCGAAACGTCGGCTTTCCTGCTACTCTGATGCTGCTTGGCCTGCTGTGTTCATCCAGCCCTACACCTTGTTATGTCATAACATTCCAAAACAATTTACAGTTAAATACCCTTGAATGTGTCATCTCTGTTGTAAATGTGACAATTAATGTGAGCACAGCAAGGTCCCATGAACAATTATGTGATAATGACTCGTAAATCAGGTAATTGCAACATTGATTGAGGAATAATTATTGGCAAAGGCACTAGCAATAACTCCTCCACTCTTCTTCAAAACTGGGTATGTTACCTTTAAGGCCTAACTCAGTGTAGGGAGGGTACTAGTTTAAGTGGGGGTTGGTTTAGCTCAGTTGGCTGGATGGTTGGCTTACAAATCAAAGTGATGTTTGTAGTGTGGGTTCAGTTCCCATTACTGGCTGAGGTGAAGGGCTTTCAATCTCTTCCACCTCACCTGAGGAAATGATGGCTATCAGATTAAATCACCACCAGTTGTCTCTGCCTAATGAGAGAGCAGCCCTGTGGTCTGGTAAGACTATAACAACTTGGCTAGCTTAAATGTTTGCTCAAAAGAGCACCTCAAGCAGTGCTGCAGAGTGTCAGTTCTGATTTTTTGTGTACCAGACCTTGGAGTGGAACTTAACCTCTCATCTTTCCAACACAAAAGTGTGAGTGTGCTGCCAACTGAGCCACAACTGGTTTACTTGGCAGAATATGAGATAACAAGGAGTAGAGCTGGATGAACACAGCAGGCCAAGCAGCATCAGAGGAGCAGGAAGACTGACGTTTTGGGCCTAGACCCTTCTTCAGAAATTACACTTTGTTATCTCAGATTCTCCAGCATCTGCAGTTCCTACTATCTCTCTACTTGGCAGAATATTTATTTTTGAAAAAAAAAATGTTTTGGTAGTTCTTCCTTTCCTCTCCAGGTCCTGTATTTTATCTCTCTCCCTCAATTTAAAATTTTCTTGTCTCCGTAACTCTATTTGAATGCTGCAATTAATTTTACAGTGTTGGACTTGTGTACTTGTTCTCCAATCAAAATCAAAACTTATCACACTATCTAGTTTAATTTATTCATTTGCAACATCTTAGTTGCTTTCCCTCCTTCATGTTTTGTTTTGTACAGTCTCCAGGCTTTTAAAAACTGAGATTGGAAGTACTTCTAATCTGCCTAGACTTCTCTGCTGCTCTCCTCAACCTTGGTCCTGTACTTCGGACCTTTTATCCTGACTTTTTATTCAAGATACTCAATAAAGAAGGCAAATTAAGTGTATTATGTGTAAATCACAGGGGACTGCGATTTATGGTTTTTGTGATCTAACACCACTGATTGCACTTTGCTGGAAGCATAAATGCCTGATTTAGTGAGTGCAAATACCTTGACATTTGCGTCATAAATAAATGTCAGTGAATTTAAGTTTTATCTTTTAGGGAACAAGCAGATTAAATGTTATTGATTTACCCATCTAGGAAAATGAATTTCATTTCAACACTTCAAGACCCATCTTACTATAATAAATTATTGTGAGGCAGAGTCAATTTGGAATTATAAATTAGTCTTTCATTTCATGGATTCATGAAATCAGAGCTGTGCTTTTTCAGGAAGGATTTACAAAGAATTTCAAACTTGCAGAAATCTAATTTATCAATCTAATGTCGTTCTTTCAAGGGATTTGTTATTGCCTACACTTTCTCCAGGTAGCATAACCTCAATTTGATAAGAATTATGAGCTAACATTTGATTCCATCAATGGATTGTGAGCAACAACTGTGCTTCACATCAATTCAAAATGATTCAAATGCCTGGGAATAATTGTGTATTTTCAACCTTTAAAAAATCCTAAGGCAAGCTTTCTAACTTGCAGAATCCATTTTAATAACAAAGTCCATATGTAACTAAAAGGAAACAAAGAACTGAGGATGCTGGAAATCAGAAACAAACAGAAATTGCTGGAAAACTTATATCAGGTCTGGCAGCATTTGTAGAGAGATAGCAAAGCTAACAGTTGGTGTCCAGTGAGTCTTTCTTCAGAACAGCTAAAGGTATATCAACTGGAAAGTTTGCAAATAAAAGGAGCAGCACAGTGGCTCAGTGGTTAGCACCACTGGGTGCAGCGCTAAGGATCTGGGCTTGATTCCAGCTTCAGGCGACTGTCTGTGTGGAGTTTGCACATTCTCCCCGTGTCTGTGTAGATTTTTCTCTGGGTACTTTGGTTTCCACCCATGGTCCAAAGATGTGCAGATTCGGTGGATTGGCTACGTTAAATATCCCACAGTGTGTAGGGTTAGGTGGATTAGTTGCAGGATTAGAGGGGTAGGGGGTGTGTCTGACTAAGATTCTCTTTAGTGTGGACTTGATGGCCAAATGACCTACTTCCACACCATAGGGATTCTATGATAACAATGTTGAATTAAATTAGACTTTTGAGCAACTGTCAAGGAGTAGAGGATATATGGTCACCAGAGAGAATAAAATAAAATGAGATAACTTAGATATTAATCTTAGATAGATCTTAGATATTTTCAATTAATCTGTTCAGACATGTTAAGATCATTTTGTGGAGCAGACAGGACTTGAATCTATACCCTTTGGCCCAGAAGTAGGGGACAACAACATTGTGACACAAGAGCCCCAGAATCAGAGTTTTAAACAGATGCTAAATCACTACTGATTTGCAGGGAGCCAGCCAATAAATGACACTGAGCTGGTTTACGAAATTGTAGATTCAAGACTCAGCAATTAGAAAAGCTAAAGCCCACTTGCTTCAACAAGCAAATATGTAAAATAAAACCATTTCAACCTAATAGAAGTAATACAATGTATTTCCCTCTCCTCATGTCAATTTGTTTCTGGGGGCAGCTAGCTAAGAAGCCAACCGCAAAGATGTATTGCCACAGACAGCAAAGCAGGAAGTCAAGAAATCAGAAACCGAGTTCACATTTTATTTTACAGGTAACAAAATAAATGATTGGTGTAAACCACATGGAAATAAGGTAGAAGCTAACGGTTTAAGAACATTTTAAAAATAAAATTATTTTTTTTAAAAATTGGTAACTTGTAGTAAATCTAAATAAAATATTTTAATTATTCTTGTTGGCCGTGGATAGAAAGAAGCAATTTGTAATCATGAGTGTTCCTTGATAAGAACCAATAAGTCTAGAGATAGAGTGATCATATCAATTAGACATATAAATTATTCAAAATAAAAACAAAGTACTGTGTATGCTGTAAATCAGAAATAAAAATAAAAGCTTCTGGAAAAGCTCAGCAGGTCTGGCAAATCAGTGTTAATGTTTCAGGTCTGGTGAAGCTTCCTCAGAATGTTCATATAGATTACAGAATCAAAGATTTGTGTTGAAGGTAAAAATAATTATTTTACAATTTTGCTTAGGAACATCCCAAAACATGTCATATTGTCATGGAGATGGGCTCTGATTTGGGGTGCTGGGGGGCGTGGGGGGGTGGTCCTTTGTTTAAGTTATCTGTCTGTATATTTCTGCACACACACAGACAAAAAACATGGCAACCAGCAGTCGGTTAACAACAGGAGATTGGTTAGATGAGTTTGTGATGCAGAGTGATGGCAACTGTGCTGGTTCAGTTCCTACAACAGTGGAGATTAACAGGAAGGACTCTCCTTCTCAACCCCTCCCCTCAGGTTAAACCACCACCAGCTCTCTCTAATGGCCTGATAAAACCATGGTGACTTGTAGCTCGGAACAAGCAGAGAGAAAGCATGTGTCAGCTATTGGCCATCGCAGAGAAGCTGTGGGAGCATAGAGTGCCATTTGGAACCGGAAGTGTTGGCAATGTAAAATCCCCAAACAAGAAGGCAGGAAAGCCCACAAGTGAGGTATCTGAGGAAATCTGGGGATAGCTTAGTCAAAAGCTAATGGATAGATCCCCATGAATTCTCATACTTCAAAGAGTAACTGTAACAGCGAGTAAAAATGAAAGGCTGTTAAAGAACAATGTCATACCTTTGACTTATTCCCAGGGAGGATGAATGAACTTTCAAGATTTTGTACGATAAGAGAATTCTTACAGAGAAGGGAATGTGCTGTAAAAAATAGAACTAAGTTTATGGTACAAGTCTTTATAAACTATAGCATTAAGTTGCTCTTAAGTAGTTATTTTTCCATATTTAAAATATACCAAGTTTGTTTTTGTTTAAAAACATGTCTCTGGTAATGTAGTACCTTCTAATTGGTTATTCCAATTTCTCTTCGAATGTTAATGGTTAGTACCTCATTTAACAGGATGCAACTCTTTCTAGGGTTTTATAGCAAGACCGGAGAGCAGAAGCATGAATGAATTTGCCAGTTCATGGATCTCCACTGAGCACAGTGTGGACAGATGTGGAGAAGCATAGACTGAGGGCAGCTTCTGGATTTACCACAATTGTCTGCACGTATTCAGACTCCTGAGATCACCATCAGTTTTACATAAATAATGACAGTGAACTTTTTTGTGTACCACTGGAAATTTGGAACGTATTTGTATGATAAAAATTAACTTCCGTTGACCTTCAGATTTACCGGGTTTTGTGCAACGCAAACAGATGATGAAATATAAAAATACCATTATACAGAGCCGATTTAAAGGTTACATATTATGGGATGTTGGTGAAGTGGTCTTGAATGAATCAAAGAGATTGACCCTTTCTACCTGCTTAAAGGTTACATTTATTTGTACCTAAATTACAATAAACATTCATAAATCCAGCTCTACACCTTGTTATCTCAGATTCTCCAGCATCGGCAGTTCCTACTATCCATAAAAAGAGTAGCCTTGTTAGCGTTTCCACTTTCTCAGGTACAAAACTTTTTAACCTGTACAGCCAAGTCCCAAATTGATCTTTCTACTTCAGCAGACTCCTTATCTTTTCCAGTCTGCATCCATGCCAGAAACAATCTCAGAGTATTCGGTTCCATTTTGATGGATTTTTTGCATTCCACAACGCACCTTAAGCCTTTAATAGGCTCCAAGTTCTCTAGCAGGCTGAAACAATTGAAAGAGCAAATGGCTAATTGCACTGACAGAGTTGACATTATAGCATAGCTGACAAATGTTGACTATTTCCATCTGCCAGAACACAAATTTGCATTTGCATTGACTCCTCAGGAGGCATCAATTACAACATTTGATATACTAGACAAATTTACAGACAAATTAAGACTGCATTCATGCAACTGCGGTGTTGGCAGTGGCAAAGGTTTTCCTGGAGATATACTCTTGAACCCACAACACTTTGACTCAGAAATAATAGTGGACCAACTGAGTAACAGCTGACAATTTATCAAAATAGGACACACTTTTTAAATAACAGTGAATTGGGGTGGCTTGGTAATTGCTTTGGTCCTGTACTGATTTGGGATGGAGCCTAGTAATCTGTTTTTTTTTTAATTTACTTGTGGGATATGAGGGCCACTAGTTGCCCTTAAGAAGATGGTGATGAGGTACCTTCTTGAACCGCTGCAGTCCATGTGCTGTAGGTAGACCCACAATGTTTTTAGGGAGGGAATTCCAGAGTTTAAACCCAGCAACAGTGAAGGAATGGCAATATATTTCCAGGTCAGCATAGTGAGTGGCTTGGAGGGGAGCTTGCAGGTGGGGGTGTTCCCATGTATCTGTTTCCCCTGTCCTTCTAGATGGATATGGTCATGGCCTTGGAAATTGCTGTCCAAGGATGTTTGATGAATTTCTGCAGTGCATCATGTAGAAAGTACACACTGCCACTACTGAGCATCAGTGGAAGAGGGAGTGGATGCTTGTGGATGTGATGCAAATCAAATAGGTTGTAAGTGAAAAGAAATGCAGAGCTGTTCAATGGTTTGTGGCATTATCAGGATACAGTATCATACATTTGGTGCCATTTATTGCAGTGAAGAACATGATTCATTGTGAATGGATGGATGGATGGATGATCCACATATGCATCCTCTACTTTCCCACTGTACTCCTCTCGTGTATTCAATGGCTTGAAGAAGTTGATACAGAGTCTGCTCACATCTATGTCAATGGTATTATTGCTAAAGGCATTGAACATCACTTTGTATACTCTGGGTTCTTTACTGTAAGTGATGAATTATATTATTAAAAACACTTCTATCATTCCTTTAATTACAGCTCTGCATTTCATTCATCGTCTTTTCTTGCGTCAAAGATGGGGTAAAATTTTGATTTACTACTACCACAGCATACAGAAATGCTACACCAAACTCACTGCCAGCAACATAACAAACAAACCACAAATGCTCAGAAAACTCTCGCAATTACTTCAACCGTCACTGCAGTTAATTGGTGTTTATAAACTGCAGGTAGCTTGGGTATCTGACAAATTAATGTTTGAATTGACTTGAGATGGAAATATTTTGCAATTGGTTCAGAAAGAATCATGGAAGTGAAGTCCTCCATTTAACATAAAGCAATGCTCCCCAAGGATACCATCAACAGATCTGCTTCCTGAAGAACAATGAGTGATAAAATGGAATTTTTATCAAACTTGATTGAACCCAGACAACTTGCAAGCAGTTAGAAGGCTCATTTCCCTGAAGATGTTTAATGTGGTATACTTTTCTTTAGATTTTTAAACATTTGATGTTGCTGATGATAGATGCCATTACTGCATCAAATCACGCTAAGTGAAGACTATTACCTCACACAAAATGAAGCTGATTTGACCTCTGTCCTTGACAATATTTAAAGCCTAGTTTTTCCCTCATCCAAAATTTTCCAGATGAATAATTAGGATGCACACCTCTGGAAACCTGTTCCTCTTAATATCACCAAGGAACAATATTAAGGAAAGACAACCTTTGGAACTAAACTATGTTCACATACTGCTCCTACATGTCAGCAAGCTGATTGTTGCAAGATTGGAAAAGTGACAAGAAATGGAAATTAATTATTCCCAGTTTGGCAACCTTACACATTTGCCAGTTTAAACAGCTACTGGGTTAAAGTAAAAGCACAAAATTATTCTGCTGTTTGCATGATGCCTTGGCTTCCAGAATTATTTTCTGTCTGAAACAATTTCATTACAATATGAAAATTAGCTCAGATGGCATTAATTTGTTTCCCTTGCTTTGGTCAATTTGTTTCACTGAATATGTTGCAGGAACTGGGTTATAGTTAGAGCTAACACTTATCTAAATAAGATTCAATGAACTGTTTCAAGGTCATTTCTACAACTATGCTTTCCTCATCCTTTCTGGTCTCACTTGTGAACAAAAGTTTGGATTTCAGATTGGGACTCTAATCAAGGAGGACTGAGGACAATCCTCCATTGAATAAATTTCACTGTGGTCTCATCCGGAACCAAGTTTCATTGGCAGCGCCTTGAATGAAGAATGCAAGTCAGGCAGTGTTCAGAACAAAAGTTAAGAACCATAGGTAAAAGAAGGGCTATTCTCAAAATGTTAGCATTTATCTTAAGTGGAACATGACTTAGCTTTTCACAAATGCCACATGGTAACTTGCTAGCTACATTTAAAATTAGAGCTTTAATACTGTCAATTTTTAAATTGGAAGACTTTAAAAGAAAAGGTAGCTAAGCAATATAAATTTACAACCCAGTGATCACACTGTGGAACCGTCTGGTTGTCATGCCGATTATGACTTTAGGATATAAGAGCAGAAGTAAGCCAATCAGCCCCTTTGAGTATGCTCTGTTATTCATTCAATAAAATTGTTAATTTCTCTTTCCTGCTTTTTCTCCATAATCATAGATTCACTTACGGATTTAAAACCTGTCCACTTCAGAGACGTGTAGAGGCTGGGTCATTAAGTCTATTCAAGATGGAGCTAAAGAATTCCATAGATTCATTACCCTCAGAGAAGGAAATTCCTCCTCATCCTTCTTGAATGGACAATCATTACGAGATGTTATTTCCTCTGGTTAAAAACTATCCCACAAGGAGAAACAAATTTTCCACATCTACCCTGTTAAATCCCCAAAGAATTTTTATATGTTTCAATAAGGTCACCTCTGATTCTTCTAAACACTAATGAGTACAGGCCCAATCGACTCAACCTTTCCTCATAAAACAGTCCCTCCATACCTGGGATCAGCTGAATGAACTTTCTCTGAACTGCCTCCACTGCCGATCTAACTTTCTTTTGATAAAAGGGCTCAAAACTATTCCCAGTATTCCAGCTGTGGTTTGCCTCATGTCTTGTATAGTTTTAGCATGACTTCCCTCATTTCCTACTCCATTCCCTTTGAAATAAAGGCCAATATTCCATTTGCCTTCCCTACTACCCAATGAACTTTTATGCCAGCTTTTTGTGATTTATGCACAAAGTCTCCCCAATCCCTATTCTGTAGCAGCCTGCAATCTTTCTCCTTTAAGATCATCTTCAGCTCCTCTATTTTTCCTGCCAAATTGCATAACTGTACATTTCCCCACATTATATTTCATCTACCAAGATTTTTGGCCCTCCACTGAACCTGTCTATATCTCTCTGCACTCCATGTCATCCCCACCATTAGATTTCTGAACTATTTTTGTGTCATCCACAAACTTGGTTATAGTACATTCACTTTTTTCATCCAAGTCATTCGATATAATATAAATGGTTGTGGCCCCAGCACTGATGCCTGTGTCACATTATCAGTTACAGGTTGTCATCCTGAAAACACACCTTCTTATCACAACTGAGAGATAGTAGGAACTGCTGATGCTGGAGAATCTGAGATAACAAGGTGTAGAGCTGGATGAACACTGCAGGCCAGGCAGCATCAGAAGAGCAGGAAAGCTGACGTTTTGGGTCGGGTCTGAAGAAGGGTCCAGACACGAAACGTCAGCTTTCCTGCTCCTCTGATGTTGCCTGGCCTGCTGTGTTAATCTCTTCTTATCACAACTGTTTCTATTAGTTAGCCAATCTTCTATCCATGCGAATATATTACACATGGGCTCTTGTCTTATTAAGTCTTCTGTATCTATCCTGCCTGTAACCTTCTTAAAGAATTCTTATAAATTTGTTAGATGTAACTTCTGCTTGAAGTCATGCTGACTCTGTTAGATTATACGCATTTTTTAATGCTCTGTTATTATATTCTTCATAATAGACTCTAAATCTTTCCCAGTAACAGATGTTAAGCTAACTGGCCTATCATTATCTATGCTTTTTTGTCTCCTTTCACTTTTAAATATAGGAGTTACATCAACAGCCTTCCAATTATCTGGGACTTTCACAGAACTTCAGGATTTTTGAAAGATTACTTCTGATAGTAACCTAGGATCCATCCCGTCATGACCAGGGACTGCTCGGTCATTAGCTCCAGTAGTTGCCCTAGCAATTTTTTTTTTCCTTGGATGATAGTAATTGTGTTTTCTCTTTTCCCCTTTCTGCCCCTTGATTTAATATATTTAGAATGCTGCTAATGTCTTCTACTGTGAAGAGTTATGCAAAGTATTTATTCAACGCCTCTGTCAATTCCTGTTTCCCACTTGTTATTCCTTCATAGAGTATGTTAGATTTAACCTCTATCTTAGAACATAGAACATTACAGTGCAGCACAGGCCCTTCTGCCCTCGATGTTGCACCGACCTGTGTAACCAATCTGAAGCCCATCTAACCATTATCATCCATATGTTTATCCGATGACCACTTAAATGCCCTTAAAAGTTGGCGAGTCTACTACTTTTGCAGGCAGGGCATTCCACACCCTTACTACTCTCTGAGTAAAGAACCTATCTCTGACATCTGTCCTATATCTATCACCCCTCAATTTAAAGCTATGTCCCCTCGTGCTAGCCATCACCATCCGAGGAAAAAGGCTCCCACTGTCCACCCTATCTAATCCTCTGATCATCTTGTATGTCTCTATTAAGTCACCTCTTAACCTTCTTCTCTCTAACGAAAACAGCCTCAAGTCCCTCAGCCTTTCCTCATAAGACCTTCCCTCCATACCAGGCAACATCCTGGTAAATCTCCTCTGCACCCTTTCCAATGCTTCCACATCCTTCCTATAATGCGGTGACCAGAACCGTACGCAATACTCCAAGTGTGGCTGCACCAGAGTTTTGTACAGCTGCAACATGACCTCATGGCTCCGAAACTCAATCCCTCTACCAATAAAACCTAACATACTGTACGTCTTCTTAATAACCCTATCAACCTGGGTGGCAACTTTCAGGGATCTATGCACATGGACACCGAGATCTCTCTGCTCATCCACACTACCAAGAATCTTACCATTAGCCCAGTACTCTGTATTCCTCTGTATTTAAAGAAGTTCTTGGTGTCTGTCCTGATGTTACTTGCAAGTTTATCCTCAGAGTTTATCTTCCCCCTCTTTTTTTTTTAAATCTGGTCATCTTTTGTTTGTTTTTAAACCCTTGCCAATCCTTTGATTGCCCACTTATTTTTTGTCACATTGTATGTTTTTTCCTTTCACGGTATTTTTAACTTTGCTTCACGGTTTATCCTCTTTGTAAAATCTTTCTCACTGAGATGTATACCTTATGAGCCATGCACTGTTTTCTTATTTCCCTTTGTATTGTTTACTTCCACCCATACGGAATCGACATCTTCTAATCCAAGACGTTTTCTTGCTAATGTGCTTATTCCAACCTGGACTAACACTGCTACTCCACCACTCGGCCTGTACTTTCAAAAAGTCCTATACCCCTGAATATTTTGATCTCCTTGTAACCACATCTCTCTAATGACTATAAGATCATACCAACTAAACTGTATTTGTGTGGTTAATTTATGTGTGTTTGGAATACTAAATACATTCAAGTAAAGAGCCATTAAATTTGCTTTTCTAATCAGGCTTTCCCTGTGATCTAAAATGATTGGATCAGAATAAGAAGTTACGTGCTTTTTTAAAAAAATTTATTTATAGAATGAAAGTGCTGTCGGTAACACTAAAACTTATTGCCCATCCATAACGGACCTTGAGAAAGTGGAGTTGAGCCCCGATTGCTCATATTGAGTATTACACTCACACAATGCTTTCTGTAGTTTTCTGATTGACTTGCTATGCTATTAGTCAACCACATTACTGTGATTTTGGAGACACTTGTAGTCTGGGCAAGCTAAGGATGACAGATTTTCTCTTCTCAGGGATAATAGATGAGGTTTCAAAACAAAAGGAAGTTGAGATCATTAGGACTGGCAGTTTTTTTCTAGAAATTCAAATTTCCACTGTTGCCATAATAAGATTTTAACTCATGTCTCCAGCACATTCCTCCTTGCCTGTGGACTTGGTCCTGTAGCCTTATCACTATGCTATTTCACCCTTAACATAAACAATATGGATCATCAAATGATGAACAATTACACCAAAAAGCTCAGCAGGTTTGGGAGATCGAGACAAGAGTTAACATTTCGAGTCTAATAAAACTCTTCTTCAGAACTATGTTTCATCAGACTAATAATATGAGCTGCAACAGCATATGCAATATGAAGTGGCATGCTTTTCAAAAGTATTACGTTATCTATTGCATGCTGCAGTCATTACGATACTGCATTGTGTCCCACATCTTAATAGTAAAAAGTTGAGCAGAGACAATTTGTCCTAACGGTTGTTTCTGTGGAGTAGATTAGAGTCAGGACAGTAGCGAAATCCTCAAACAGCTTCTTAAATGGGAATTACCTGAGAACCGACAATTTCCTTGGGGCAATTGCCCGACATCTGGAGCCATCCAAGAAAGTCCCTTAGAGTTAGAACTTTGAAGTAACAATTCAATTAAGATGAATAATTACTCAGGAAAAAGTTGGAAAAGGGTGTTAAAAAGGAAAAAGTAGTATTAAGCCCGTACTTGAGTAACTATTAAACTGAAGCCCCACATTGATTGTGACATGACCCCTCCCTACTGTATAACTTGACAACCTTCGCCCGAAATTCCCACCCACCCCAACAGCCTCAACAGCAAACCTGTCAACCAGATATGCCCCAACCTCTATCAAATCACCTTACTAACCAACACTAGCTGGCAACACCCTGACTCCTTGACCTACCCGAAGCACTCACCTGTCACCTGACACCCATTATCTAGCTGTCAACCCTTACACAATCCCCTCTCTGCACTCACAAGCCACCCTACCTTTCTCCACTGACTTTACATACTTAACTTTCCTCAGTCACTGTCTCAGTGTCTAGAGTACATTTTGATACAGAATACAACACTTACTGCTGGAAACAGGGCCATGGTTCCAGACTGATTCTCTGCATTTCTGGCCGCAAACGTTATCTGAAATGTTCTCTCTTGTTTCATAACAGGAGGTTTCAGACCAGGATATTTGAAGGCAGCATTGGTCAAAATGCAGTGTGCATTTTTCCTTTTGTCTGTTCAGTTGGATCTCAGATTTATGACTCTGATTGAAACACCTGAGCCAGTATCTTTAAAGAATTCTTTCCCTGCTGTACTCAATGCTTCAGAGACACAGAGGGCTTGGAAATATTTATAAAACGCATTCTTTAGTTACGCTTCAGAAAGCAACCATCCATGATTCATGTTCATTGTGTTATTCACGTTAGTCGAGATGTAAATCTCATGCCAGGGCTCAACACCCTCTTCCTACCTAAACGTTCATGAAGAAACAAAGCTATCTCCAATTTCTTTCAAGTGTTGGTTCTCTAGTTGAAATTCCTGCTGGTTGAAACCCCCCAACTAATATTCATCATCTGTGCCAATTCGTAGTCAGCTACAATGTTAATTGTATTCTCCTGAGAAAAACAGAGTGATAGATTATAATTGCCTTTTTTGGCTAAAATTAGTTTCATTTGAAGTGCTGCTATGGATTGCCTTCATTTAATATCATTAACATAGATGAAATGTCCAAAGGTAATTTACAGGAGCATTATTCTAATATCATGTAGTTTGATTGCAAACTATGAGTTGTAGTTTTTTAATAGGCTAGTTGAGGAGAAGGTATAGTAAAGAACTGTCTTCAGGCTTAGAATTCAAACTAACACAATTATACATTGAGAGCATGTACAGCAGAATTTAGTAATTATAAGTACACCAGGCTGTGTCTTATAGTTACGTTAGGTAACGATTGAATTATCTTCTTTGAGAGTTCAGGTCCATGTTATAGTCTCATGTGGCACAGAGTTTTAGATAGAAGAGTGTTTCTTTTAGTGTTCTAACTCCACTCATACTGTGCTATTTATACTCAGTGATGTGCAGCTCTGACATCATCACAAGTTTGGTCCAGGGTTTTAATTTTCTTACACAACAACGATTAAACAAAATTTGACACAGAGGCAGGCATTGGGGTAGCTGAGAAAGACTAGTCAAAGATATTAATTTTAAGAAATGTTTTAAAAGAGGAAAACCAAGAGGGAAACACTTGCTAAGTGTTAGCGGTTATTCAAATGAGATTAGAGTGTCTGTCCAGTTTGTCCTTGCATAATTCAAAAGGTGTTAGTCCTGTTCTATCCAAAGTTAGAATTCTGGTAAAAATGTATCTGTGTGTTAAAAAGAAGTTTGGATTTCTATCAGTCGCTCCTGTCTATGACTTCTGTTTACTCTTGCCTATTTATTCGATTTCACACTCACATCTGTTATAGTAGCACTGTCCGTTTAACTCATACCTACATTCATTCAAAGTTGCACAGTTCTGGTCATAGCTCTGTTAGTTTTATTGGTAGGTTAGAGGTTGCTTACATACATGGCATTGAATAAAAACTTAAGGCAAGGTAAATCCTGTCACCTACAAATTACAATATGCTTAATCTAATACCAGTTACAATGCAATAAAGTCTGCAAAAAAGTGGCATTTTACTTTTAAAGAAGAGAGCTCATCCAACTGTTACCTTTGAATGAGTCTTGGAGCCACGCTGGCTGGAAACGGGTTTAGAGTAAGGAATTTGGGGATTGCAACTATTCAAGGCTAGGTTTTAATATGAAAAGCACTATTTTTGTTAAGGAAGTGTAAAAATGTTTTATCCCATGATATTTATGCGGCCTTGTTAAATGAAGCTGAGCGCAGACTGCGTTATGCATGACTGCACCTTTGAGTGGAATGTAACCTGATATGGTCATGCGCTTTTGAGTCGATCTGAATGGGGTGGCTAGTACATATAAGTCTGTAGTTAATATTACATGGAATCATGAACAGTAATACATACCATTACAAATAATTATTAATAGACATAAATTATAATATACCAATTCATAAGTGCCAAAATAGATGTATGGGGCTGAAGGGGATAACAGAGAGTGATGGACAAAACTATGAAGGTATTTTGAAATAATTACAAGAATTTTAAAATCAACAAGCTGCATAAATGAGTGCCATGCAGGTCAGTAAACATAGTGGTGAGGGTTACTGGGATTTAGTATGAGTTAGGATAACCGAGACTTGATCAGACTTCAAGAGTAAAGCATAAGTACCTAGCCAGGAGATGAATGAGTTGAAGTTGTTAAGACTAGCTGTACCCTTAATAAGTAGGTGCTAAATGTTGTATAAGGCAATTGACTTCTAAAGGTTCGCTTTGAAGTTTTTGAAAAGTCCTGCCATGAGATATATACACAGCTATCTTTCCAGAGCAGCTAATCAATTCTAAGTTGTGGTTTTAAGTTACTCAGTTCTACAGTCTACAGCCTCATAGCATAGACACAGTAACAATAGTAACCTCTACTTTGTGTTGATTTAGTCAAGCCATTTTAAGCAAACGTAACCTGATAATTTACTATTATGTAATAAGCTGTTAATTCAGGTGCTTTCCCCTTTTGCTGATGGCTTAACGACCTTTACCACTTAATATGGGTAAGCCCCACAGACTAGTTTTAGAGGGAGGAGGGCTCGTGGTAAGAAATCAACTGAAAGAAGATCCCAGCAGAATCAGATGCAGCATGTCTTCTAAATAGTCAAACACTCAAATTGGAGCCAAATATGAAGGCATGAAGAGTGTTACCAGCCAGTTACCAGGAAGAAGGATGAAGTCAGTGGCTAGGAAGTGGAACTTGTGGCAGAAACTGAAGACTGTGAAGTCTTCCACTAATTAATGAGAAAATATTTCTTCTGATCAATGTCGCATAAGCATTCTGATAGTTTCGAGATAGGATAATGGAGAGGTCTAGCCAAGTGGTTAGGTTGAACAGAGTGTTATTAATGGATAAGTGGAAACTGATGCTATGTTCACAGATGATGTTATCAAGTGGAAACACATAGATCAGAAATAGGATGGTGGCTGAGGATTAATCCTTGAGAAGATTTAAGTAGGAACCCATTTTATTTGATTCTCTAGCTGCAGTCGGATAATTAAAAATCAAACCAGGTCAATGCAGTCCATCAAAGCTGGATGGCAGTGCAAGGGCTCTGGAGGTAAAAACAGGCATAGTTAGCAGGGAGGTGAGTTGGTGACAGAAAAATTGCCGAGATTAGCCGACTGTGCAAGTGCTAAGTGGTACGGTGAGACAGCTAGACAAACAATGCAGGTTGGTATGAGAGTGAGTGCTGTGGGGTAGTTGGGCTGCTGCTTGTAAGGAAGCAAGAACAACCTCTTAATGAAGCTTTTGCAAGATATCAGGACTGGTCACAGCATCTATTCGATTGTAAGCACTGGAACAATACATTTCTCTGTCACCTCTGACCTATCATCATTACATCCCCATATCTAACGAAAACTCTAAAGCACTTTTCTTCAAATTAGATAATCCTTGGCTCTTTGGACACTGTTGGTATTGACCATATTTTGTCTGTCATCAGTCCAAGTACCCATGTATTCCAACTACCACTTACCTTCTGAGGCTCTCTCCAAATTCAGGAGTCAAAGATCTGGGTTTTTCTCCAATTCTTCGAAACCACTAGTTACAACTTCTCCATGCCAGAGTGATACAATCTCAAAAATGGGGGAAAGAAAACAGTTGTGGCTGATCTGTAACCAATTCCAGTAGTTGTTTCCGGTTATCTAATTTTATCCTTATATTTCCTTTCCTCCACTGTGGGGTTATTTCTTTGTGAATTGCAAATGTAGCTATAAAATACAGATGTGGGTGGGAGGTGGAAGGTCCTTAATAAACTTTGCTGCAAATGTTTCAGGATAAAACCGTCATATGGAGAAACTGACAGGAATATATTTGTCCTTGACAGCTCATTAGTGATTGAGACTTGTATGAATGCTCGGGTTGACACTTCAACTCAGTAAACTGGTTTTCGTCCATCAAGCTGGCTTCAGTGTGTGACATTGCAAACAGTTGGCAAATTAGAGAATGGGAATTTTGTGCAGTGATTGCTTTGAAACAAACAACAAATGACAATTCACATAACTGTAGGTGGGTGCTAGTTAGAAAGGAGGAGATGGACATCCCACAACTGTTGGTACTAACAGATTTTACATTATGCACAATAACAAGGACAAAGAGTCAAACAAATCCTGAACCTGAAGCAAGTTGAGCTTGAAAGAGAAAATGATTTTAATCAGTGGATCCCTTGTTTGTCCAGCTGTCTCGCTTATTGTCCATAAGCAAACATGACAGCATTTAGCTCAATGTGATTAGCATTCAACCCTTTCAGGTAAGAAAAATATCAGGAAGGAAGAATAATAACAGATGATTTAAAATCTTGATTTTACCTGCTCCAATAAAAAATATCTTTTTACTCATGCATCATTCCATTTCATATTGATTGAAAGGGCAACTGAAGTTCAGCAACATTTTTCTTCACCGCAATTATTTTTTGAGAGGACTTTTTTTTATGTATGCTATCACTTTGCAAAGAGTGTGCATCAATTCCCCTCTGGTAATAAAAGTAGAAATTGCTGGAGAAAGTCAGCAGGTTTGGCAGCATCCGTGAAGAGAAAGCGGAGTTAATGCTTGAGCCTGGTGGCCTGGATTCCTGGAGGCAGCTCAAATACTCCACCATCATCAGGGGATTGAGTTTCTCCACTGACAGAAATTCCAAGCTCCTGGAATGACATGTGGCTACATTCTTGATGGATGCAGAAACAATGCACTGACACTATGTAGCATTTATTGCTCATGGGCACTGATGATGCCAAGATGCATGGTGTAGATAGGGTGGCACAGGGAGGGTCAGTGTGGACCCATTAGGACGAATGACCTGCTTCCACACTGTAGGGCATATCTGTAATCAATGCTAGCTGTGAACTAGCTGGTGGGTGCTGTAAGAATGCTGTCCAAACTCAGAGTCAATCTCCAGTGAGGATGAGGGTGTCACCTGTACTGGTGCATCATTCTGTTAGTTGACCTCTTTGGTCATTGGTGCAATGATGAAGGCGCCCCTGCAATGATGTAGAGCAGGAATGTTCAAAATTAGATTTAGATCTATTTATTTGTCAGATGTACTAAGTACAGGAATGCATAAATACAGAGAAAAGTGCACAAAGTCGACATTCACTGGTGCCCACTTAGTTACAAAAACCAGAATTAAAAGATTTAACAGGGCCAAAAGGTAAGCTCTCACCGTCACTGCCTCACTGTCCTGTTCTCGCCGTCACTGCCTCACTGGCCCCGATCTCACTGTCACTGCCTCACCGTCCCCGCTCTCACCATCACTCCCTTACCGACCCCCCTCTCACCGCTGAACTGGCCCCGCTCTCACCGTCACTGCCTCACCGGCCCCACTCTCACCGTCACTGCCTCACTGGCCCCGCTCTAACTGTCACTGACTCACCAGACCTGATCTCACCGTCACTGCCTCACCGGCCTCGCTCACCGTCGCTGTCTCACCAGCCCCCCTCTCATCATCACTGCCTCACCGGCCCCACTCTCACTGTCACTGACTCACCAGACCTGATCTCACCGTCACTGCCTCACCGGCCCCGCTCTCACCGTCACCGCCTCACCGGCCCCACTCTCACCGTCACTGCCTCACCATCCCTGCTCTCACCGTCACTCCAGCCCACACTTGATCTGCCATCACTGCAGGACAGAGCCAGTGCATTCACCTCTCGTCATACGGTTCCTGTTTGTGACCCGATTCCTTCCCAACTCTCTCACTTAGTAGTTAAAATGTCGGGGGTTAGTGGTATATAGAATTACTACAGAGAGGAGAGAGGAGAGAGAAGTAGAAGAAGAAAAAAGAAAGGAAAGTGAAAGGGAACTGACAATTAGAGTGGAGCTCTGAATGGAGTGACTTACCCTGCCACTGTCTTGTTAAAAGTATAATTTTAAAAAACTCTTTAAGCTGTAGATGCTTGCCTTAACTTAAAAAAAAATCCTCTCCTGAACTTCGTGACTGGAGCTTATTTATCTTGTTGAGTTGTAAAACATCATTAATGTACAGAAAAACCTGTTAATTCTAAAATTAGGCCTTAAAAGGAATTGCCATGGCTGTAAAAAATCCTTCCAAGTTAATTATGAAATGCTGACTTATAAAAACTCATATCTGTCACTGACAAAGAATCTAACCTTGCAATAAATGATATTAAATGTGCGTTATATCACAATATCTGAAAAAATGTCCAAGTGTCTCCTTCCCTATGGCAAGCCTAATTCTAAAATTTTAATAAATTTAGGTGAGATAAATTGGCCACAGTCCCAGAAGACATGGAAACATAAAGGATCGGAGCAGGAGTAGGCCATACGACCATCAAACACTCTTCACCATTCATTATGATCATGGCTGATCATCAAGCTCAACACTGTTTTACCTCCTTAATCGCTCTAGCTACAAGAGATATATTCTTGAAGGCACAATGTTTTGGCTCTACTACTTTCTGTAGTAGTGAATTCCACAGGCTCACTACTCTCTAGGTGAAGATATTTCTCCTCATCTCAGTCCTAAAATACCCCTTATCCTTAAACTATGACCCCTGGTTCTACACTGCTCCACTATTGGAAACATTCTTCCTGCATCTAACCTGTCTAGTCTTGTCAGAATTTGATAGATTTCTGATATCCCTCTGTCATTCTTCAAAACTGCAGTGAATACAATCCTGACTGACTTAATCTCTCACCATAACATCAGTTCTGCTATCCCAGGAATCAATTTGGCAAAGCTTCTCTGTGCTCCCTCTATAGCAAGAACAACCTTCCTTGTTTAAGGAGACTAAAACTACACACAATATTCCAGGTGTGGCCTTACCAATGTTCTGCACAATTACAGAAAGACATTCTCTAATCCTCTCACTATAAAGGCCAACATACAATTTGCAGAGCTTCTTCACTGCCTGCTGTAGCTGCATATTTATCTTTCAGTGACTGATGCATGAGCACAGCCAAGTTTTGTTGATCATTCCCCTCTATCAATTGACAGACATTCAAATAATAATATGTCTTCCTATTTTTGCTGCCAAAATGAAAAGTCTCACATTTATCCACATTATACTTCATCTGCCATGAATTTGCACGGATAACTGGTGTTGATTTAACCAGAGTGTTACCACGCTTAAGGTGAAGATCAGGATTGAGAAGACCAGACCTTCATGGTGATCTCAGCTGGTACAGGAATTAAACTTATTGTTTGCACTGTGTATCGAAATGCAGCCATTAAGCCAACTGAGCAAATACCGCTTTTGATGACAGACACTCATTGGAGATTTTCGAATCCCTACAGCAACCAAACTGGTCACTTATATTGATGACTTTGTTTACATGGTAATGGGAGTAAAAATAATCCTCCCCAACCCACACCCAGCGCTGCCATCCAAGAACTCTCCTGGATTTTTTCTCAGCTATTATCTCTTGGTGGCTCCTTTCGGTTCTATTCTCATTAACTCATTTATCAGGAATTCAATGAAGTGGTGACAATACCTCTGTATTTATGTTGACGCACATGATATTAGGATGCACCCAGAAGCAGAATTAGAAGGCTCTCAAACCTCTATTATGTCAGAACATGCAAAGCAGAGCGTAAGTTTCCAAGACACCGCAGAATTTAACTTGACAGAAGCTACAGGCATTAATTAACAAAGGTTTCTTTTGAATCAGTTCTACACAAAAAAAAGTGCTAGCCCTCCCAATATACCCTCTGCAAACAGGTGAGGTCACAGTGAAGCAAACAAATAAATACAAACCTGGAACATTTTAATCTGTTACCCTTTTTCTGTATCTTAGATCTTAATCTCAGATTGACATAGTGTTCATTACAATAGTCTCCACTACATTTTCCCCATATTGTAGCTCCTGAACCTCTACAACTTTAATTTGAAATTACACATTCATTTGCAAAGAATTCATTACCTCAGTGTTTTCTGGTTCTCCTGGATCACAGATAGCTGAATACTTTGTTGTTGAAAGATTTAAATCTGCACTCTCTCCTTTGCCAGCTTTAACTCCATTTTGCAGTTTCACTCTCCTTTGCAATTACCTTCTAACTCCACCTCACTTGCAGCTCATTCTCCATCCCTCTTCTCGTCTCTTCCTCCTCCCCAACCCCATTTGCAGCCTCCTTCTCTTGTCTCCACTCCTCCTTCAGCCTTGTTTGCTAACCCATCCCCATGGCAAATGCCCCTCATAATCTATGAGGAAAAGAAAATCCACTCCCCAGGCAAGAGGCCTTTCTAAATGCAGAAATGGCTCCCCTGACAATACTCTCACAGCTAGCAGGTATTCCTTTAATTGATAGCGGCTCCTCCAATCTCAGGCTAGTCTTCTCCATAATTCTTGCTGATAGTGAATGTCTCAGTATCATATGTGGAAGAAAACCAGTCTGCGGTCAGAAAAGCAGTTCCTCACCACTTCTGTTCAATTTATGGTGATGACTTTTCTTTAATTGGTCATTCTATATTTGAGTTTTCCTGGACATTTCTGTCAAGGGTAAATTTGCCTGCCCTACACAATTTATTTGGAGTGCTACCAACTATCATGCATAGCAACACGTGAATGGTCCCTCTATCATATTAGAGCTCGAGCAAATTGCACACCATGCTCATAAATGGCTTTGATTGTGATTCCACCTCCTTCCATATGCATTGCTCCTGATCCATCATGTGGCGCACATAGCCCACAAAAAAATTTCCAAACTGGTTCTTGATTTTTATTTTCTTTATTCATTCACAGGATGAGGGCACTGCTAGCTAGAGCAGCATTTATTACCCATTGCTAATTGCCCAGAGGGCAGTTAAGAGTCAATCACATTGCAATGGATGTGTAATGACATGTAGGCCAGACCAGGTAAGGATGGACCAGAGATAGCAGGAACTGCAGATGCTGGAGAATCCGAGACAACAAGGTGCAGGGCTGGATGAACACAGCAGGCCAAGCAGCATCATAGGAGCAGAGAGGCTGACGTTTCGGGCCTAGACCCTTCATCAGAAAAGGGGGAGGGGAAGGGGGTTTTGAAATAAATAGGGGGAGAGTGGGAGGCGGATAGAAGAGGGATAGAGGAGAGGATAGGTGGAGAGGAAACAAACAGGTCGAAGAGGCGGGAATGGAGCCAGTAAAGGTGAGTGTAGGTAGGGAGTTAGGAAGGGGATAGGTCAGTCCAGGGAGGACGGACAGGTCAAGGGGGTGGGATGAGGTTGGTCGGTAGGAGATGGAGGTGCGGCTTGAGGTGGGAGGAGGGGATAGGTGGGAGGAAGAACAGGTTAGGGAGGCAGGGACGAGCTGGACTGGTTTTGGGATGCGGTACGGGGAGGGGAGATTTTGAAACTTGTGAAATCCACATTGATACCATTGGGCTGCAGGGTTCCCAAGCGGAATATGAGTTGCTGTTCCTGCAACCTTCGGGTGGCATCGTTGTGGCACTGCAGGAGGCCCAGGATGGACATGTCGTCTGAGGAATGGGAGGGGGAGTTGAAATGGTTC
>NC_063359.1:11484121-11519031 GCF_021869965.1 Rhincodon typus | reverse complement strand
CCTCTTCGACCTGTTTGTTTCCTCTCCACCTATCCTCTCCTCTATCCCTCTTCTATCCGCCTCCCACTCTCTCCCTATTTATTTCAAAACCCCCTTCCCCTCCCCCTTTTCTGATGAAGGGTCTCGGCCCGAAACGTCAGCCTCTCTGCTCCTATGATGCTGCTTGGCCTGCTGTGTTCATCCAGCCCTGCACCTTGTTGTCTCAGGTAAGGATGGACATTAGCTAAAGGACATTAGTGAACCAGATGGGGTTTTCCAACAATCAACAATGGATTCTTAATCCCAGATTTGTTTTTTTAAAAGTTCAAATTCCACTCTCTGCCATGGCTGGATTTGAGCCCAGGTCCCCAGAATATTATCTGGGTTTCTCGTCTAGTGATAATACCACTATGCCATCATCTCCTCAAAGTTCAGTTACAAGTCACAACAACTCACTGCATTAGTTCTATTCTTCCTATCAATCAGATCTCTGGCCAATTATTTTAGACCTGTGACTGTTCCTTCCATCAGTCAAAATAATTTGCCACCTTTCCTCCATTTACTACATTGCAATCCCTCAGATTTTAACACTTTTGTTAAATCCTCCAATTAAAATTTTCTATTCCAGGGAGAAAAGCCTGAATTTTCCCAGTCACATTGATAGCTGAAGTCCTCAACCCTGGTAAAATTCTGGCATCTACTGAGTGCACCCATCAGACCTTGATATACTTTTCGTAAGTGTGGCATTCAGGTTGTACACAATACTTGAACTGGAGGCTAGCCAATGTTTGCAGAAATTTTACCATTATTCAAGAACAGATCTATCTTTTCTTATACATTCTGTTCAGCTAAAATGTTTATTCAAGTCCATTAGAGACATGAATTATATATTTACATGCCTTGCAATTAAATCTTTCACTGCAAATATTACACTTGACTAGCTAATTGCTGGATTGAACAATTTGATTTTTCCCTGCGGTTCAATATTTTCATTACTTAAAAGCTAAAAACAAAACACCTGAGCGTAATTACAAGTTGATAATCTGTTCAAAGGGTCCAGAGGAGGGATATCACAAACCAAAGTATTCAAAAAAATGAGGAAGTTGTTAGCCTTCATTTGAGACCTCAGACCAGATGGTATGGTGGAAATTATGCACTGGTATCTCTTATGTTGCCTAGGTTTAAAGAATTAATTCAGTTTTGTGTAGTCACCTGCAGACATGTCTTATCTGTATATCGGTGTGTGTTTCTGCATTTTAAATTGGGATTCAAAATGGTACATTAGCTACAGGCTGATGAGCTTCTGATCTCAGAAAAATAGCTTAAAAAAACTTGAAAGCAAAACTTACCCTGTAAAGATAATCACAGCTGGAATGGAAGGAGACTTTCTTGAGTTCGCTAAGCATAAAATCAAAGGTTCAATTTGAGGAGCCTAGGAGTTGAAAGGCTGCAAGAGATGCTGTATGGTGCTGTTTTGGATTAAGTGCATGAAAGAACCATTTGGATCTTGGGTTATTCAAAGAGTAATGCTTATACAGAAATGGACACTCTAAGATGTCAGGATGGTGCTGTGGCTTTAAGAAGTGTATTTTTCCTTTTTGTTTTAAAAGAGAGGTTTTAAGGCAGAGGTGTAAAGTAGTCTTTTAGAGCCACTAGAATAAACAGCTTGTGAGGCCATGGCTTTTTTAAAAGTTGGAACAAAGAAGCAGCCTAAATGGGAGTGGTCAATCTCTCACAAAACCAGGATTTTTAGTTTTAGTTTTCAGCAGTTTTTGCTGGGGTCTCAGCAGGGTTGGAAACTTCAGTACATGTCTCCCGGTAGCTAAACTGTCAGAATTTTCTCTAGATGTTTTTCTCCCCCCTGGACTACTGGAGTTGCATGTGAGACAATTATGTTTTTCTGAATTTGCCTTTTGCCAACTATGCGTTTATGGAATGTTACTATATTGGAACAGTTAATTAGTAATAGTTAATGACCTAATATTCTGTTAAGTTTTATAATAGAGTTAAGTTATTCCAATTCATTCTTTCTTTTGTTGTATTTTAACTACAATGGATGAATTTAAATCCGGTAGTTGAACAACTGAATTGCATCTGGAACTCAACACCTGACATTTGTCTTTAGAATAAGAAAAAGCTATGATCTATACTATCTTTTGAATGTTATGAGAAGGTTTGGTCTGGTCCACAACAGTACTGCCATATAAATCATATAAAACCAACCCAGGTCCATAATCATTAAACCCTCCACAGGAAAACATCAAACTCAATTTCAAATGTTTCAATTCACCTCACGAGTGTAGGGGGCAATTGCAGGGAAATTTCCCAAAGTCCCTCTACTTATTTTGGAAAAATATTTCTCTACGTCACCACAGAACAGCTTCGGGCCAATTTCAAGGCAATCCTCTTTTGTGTGACTTCTCCTGGCTCAGGTTGATGGCCATGTTTATCAGCTTTCCAATCCTCAACCCATTAATTAGAGATTCTGTTTGACGGTATGATAATCTACAGAAATAGGCATGGAGCGGAGGAAAAATGTTTGTAGGGATGTACGTACATATAAGAGCATGGATAGTTCTTTGGGATTCTTCCCATTCGTGCACACCTCATGACTGATTCAGACCAGGATTAATGAAGACCAGTCCTCTGCCTCATGGTCAGTATAGCTTTAAGAGTCATGTTCATTGTATCTTCACTACCATAACATATTAGCATGTGACCTGAGTGTACATCAGTCTTGTACTCCAACTTATCTGATCACTTAAAGCATGACTTGATATAGAAGCATGTTACTTTTTTATATGCTGTTATATTTAGTATGAGGCCAGACACCTGGGGGTCTGAGAAATGTTATATTTGTGTATAATAATTAGCTGTATTAAATGTCTGTTTGATTCTTCAGCAACACAATATCCGTACCCAGGTTCTTTTGTTAAGTTAGATAAGATAAGCGTTGCCACATCAGATAAAATACCCTACTGGAGGCATTTGATCAAGATATTCTTATCACTTCTTGGTTTGTCCTGCAGCAGACCCAGTTGGGTAGAAGAGAGAATCTTTAAGGACATTTTCTTGACCAGTGATGCATGTAATAATTTAATAGGTAGAAAATCTGAAAAAAATATGATGGATAAGAATGTGTTATCTTTCATAAACACTACTCTTGCAGCTGGAATAATGATAGTCTATCTTATAATCACAATAAAAGTATTCTTCAATATCTTTCTGAAAAGACTAGATGTGACAGACTTTAAATAATTGATGTGCCTTTCACAATAAAGCGAGGTAGCTCCCAGAAAGCAAAACTGCTGTCAGCAGCTAAAACAGAGACTATTGGATCTTGGTGGCACTGCAATGTTTCTGCACAAATTTAAGTCAGAGGCAGGTTTTGGAAACTCACTGGAGGCAGGAATGGAGGAATGAACAAAGGAATGAACCGGGCCTAGTCATTGTTGCCAACATCCAGCGTCATCTTCAGGCCATATGTAAGGAGGCTGGGAAGAAGACTGGAGATATATCCAACCCCAAGCATTTGGTAACCAATTGAGGACATTAGTGTGCTCATAAAAGTTCTCTCATGTGGACTGAAATTTTCCAGGTCAACTTGCACTAGTAGTACAAACATGATCAATAAAAGGAGTGGTGTATAGGTGACTGACTGGGGCACACTCCTCTCACCCAGCTGTCAATATGGGAAATAGATAACTGTTCCAACAGGCCATCCTGTGGTGACATCCCACCATTGCAATGGTTCAGTGATAATGCAACAAAGCATTCATCTCAAATACAGAGTAAAATAGGTACATTTCTACCCTCAAAATGCAGTTGACATTAGTCAGTGGAATTCACCCTACACTGGTGATCTCTCAGTTGTGGCCATTGTCGTTAAAAGATTTAAAATGCTGAGAAAGGTGTCTCCATCTTGAAATACCCTTTGTGCCTGTGGCTGCCTCAGTAGGCTGGGGTTCTCTCACTGTTGGAGGATGTCCCTTTTGTTCCCAGCATGTCATTCTTAAATGGATGGCAAGCATGTCTTTTTTCATTAATTGTCCAATTAGCCAATTGGGCAAACACACTGAGCAGAGTCAGGACCCAGAAATGATCCAAACTTTGGAGTCCTACCCCTAAAAGTCATGCCGTATGTTTCCTAAACAACATCTTCTTATCATTTGCAGACTCGTATATGCATACAAATACATACAATTGGTTTGCTGCAATTGTCAAAGACAAATATTGAATTAATTTGTTCATTGAAGTATAGCCTCATAACATACATTTCATTGATAAACTTAAACAAAACGTCATAAAATGCCGACAATTTGCACTGTGTCATATTGGTAAAGATGCATTGAATTCCTTTATCTACTTTTCACTTTCCATTGATGGGATTTTACCATCTAAATTGTTATTCATGTATATTTTCAAGTCTAAATGCTTGTTCTTTACAATATTGAATGCTAGAATTTATAGTAATTTATCTTTGCACTCAAAAGGTACAAGGCAGAATTGGAATGCTGTCAGCATCAATCCCTCCTGGGTCAAATGTAAGATTTTTAAGATGGAACTTTCTTCCACCTGGCTTCACAAACATGACCAAACGCAAGATCTCTGAGGAGCATCCTGACTGTACTTGTAATTGCTACATAAACAATCCTAATGGGTCTGTGAATGAGCTTGCCAATTTATTTCCAATTTGTGCATAAGTTATTGTACTTTTATACTGTGAATGGGCCCACTGGGATGTTGGTCAAGACTTCCTCCCACTCGGAATGATTATAGCTGGCAAATTAACAAAGTTTCATATCAGTTGTCTGAGCAAGATTCAAAGTCAGCTTTTGGAACTCAATCGAGGCGAACTGATTCTTCCATTACTTTCCTTTCCTGCAGCACTTTTAAATTAAAACCACCAATTCCTGTAACCAAAGGAATATTGAGCCAAGTTTTGTCGGAAAATTAATGCTATTTTGAATGACACAGTCATTAATGCAAAGGATTAGACAGTAAATTCAATGAGCTAAGAGAAAGGAGTTGCAAATATCCAGAACTTGATGGTCAATTGATATCACACTGTTGTTTGCTTCTCAGTGAATGGATCTATATCTTACCAACCCATTGATTCTTTTTTCTTTGAAAAGAACTTCTGTACTTGCACATTATTTTCAATAAATGCACACAAAACTGTACATGTAACCAATAGCAATCAAATCAATCCCTCGGCCAGAAACAGTGCCTTGTAACTCACTTGTCACGTCCCTACAAGTAGGTCTTATTTCTAGTGATTTTAAAAGGTCTTAAAATTTAAGTATGATATTCCTAATTTTCCTTTCATCTATTTATGTCTCTCTAATCCAAACTCTATATTTTACCATCTCTGACTCAATTGTTTATGACTATAGTTTATCCTCCTTTTCCATGGCTTTATGTTTTTATCTTACTTCTTTAAGTTTTCTGACTAAGTAGATATATTGTTAGTCCCATCACTTTCTGAGGTCCAAGACACCCCACTGCCCTTGCCATGTTGAAATTAGCACAAAACGTCCAGTTCTAGATTAAGACCTTGAAAGGCATTGTTATCGTGCATCATCGTCCCAGCAATATCCCAGAACTGTAGAACACACATAATGCTTAGTCACATTCACTGGGGTAGCGTCCTTTCGTTGTCAGCTTCAATAGCATAATTTCTGCCTTGTTCTTTCTAATCCAAAGACTTGAGCAGGAAACTATGCTGACACTTCAGTGTAGAACTGAAGGCATATGACATTCCAGGAGGTGCCACTTGTTGTTTAGGCTCTAGGTGGTTGAGGTATAGTGTTTCCACCAGTAATAATAAAACAGTAGTGAAAATTAGGATTGACAGGCCCCATAGAGCATTGGAAAACAAAAAAGCCAAGTGTCAAAGGAACCTTGAAAATTCAAAATCCTCCTTTCTGCTCTGCTAAATAAAACAATAACAAGTTAGGCAAACCCTGGTGGAGCATTGTAGCAACAACAAAAATCAAACAGACAACAAAAACATGCAGAACTGTAAAATAAACTTAAAATTAATTCAAAATATTGTCATCTGGGATGATGTCTAATGATCAGTGTCAGAGGATAGGTGACTCTTAACAAGAAAAGATGCTTGTCTTGTATAACAAAAGGTAGTTTATTTCATGCTAGCAATAGCTACAAGTTATATTGACTAGTCAGACTTAATTAAGATTATGAGCAGCTCGATACGTCAATTCAGATCCTCCACCCAAAGGCTTTGAGATGTCAGATTGGGCAGAGCCTAATGCAACTTGAACATTAACTGTTTCAGAGCCATTTCTTCATATGGTACCACTTTTGGACGAGATGTTAAACTGTTTGCCCAACGTTTATTCCTCTACCATCACCAACAAAAACAGATTGCTTGGGCTTGAAGTCAATTCTGTTTATTAGACTTTGTTGATTGCAGTGGGCTGCTGAGATTATCTGTATTATTGTTATTATGACTACACCATACTAGCTCCAGAATATTTTGATGTAAAAATCATTCTGTAGAAATACAAATTGTCCTTCCCTTGTAAAATACAGTGAGATACTTTACAGTATTTAGATTTACTCAATTTTATATAAACTTTAATTTATTGATCTGCACATGTGCAGTATTAAAACATCCCTAAGATAATACAAGAAAAGCCATTTTGTTATAACACAGACAGACAGCTGAATCAAACCAGCCATCCTACCACTGTATTCACAACACAGTAAAATTAAAACCTTCAAAATCCCTCAAAATTGATCCCAATGGTTCTTAACCAGACTTTTTGAATGACCAATCCCAGAACCTGTGGATAATCAATTATAAGATTTGTAGGGTAACAAAAGACTTAGCAATTTATTGATAATACAGCAACTTTAGCAGAGCAAAATTAAACAACAAAATAATCAAATCAATATCTATTATTTAAACCCAACAACCTATGTTTTTAGCTCTGTTCATGCAAAATGTAGACAGATAAACATAGTTATTGATAAATAAACAAAACAGGCTAGGTTACTTAAGTAGTTTTCACATTGCATTATTCTACAAGCATTTTTGATGGTTTCTTGATTGATTTTCTGAAGACGTTGACCAGGACCACTTTTTCAGTACAATCAGAGGAAGTTGGTGATACTTATAAATTAGTTCCTATTCTCTGAACTTCCAATTGCTGATAATGGGAGGTTAGGCAGGGAGCTTTCAAATCATCATGTTGTAACATTGACAAGTGAATTTTTTCTTCCAGAAACAGTCATAACTCTGGCACTGGGTTTTTCCTTTATTCATTCACAGAATGAGGGTATCACTGGCTAGGCAGCATTTATTGCCCAGAGGGCAGTTTAGAGTCAACCACATTGCTGTGGGTCTGGAGTCACATGTAGGCCAGACCAGGTAAGGATGGCAGTTTCCCTCCCCAAAGGGCATTAGGGAACCAGATGTGTTTTTCCAACAATTGATTCATGGTCATCATTAGATTCTTAATTCCAGACATTTTATTGAATTCAAATTCCACCATCTGCCATGGCGGGATTCAAACCAAAGTTCCCAGAATGTTATCTGGGTCTCTGAATTAACAGTCCAGCGATAATACCACGAGGCCATCACCTCCCTGCATCCCTCAGTTTGACCATTGTCTTCTCTTCCAGACTTGTTTTCATCAACTCCCGCTTGTTGTCCCATTCACTTTGTAAATAGCCAAACATCTACTATCTGGTTAAGTATACTGCTTTCCCCGGTGTCAGAGTCTATGGAATCCTTTTAATCAACAGCTTACCAGCAATTAACTTCTACGGCTGGTCTCACAAACAACAGCTTGTTCTTTCTGTTGTTTTTTGTTTTTAACACAAGCTGCAGCTCAGAGGCCAAAGGTCAACTTCAGCTCACAGTGCCGAGTTTACAGTTCCAAATCAAAATTGAAAAAAAGGATTAAATAAAAATAGTGAAATATCAGCAGAGGATCTAACAACTTGAAAACATTGTGAATTTACTCTTCCAATGATTCGTTATGCTCATACATTATGGATTGTGGTGGCTGCAGAAAATTCATTACTCTGACTACAGATTAATTTGATCCTCTTGCCTGTAATGTCTTGGCCACCGTGTTACCAAACAGTCTTAATGGCTCTAATTAGGAAGTACTTACAAGATTTGATAATCTGCTGAAATAAGGGGTCACACAGAGATTGTCTATTTAAGCAAGTTTTCCAAAGATATTAGGAATCCAGTGCTTTCAGGATGCAACTCTCTCAACCATTGACTCCTTGAGAACAGTTAATGAAGAAAATTGGTAAGAAAGGAAAACAAAGATCAAGCTGAAGTAGAATTCAATCTTAAGAAACTGAATTCCTGTTTAGAGAAACTCATCAGTTGGTTTAAATAAACTCACTTTTAATTGTCATCAGAGCTACTGGTTATGTAACTCAAAACATAAGCAGTTGGGTATTAAACAGATTGTAAATTTAATTTATCTGCAAATGTCCATAATTTTTACTGCCTCACATGCACCTTAATGTTCATATTGTTTTACTTAAAGTTATTGAAGCAAAATGATGCAATTAATCATGTTATTTGTAACAATTCTTTGAATATTGATTTTTTTTAATTTAAGCTGCTGAACAATGTGCATTTCTGTAGTTCAGAATGATGGATAAATCTGTAAAAAGAAGTTATCATAGTAAAATGTTCCCACACCATTTATTACAAATTGAAGCCAATAATAATTTCAGAGGGATACTTAGGTCTTGGCAAACTTCTATTCATATCAGTTTGGGTGACCTGATGTAAAAAAGAATTTATCTGAAACGATTCCAGCCACAAGTTGGCACTTCCCATGCCAGGTAAAGTAACTTACTTGAAGCCATACTCTCATACACATATTCAGCACATTTTCTGAGCACAACAAGGCAGGATTTGAGGTGGGGTGTGGTTAGTAGATTTGTCGGTGATGAAACAGTGGCAGGGCCAGGCCAGGGCTGGGGGGCTACGTGGAATTATAGAGCATGGCGCATTCGGTTGTTCCCCGGATGGGTAGCGAATAGGATCAGTTAGACCTCATAAATGTGTGCATGTGCAGTTAGGAACTCCAAGGGTATGTACAGCACCCAAAATATAGGTGCTAATAAGGGACATTCCTTGTCTGTCATATTTGTTACTTGGATAAAATTGCACTAAAACTGTGAACCACAGATTTTCATCATGAGCTTTGGGACGCTAATGTCTTATTTAAATGGGTTTCAAAGGCTTACAGTCACTGTGAGAGTAATAGTCGACCAGCAACCCTTTACCTTGAATCAGACAATTAGTAACCAGATCTGGGATATTTCTATTGTTCAATTACAAAGGGTAGGCATGCTATCGAAGCTGGAGAATCAATTGTATATCCTCCAGTGCTGAAGCCGCAGCAGCATGCTGTCTTTTCATGTAAAAGACAGTGTAAAAACGAACGCAATCCCTTTCTCTCACCATCCTTTTGGAATTTAAAAAAAAAACAAAATTGCACTAACTATCTAGCCAGGGCCTGCCTAGCACACAAATTACAACTGCCCACAATGCCCCCCGCCAACTTCTACTAACCCCCCCAAACCCCCCCAGCCCCCCCCACCCACACACCCCCCCACCACACACACACACACACACAATCCATGTACTTTTTCTCCTGCCTGACACTTTCCAGGCGATTGGAGCACCACGAAAGATTACAGTTGACCTCTCACATTTAGCCTTCATTGGCCTTTATAGAGACTTAATAGCCTATCAGCTAAATGGGGGCAAGCATCTTTGCAGTGTTCCTACACCCACACTGCAGCTGTAATCTGCCTATGAAAAATTGACACTAGAGTCATAGAATTGCACAGCATGGAAACAGACTCTTTGGTCCAATGCATCCATGCCAACTAGATATCCTAAATCAATCTAGTCCCATTTGCCAGCATTTGGCCCATATCCCTCTACACCCTTCCTGTTCATGTACCTATTCCAGATGCCTTTTAAATGTTGTAATTTCACCAATTCCTCTGGCAGCGCATTCCATATATGCACCAGCCTCTGCGTGAAAATGTTGTTCCTCACGTCTATTTTAAATCTTTTCCTTTCTCACCTTAAACCTATGCCCTCTAGTTTTGGACTCCTCTAACCTGGGAAAAAGACATTGACTATTCACCCGATCCAAAACCCTTATGATTTTGTAAACCTCTATTAGGTCACCCCTCAGCCTCCGATGCTCCAAGAAAAATAGTCTTAACCTATTCAGCCTCTCCTTATAGCTCAAACTCTCCAATCTAGGCAACAATGTCGTAAATCTTTTCTGCACAACTTAAAGTTCAACAACATCCTTCCAATAGCAGAGAGACCATTATTGAATGCAATATTCCAAAAATGGCCCAAACAATGTCCTGTACAGCCTTAACATAACCTCCCAACTTCCATACTAATTGCACTGACCAATAAAAACAAGTGTATCAAACACTTTCTTCCTTACTCTATTCCGTGTGATCTAACCTTGCTAACCAGTCTACCTGTGACTCCACCTTCAAGGAACTACAAACTTGCACCCCAAGATGTCTTTGTTCAGCAATACTATCCAGTGGCCTACCATTAAATGTATAAGTCCTACCTTGATTTGCCTTAGCAAAATGCAACTCCTCGTATTTATCTAAATTAAATTCCACCTGCCACTCCTCGGCTCATTGGCTAATCTGTTCAAGGTTCTATTGTACTCTGAGGTGACGTTTTTCACTGTCCACTACACCACTTTTTGGTGTCATCTGCAAAGCTACTAACCATTCACATCCAAATCATTTACATGAATGACAAAAAGCAGTGGGCCCAGCATCGATCTCTGTGGCACACACCCCCAGGCCTTCAGTCTGAAAAACAACCCTCCACCACCATCCTCTGTGTCCGACCTTAAGCCAATTTCATATCTAAATGGCTAGCTCTCTCTGGATTCCATGTGATCTAACCTTGCTAACCATTCTACTGTGTGGAACCTTGTCAAATGCCTTACTGAAGTTCAGATAGGTCATGTCCACTGCTCTGCCTTAATCAATCGTCTTTGTTACTTCTTCAAAAAACTCAATCGAGTTACTGAGACACAATTTCCCATACATAAAGCCAAGTTGACTATCCCTAATCAGTCCTTGCCCTTTCAAAAACATGCAAATCCTGTCACTCAGAATCCCCTTCAAAAACTTACCCACCACTGATGTCAAGCTCACTGGTCTATAGTTCTCTAAGTGGACTTCAGCGAGGAGTTCAGCAAGATTCCTCAAGGCAGACAGGTTAGCAAGGTTAGATCACACGGAATAGAGGTAGAACGAGCTATTTGGATACAGAACTGACTCGAAGGGAGGAGACAGACGGTGGGGGAGGAGGATTGCTATTCAAGCTGGAGGCCCTTGACCAGCGGAGTGCCACAAGGATCGGTTTTAGGTCCACTGTTTTTTGTCATTTATATAAATGATTTGGATGTGAGCGTAGGAGACATGGTTAATAGATTTGCAGATGACACCAGAATTGGAAGGGTAATGGGCAGCAAAGAAGGTTACCTCGCAGTGCAACAGGATCATGATTAGATGGGTCAATGGGCTGAGGAGTGGCAGATGGAGTTCAATTTAGATAAATGTGAGGAGATGCAATTTGGAAAGGTGAATCAGGGCAGGACTAATGCACTTCATGGGAAGGTCCTGGGGATTGTCACTGAACAAAGGCCTTGGAGTGCCTTGAAAGTGGAGTCGCAGGTAAATAGGATAGTGAAGAAAGCATTTGGAATGCTTGCCTTTATTGGTCAGTGCATTGAGTATAGGAGGAGGGAAGTCATGTTGTGGCAGTACAGGACATTGGTTACGCCACTTTTGGAATACTGCATGAAATTCTGGTCTCCCTGCTATTGGAATGATGTGTGAAACTTGAAAGGGTTCAGAAAAGATCTGCAAGGATATTGCCAGGGTTGGAGGGTATGAGCTATTGCAAGAGGCTGAATAGGCTGGGGCTATTTTCCCTAGTGTGTTAGAGACTGAAGGGTGACCTTAAAGAGGTTTATAAAATCATGAGGAGCATGGATAGGCTGAATAGACAAGGTCTTTTCCCTGGGGTGGAGGAGTCAAAAACTAAAGGGCATAGATTTACGGTGAGAGGAGAAAGATTTAAAAGGGGCCGAAGGGGCAACTTTTTCACACAGAGGGTGATACATATACAGAACAAGCTGCCAGAGGAAGTGGTGGATGCTGGTACAATTACAACATAAGGCATCTGGATGAGTATATGATTAGGAAGGGTTTAGAGCGATATGGGCCAAATGCTGGTGAATGGGACTAGATTTATTTAGTATTTCTGGTCAGTATGGATGTGTTGGATTGAAGGGTCTGTTTCCATGCTACGTATTGCTGACTCTGGCTTTCTTTAAAACCACCTTTCTGACTGAAGACACCCTCCAGTCTTCTGGCAACTCACCTATGGCTATCAATGATACAAATATCTCAGCAAGGGGCTCAGCAATCACTTCCCTAGCTTCTCACAGAGTTCTGGAGTGAACTGCAGCTGGACAAACTAACATTGGTTGGCACAGGATTAAGCTCTCCTCTCCCACTGAGATCCAAAATTCAGTTTATACTTTCTAGTGTTCTTAATGGACAGTTTGGCCTGATGACTGCCCTGTTGACATTACATTTAACTCAAATCGAGGGCATTTTTCTAAAGATCATTAAATCAACCACACCAAATGAGAGGTCCTCAGAATACTCCCTTGTCTCCCACAGTTCTTCCTACAATCTACAAAATTTGGAAAATTTCCCAAATTGCACTGGCAGTAGACTAGATAGCCTATAGTCAGCATGTACTACCAAAACGTTCCTTATTATCTTCATATCAGGATGTGTGTGTGCGTGTGCGTGTGTGTGTGTGTGTGTGTGTGTGTGTGTGTGTTGTTTTTTTCTCTTGACCCCTCTAGTGCAAGGATTGATAATTTAATTGAGGTTGGATTCCATGTGATCTATATCTACTAACTAGTCTACCATGTAGAACCTTGTCAAACGCCTTGCTGAATTTGGAAAGGTATCATCTATCAATGAAATCTGCAGCCATTTGATACTAGCTGTGTTAAATGGCAATTCAACACATACAAATGTCACTACGTTCCAAGAATGTTGTGTGTTGCTGTCATCAATACTCAATAACATTGCATACATTTTACCACAGAGCTTCCAGACCGACAAATAAACAAAATAGATGCCAGGTTGTATAGCTAGCCATGATTTCACAACCAGGGGTTGTACATACATAGTCCATTTGGAAAACTTACTTCAATGGACTTAAGTAAAAATTTCTTTCTAAATCCATTAATCAGAGATAATCAGTTACGTGTCTTAAATGCCTGTATTTCATCTTTATGTTATGATTCTCAAACATTCTAAGTCTCTCCAAGTTCACCTTCTGTTATTGTTTTAATTTGTTTTTTTGGAATTGTGTCGTATATCTTTTCTAGTTTGCTCAGAGGCTAATCCTTTTTAAAGGATTGTGGTTGGAAAATGACTGTGAACCCATTGAAAGATTCACTTGTATTACGGTTAATAAAAATTGAAGTAATGATGCATTATTCTGAACATTAATAGTTCGGGCTGTCATAAAACTTAAGATAGTTGGTGGTCAAATCAAATCTTATTAAATAAAAACTGTTCCAACATGTGTGCATTAGCAGCAAGATCACAAAACTTCATGAGTTGTATTTTGATCCATTTTATGGATAAATTGTATGAATAGTGTTTTTTGTTTTGTATTGCAAATTTGGACAAGATAAGTATCAGAGTAAAATACAAATCACTTCCTCACCACTGGGACTGTAAATGCATATTTGTGCTCCCAACTACAAAGGCAATCACACCTGGCTGTCGTACAGCTACCTTTAAATCAAAGACAAAAAGCTAAAAGCATGAAGTAGAGAAAACTACACAAAGGCAAACGGAATGGCTCAGAATGAGGACTGAACAGTCACTAATTATGTGACTTGCAGTAATAAAGACAGACAGATTTACGGATTGGAATTCTGAACAGGAATTTTAGAACTTTTAGAAGATTGCTCAATTTCTTCAGGCATTGAGGATGAAAGCAGGAAATTTAAGCTTGCAGGCTTGCTGAATGAAGGTGAATTCCATATGTGTTTGTTCCCTTTTCCTTCAACATCCAGTTCAACCTGTTCTTATATGGTGGCTGCTTCAATTACAAGCTATGGCAATGCATTGAACTGCACACAAATAAAATGGAGAAAGAGAAATGTTCTTCCTGCTCTTTGTACTGAACATCTTTAAATTTAATCTGATGTCTACATCTTTCAATCAAACTCTCGAAGCACCAGAAACAATCTGTTTTTACCACATTGTTTGAAATTCTGGAGAGTTTGTCCATTTTCAACACATGACACTGGTGAGGTGAGATCACAGAATGTCATCCCATGTGGTTACACTTTGCAGCACTTTATGTTAGCTTTTGAAAATAATATATGATCTAAAGTATCTCAAAATCAAGTATCAAACGGAGATAAGGAGAAACTTCTTCAGCCAGAGAGTGGTGAATCTGTGGAATTCACTGCCACAGAAGGCTGTGGAGTCCAGGTCACCAAGTACATTTAAGACTGAGATAGATAGGTTCTTGATTATCAAAGGGATCAAGGGTTACGGGGAGAAAGCGGGAGAATGGGGTTGAGGAACTTATCAGCCATGATTGAATGGTGGAGCAGACTCGATGGGCCGAATGGCCTAATTTCTGCTCCTATGTCTTATGGTCTTATGATTAGCAGTGGTTTAAATGTCTTGCTAAGTGAAGGCACATACCAAAAATATTCATCAATGGCACCAAGAACAGTATCTCACCATAAAACACTGGGAGTTCATTGCCAACATCTTCCTGAACCATACACAGTTGCAACTGTGTTCTTATCTTCAAACGCATTATTGGCAACCATCAAACCCCAGAGGCAATAATCAGTGGTAAGATAGGTTAAGCTTCTGAGTTGAAGATGGATGAAACTGGTGACAGGTCATCAATTCAAACAGATGTGGTCAGAAAACAATGACAGAGCCTGATGAATTAACTTCCTCACGATTTCCTGCAGTTGGTCAAGCAAGATTCCCATTTGGTTCGCACTTACTCAGGAAATGCTGCTGGAGAGAAGGGCCAGTTCAATATTAGAGAATAAGATTCCAGATACATAAGAAACCAATAACTTAGGGCTGGATGGGGATGAAATTGTTATTTTTCTTTAATTGGACAAAACCTAATAAAAGCATAACTCCTTACAACTGAGTTAAATTTAAATGGTGTGTGAACAAATCAGTTGATGAATTAATTAGTTTAAATATAATAGATAAATCAGGACTGAAAGGCAGTGTCCCTGCTAATGACTAAAAGCTCATGGTCTTGAGACCTGAGAGTTTAAATAGTCAAACTTCCCAGTAATCTGTTGATGTCAGATATTGTTGTTGAGAAGGTGTTATCCAACATTACATTATTGATGTCTCCAGGTATTTTTTCAAAGTTCAACAGGCTCCTGACTAACAAGAATAAAACCAGAATTGGCAGTACAGCTGTTTATGATATGCAGAAACTCACATAACATGACCATTTGTGAGATACAACTTAATATGGAAGATCCCCTTAAGCATAACCAAATGGCACGATGAGGCACACACTTCCTCCACATACGTTCAGAAGATGGTTTAATAATTGGCTTTTTATAAACATGTAAAAGTATAGTTCAGATTTAAGACTAGGTTTCCAGTGTTACACAATTAACAACCACTCTAATGGTACAGAATTCTCAATTCAGACATAAGGTGTTATGTATGAATGTGAGCCAAGGGTAGTGTCTCGGAAATTACTCAGCAAGCTTAACACTCTCAATCTGTTGTCTAATTTTAAAATAGAATATAGAAAAAAAATAAAAGTCTCATATTTCTCAATCACAATTTTATAAAAATGTTGACATCTGTAATAGTGCTTGAATGTGGGATGAATATATAGATGTCTTGACTTTGAAGTGTTTGGTCTCTTAATGCGAACATAGCAGTCAGACACAAGAATTTGGGATTACTAGTTCTCAATGCCAAGATTATCTGAAGCATGGACATGGTAAAGGGAGCTAATCAGGTGTATACAATCCCAGCTGATGTTTACACTGCACAAGTCAGATCCCAAAATGAAGTCTGGTTAGCTAGATCCTAACTTGCATTTTCTTTAAACAGCACCAATCTGTCAATGAACTTATTCACAAGAGGCTGCCAGTACATTTTTAACACAAAGAATAAAATGCTTATTAAACAAAGTCAAACATAAACCATATTACACCCATTCAAAAAGGTTGGAAATATTTCATTACCAGGAAAAGATTTGAATGTTCATTCTTCCTTTTATCCTAGTAATATCCCAACAATCACGCAAACCTTAGTGAAAAATAACCAGGGCTACACACCATTAAAATTAACTCGGGTATATGGAGTTGCATTGTTATTAGGTTTTTGTCTAATTAAAGAAAAATAACAATTTTATCCCCATCCAGCCCTATTATTGGTTTTCTTTGTATCTGGAATCATAATCTCTAATATTGAACTGGACCTTTTCTCCATCAGCATTTCCTTGCACCACAACTTCTCGCTCAAGCATGAACCAGTTTCCTTTCAAATGTTTGTGCATTCGCTAGATGTTATTTTTCTTCAGCTGCTGTCTTTCCCCCTGTGGTACCTAAAACAATTACAAACTAAACTCTTTATTACATTAACTTCAGAGCAAACACACAAGCTGCCCAATCTCAGCTTTCAGCAGTTTTTTGCTGGATGTTTTATGAGAGTGTTAAATACATCAGACTTCACTCTTTGGTGCACAAATTCAGAGAGACTCCCTCCTTTCTGCATTACTGTGTCTCTGTTTCATTGGATCCTTGCTGCTTGGCAATTTTTCTTCTCTCTACTTCAAGGTTATAAAACCTCTGTAAAACAAGCAAAACCTCCAGACTCTGGTGTTAATCTCCAAAGAACTCTAAAGGCAGGTTTCTCCCTTCTTAACACCAGAAAGTAAAAAATTAAAATTATTGTTATATGTTGGTCCTCACTTTGAATGCAATAATGCTGACCACTTTTAAATATTCCTATCATATTTCAGTGTTATGACAGGCCCTCAAAGTTCTAAAACAGAAACAAAACAAAGTTTCTACTTCTCAGAAATGTCTTTCTCAATTATATCTCTCCTGATCCTTCATCTTGGCTCTGCATCTGTTTCACAGAACTAACATTAATGCCTGTTTTACTGTGATTGTTTTGTGGCCATGCCTGCTGCAATTCTACAGATCTAAACACAAAATCTCTTCATGCAAATTTATATTTACAACTACAACCAATTTATATCCGTGTGTCTCTCTCTCTCCCCCACAAAATCACAACAGCTGAGGATGAGGTCTTGTCCATCAAGTTCATGTCAGCTCTCGGTAGAGCAATTAAGTCAGTCGCATTCCCTGACTCTATTTTCTCTGCCATGTTCTTCCCCGCATGTGTTGATCCAAGTTCCTTTGGAAATCATCAGGTCGTCTTTCACCAAACGTGTCAGCAATAATTTCCAGGACATTACCATTTGCTGCATGAAAATGTTCACCCCATACAAGACTGGTACAAAATATTAAATTCTGTGTCCTCTCATCCTTGTACTGTCAGCTCATAAGGAACAGCACTAGTTTAGCTTATCTAAATGTTTCACAATTACATCAATGCAAATTTCCTCTCAACTTCTGTTGCTGCCAAGAATGATTCTGTTTTCTCTCATTCTCTTCCATGGAACGATTCTTTCTGCATTCTTTAAAGGAACATCACATCCTTCCTAAACAGTGGTGACCAGAACTGGACTAGGTACTCCTTTTGTGCCTTAATCAGACCCCACTAAAGGTTCAGCAAAACCTCTCTACTTTTGGACTCAATGCACTAATTCACAAAGTCCAAGATTCCAGATGCTTTGTGAAAACATGCGAATTAGTATCAGGAGCAGGCCACTCAGCCATTTGAGCCCATATCACCATCCCTTAAGATCATGGTTATCTGATTTTGGCCATTGTGGGAGACCAGGAGGTTGTCACCCTACGCCAGAAGGCCACAGCAGGAGGCTGGGAGGATGCCGCACCACACTGGGAGACCAATGCACCTGGCCGGGAGGCCACTATGTCATGCTGGAAATTGTCACTGGAGGATGGGAGCCTTCATTGGAGGCCTAGGAATCGTCACTCGCCGGGAGCCCCGGGAATTGTCACTCGCCGGGAGGATGGGAATTGTCACTCGCCAGGAGGCCTGGGGAATCATCACTCGCCGAGAGGATGGGAATCGTCATTCGCCGAGAGGACGGGGAATCGTCACTCGCCAGGAGGACGGGGATCGTCACTCGCCGGGAGGCCTGGGGAATCGTCACTCACCAGGAGGATGGGAATCGTCACTCACCGGGAGGATGGGAATCGTCACTCGGCAGGAGGACAGGGAATCGTCACTCACTGGGAGGATGGGAATCGTCACTCGCCAGGAGGACGGGGAATCGTCACTCGCCGGGAGGACGGGGAATCGTCACTCACTAGGAGCCCCGGGGAATCGTCTGTCACGGAGGCCGGAAATTGTCACCAGATGTTGGAAGTCAAAGAGAAAAATAAAGAAGGAGAAGGAGAAAAACAAAGAACCAACAGGAAGAAAAGAAGAACAGGCAGCGTGGTGATCTCTGGTTGGAAGGTTGTACTCTGCCACCATCTTGCTATAATGGACAATTAACTATTATCCCTTCCTGCCTTCTCTGGTTCCTACTCACTCTTTGAGGATTCCTCATCACCTCTCCTGCTAGTGATCATCATCAATTGCTCTTCCCACCACTTCAATGATACTCAGTCACTTTCTGCAGATAAAAATGGCCCAGGCCCCAGGACTGATATCTCAACAACACTGTATGACTTGTCTGCAACTCCAGACTGGTTACACTTGACCTGTAGGTCTGACATGGCTCCTTGGGCAGCAAGGACACAGAATGCCATGCTCTGGTAGGACCCTTTTTACTCACAAGGGGGCACTGTTCTCCACTGTTTTCACATATTGCCTTTTGCATGAAGTAATGCAGAGTGTTTGCTGTTCGTTGGAAGGTAAATTATTTTAGACGGCGTCTGGACATGCTCTTTCATGTTTCAATTTTATTTCAACCAACCACATCTGGTACCTTTCTGGCCAACTCTTTACTTATGCGCTAGAATTTATGTTTCCATTATCGGCCTGTTTGGAGATGTTGTTACAAATCTCTGGAACAGGTGAGACTAGAATCTAGGCCTCCTGTGTCAGAGTTGGGGACAATACCATTGCACCATATGAGTCCCATACATGTGAAAATAAATAACTAATTTGCTCCCAACACGTTTGGCTTGTTACCACAGCTTCCAGTCATTTAACATCTGAATAACAAAATTAGATGCTAAATAGTCCCAGTGTTGTTAAATTAGAAAAAAAACATACACAAGAACATAAACAAAATGATAACACATTGTATCTTTCATTATTATATGACCTTTCACAAACTCTATATTCCACCCCATTTTAAAAACACATTCAATAAAATTACAACATGAATATTCCTTTTATTTCACAGCACTCTTTCTGCTTGAGAACATCTGGCATACTTTTTTTAAAAAATTGCACTATGACAGCTGATCTGAACAAACTGAGATAGCAAGAACTGAAGATGCTGGAAGTCAGAGTTGATACAGTGTGGAGCCGGAGGAACGCAGTCGGTCAGGCAGCATCAGAGGAGCAGTAAAGTCGACTTTTTGGTTCCTGATGAAGGGTCCTGAGTGACCTAAAAGGAATGAAATTAGTAACTTTATTTCGGGATGCTTCAAATGAAAATTTTCCCAATGATGCCTCAAGTACAAGATTCGTTATGAAATTAGTGGGAAAAAATGACACAAATATCGTCCATAGCATGGAAAAACAGTAGTTAAAATACTTTAGCTATAGAGACACTTGTGCTGGAAAAAGTAACAAAAATGGCACTGTACCAATGTTGACACCCCAAAATTCTCTCCAACTTTATAATTCTTGCTGTTTATTTTAATCAATTTGTATTCTAATTTGTTTCTAGCCACTAAGACAAGACAATTACATGGGCTTCTGCTCTTATTGGTATTCCCGATCTTTACTATTCTTTTGACCTTGTTAAACTATGTCTTTTGTCTTCCTTTCTGTCTCTTTCTGGACTACTAACATTTGCCATGGCCCTCCAAATGTAGGATTCCTTTCAATGGTTCATTATCTCTTTCTGGGAACATGTTCACTCCTGGATGCAATGTCAGAAGTAATGCTGCTTCTTTTTTGCTTGCCATTTTGGTGCTTTACTTTCCCAATCCAAGGAATTGGATACTAACAAGTTTTGCTTCATAAACTGCTGACTCACTGCAGCTCTGACATATCTACTGCATGGATTGAAGCTCAATGTTTCCCACTGCCATAAGGTGCCTGCATCTCCCTCTGTTCTACAATGTAATTCAACCCAAACAGAGCATGGTATCTTGTAAGTCCTTGCAATGAGTGTAAATTAAGGAAGCAATATGAAATATACAGAGGCTGGTAGCCTCCTGGCAGCATATAGAGTGAGTGAGCAGTAAGATTTCAACTAAGAATCCTCTGCGCATGCATGAAATGTGTGTCTCCCCATATGCGAAAGAGCCTAACAGAAGCATGCAAGTCATAGGTGCCCTTATCTCCAAAATGCTAAAGGGCTAAAGAGCCCAAGTTGATCCTATTGCATACAAAATGATGCGAGAAGGTTCTTGGTTTGCTGATATCAAACTGTGTGAATGGAGGGTCACGGAAGATGATGACCATGCGGCATGCAGGAGTTGTTTTGACAAAGCAATTACACAATGCCTGGGACAAACATTTGCCATTTATTTGTCGAGAATTTGCATTGTCTTGTTTCTTAATGAAGGAAAGAAGCATTGTAAGTGGCACATACATGAAGACTGGCACATGAGACATGGGGCCACATAAATGAACTAACTTTACCCTACTTGTGGAACTGCATCCTCAGGAGAAGAGAACATTTGAATTGAAGTACGGACGTATTTAAATTTAGTGTTCAGCAAAAAAACTTGTAACTTATTATGTTTTGTTTGACAGACCAAATATAAATTAATGTTGAAGAGAAACAAAGAATAATTAATGAATGACAAACAAAAGAAAAATATTGTACCAAAATACAAAGTGGAAAATAGTGTTTGCATAATTGAAAACAAAGATGGCCTTATTAGTTTGGAAACTTAATTGCTTTGAGCTTCTTTAGAAATTGGTTCAATCAGGGTCAATTTATGCAACAAAGTAGCCTTCTGTTGTTAGATCCTTTCTCCATTAATTATTTCAGAGAAATTGAAAAGCAACCATTATTCTCTGCTCACGTGCTTCTATTTAAATGAAAGGAAATTGTACAAAATTAACAGCCTGAAGAAGAATTTGCAACATTTTGGAGGTAATTAAGTGTTATGAATAATCAATGTGGCGCTATTATTGTTATGTTTTCCTGACACAATTCTATGTTTTGAGATGCCAACATTTGAACAAAGCACCAAATGGAGCTGGAAGCTCAGCCTGAAACTTTTCAAATTCATGATCACTAACAATCAATATGGGTTTAGTTAAAAGAAGCAGCAGTACCTTTTGTTTGATAAAGAAACATTGTTCACAATATTTTTTGGTGTAAGCATGAAAAGAATATGTTGGCATGAATTCAAAATTCATCATCTTTTCGCTTATACCTGAAATTCTGTCTCACCCACATTACTGTTACTTTATATGACTGAAACTGCATCCCTGTGTGGGATTAAGTAAGTGGATGATATGAAATTTTATGGATGAACTTCTACCACATGGAGACATGATACAATGATTATTTTCTTGATGGGTTTCTTGAAGAATTCATCCTCTATGGTGGAACTGTTCGATTAATATGTTGCACTGCTTGTGAATATAAGTTTGTTTTAAACTGCACTTGAACAGAGAACAAGCTTAAAATTAAACTAGAAATATATTTTGCCACTTACTTGCGGTCAAATCAGGCACCATAATATTATTACTTACCAATCATTGTAGATTAGGCAGAGTTAAACAGATCTTTCTAATAGTAATATGGAAATTTGAAGAGGCCATTGAATCAGTCTTTACATCATAGAAACATAGAGGACAGAAAGCAAGGGTAGGCCATTCACTATGATCATTGACTCAATACCCTGAGTTCACCGTCTCTCCATATTCCTTCATCCCTTTAGCCACAAGAGTTATATCTAATTCCTTCTTGAAAGCACACAATGTTTTGGCCTCAACCACTTTCTGTGGGTGTCAACTGTCTAAGATACTCTCTGGGAGAAGAACCTTCTTCACACCTAAGTCCTAAACCTTATCTTTATACTATAACACAAGGTTCTTGTCTCCCCCACCCTCTGGAACATCCTTCCTGCATTGAACCTGTCTAGTCCTGTAGGACTTTTATAGCTTTCTATGAGACTCACCTCTCACTCATGGTCAGTCAGACCGCTCATTAACCTACATATTTTTGTATATGTTTTCACTGTTCAGTGGAAGTATGTGAACACAACAAGTGGAAGTAGAATTTTGACCCCCCAGGATCACCCTTGCATCAGGAATGTCAGCTAATCATAGAATCCCTACAGTACAGAGGCCATTCCACCCACTAAGTCTGCACTGATCCTCCAAAGGGCATCCCAGCCTATCCTCTAACCCTACATTTACTATGGCTAACCCACCTAGCTTGCACATCCCTGAACATTAAGGGGCAATTTAACATGGACGATCTATCTAACCTGCACATCTTTGGACTGTGGGAGGAAACTACAGTAGCCACAGGAAACCCACGCAGACACAGGGAGAATGTATAAACTCCACACAGACTGGAAGGCTGGAATCGAACCCGGGACCCAGGGGCTATGAGGCAGCAGTGCTAACCACTGAGCTACCTTGATGGGCCCTATAATTTAACACCCAATCCACTTACCTTCAACAGTACTTTAAGATAACCCCCCAACTCCCTGGAGTTTTCCTAGATCCACTGGGAATTCTGATTATCATGCCTTCTGGCTAACTTGGAACAGATTCAACCTTTGGCCTAAAAGATGTCCAAAAGATGAAGATTTACTGGAGAAAACTGATGAAAATGTTCACCAAAGTATCCTGGGAGGACATCAGATTTATTTATTGATCTATATTTTCAGCTTAATAACACAGGTCTTTCTCACTCCGAACTGACAGGAACCATTCTGTGCCTCTACCTGCACAATAGATTAGACTGTAATCACAGCAGTCTTATGCTCTGCTATTTCCAATGACACTGCACACTCATGGCTGTGGATAGACCTAATAAGAAAGAGGAGTTTTTGTGCTTATGCATTGCATACAGAGAAAGGACTACCACTGACAATATCTCCTTTTGGGAATGACACTAGATTTCAGTCCACATTTGAGAGCCAGAGCTCCAGGTCTCCCTTGCTGGGACTGACATGAGTGGTGTTAGAAAACTGTGCTTTCTAGTTGTCTCACTACTAAGCTCCAGGCTGCTCTCATTTTTTCCAGAAAATCCATTTCTAAGAAGGTTGAGAAAGGTGCTTTTCACAAGAATTAATATTGTATACAGCAATTTAATAGTCTTTAAATTAATTTTCTCAGGGAAAGGGCAATAATCTCATCCAATTGTCCTGCTTTTGGGTAAAACACTAAAGGAAATTAAATCAGAACAATTCCTTCATCTTAAAAGGAAAAGCTCTGTATCCATAGTTATAACAGGTCACAAGTATTTCTTAGATTCTACTCCACCAGATGCAAGTTTTTACATTCTTCTCCAAAATTCAAGTTTGACCCCCATCTTGTATTCAAAACCTGTTGTTTTGCAGATTTCAATGCTAGCATAATGACCAGTTCTCCTTCCACGACCAATATAAATGCTAAAACAAAAGGTTATTTGAATTATCCAACCAAAATCGTGTTTTTCTCTAAATGTTACGCAGAAAGCCCAATAGGCCATTCAGTTTAACACTTCGCCATTTGGATGACCCTCACCTGAACTGGCAAATAATCTCTTGATAATTACAGTCCATACTGAAGTTTCACCATTTGGAAGATGAACGGAAAAGAGACCAAACTTTTTTTTATTCCCTCTTTTCCTTTGAGATGAATACTGATGCAACCCTCAATATGTTAGAGGTAAGCCAATGCATGTCGAGTAATCACATTGATATGCATTCTTGACTCACAAAGCCCTTTCTTCCAAAGTATGTTTGGAATAGTTATTACCATGCTAAACTGCCTGCAATGCTTTGTGCTGGAAGCCTTGCTCCAAGAGTATATCTTCTCTGATCATAATATGATTTTCACTACAATTATTCTGCAATATTAACAGTTATGAGTTAAGAAATACAGTCCTTATGTTGCACTGTACCCATAGGATATAAAGTCCACACATTATGTGCTCACACACTGGCAATGATATTCACCCTAGCAGCTCTGTTTCAACATTAGGATGGTGATGATGTTAGCACACTGAAAAGACTTGAAATAAGTTTGACTTAATGTGGTGCCTTCAGCTACATTGTCTCATCACCACTATAACTATGTTAGTTCTCCTCTTTAACGTCAGGAAGCTTGCGCTGATTTAGGACAGCAGTGCTACAGACCAGTCAAATGACAAACCAGCATAGTCAGACTCACAGGATCATATCTATTAGCTAACATCTCAGATTCCTGCTTGACGTGTCCTGTCCCACCAGCAGATCCATCAGATGTGACAGTACAGTGTGATACAATGGGGAAGGAGTGTCACAAGTGTCTTGTAATGCAAAGAAAATTAGAATTGTGCTTTATGTCAACTTAAGCTTAATATACTCGCTAATACCAGCAGAATGCCTCGATAGAATCACTTCATCATACTCTGCAAGAGGCAGTTGATCAGCCTATTGTACCTGCACCAGTCCTCTGAGCTTTATAACTTGATGCCTGATGCCAGTCTCCTGCCTTTTCCCCATAGCCCCACACCTGGTTCTATTTAAATCCATAAAATAAAGTTACCATAGTCCCATTCTCTCCGAGAGAGACAACTGGTGGTGGCTGAACCCGAGCTGAGGGAAGATGTTGAGAAAGAGGGTCTTTCATCATAACCCTAGCCATTGCAGGAATTGAACCTGCAATGCTCGCTTGAATGCCTCAATTCAACATGCTTCCACCACACATTCTAGGCAATGCATTCCAGACCCTAACTATACGTTGTGTGAAGAAGTCCTTTCTCACCTTACATGTGTTGATTTTGCAAAACAATTGAAAATTTAGTCCTTTGGTTCTCAATCCTACCAGGAACAGTTCCTCCTGATTTACTCTGCCCAGACCCTTTATATTTTGAAATTTTCCATTAGACCATCTCTTAGCCTTCTCGCCCCCAAGGAAAAAAGAAAGTCTATCATCATTTCTGCAGTCCAGTACATGATACACTGTGCTCAGGTCACATGGGGTGGGGAAGGGGGCCCCAGTCAGGAGCAGTTCCAGAGACCATGTTGATGTACCAGGCCCTCTACCTGTCTGCCTCTCTATCAAGTTGTCAATGTCCTTTTGATGTCCCTTATTATCCTCTGCATGCTTTACAAAGCTCCCAAGCTGTATCATACACAAGCTTTGAAATTGGCCAATGCAAAACAAGACTTACATCATGCATATATAATAGAATACAATCAAGCTTTCCATTTCATTATTGTCTAGAAGGAGGACACAGTAATCAATGTTTTAAAGTGACGGCATTGTCACAACTGTTAAGAAATTATTTTGTTTTGGTTTTTTTCGAAGAGAAGGCAGAGGTAACAAACTGCCTGCTGTAGACGACTGGAGTAAACAGTTTGGGAATTCGGGTCCAGACCCAAAACATCAGCTTTCCTGCTCCTCTGATGCTGCTTGGCCTGCTATGTTCATCCAGCTCTACACCTTGTTATCTCTTGGGAATCCTTGGGTTTTATTTTAAACAGCTTGAAAGGGTGGGGATAGCTTTCACAGATCCAGATTTCTGGGTTTTGGTATTTTCAGTAGCAACAAAAGCTATTGGGTCTCAATAGAGTTGGGAGCTTCAGTGAATTCCTCTTGGCTGCCACTCTCTCTGAATTTTCTCTTGATATTTTTTTCCTCCCAGATTGGAGAACTGCATGTGAGAATCTGTGTGTAAATTTGCCTTTTTGCCAAGGGGTGTGTTTATGGGATATTGCTATATTGGAACAGTTAATTAGTAATAGGCACCATGTCTATTATTCTATTAAGAGACAACAAAAACCGCAGATGTTGGAATGCAAGGTAGACAAACAGGAGGCTAGAAGAACACAATAGTCCAGGCAGCATTTGGAGGAAAGGAGCAGTCCTGGTATGTCCTGGAGAAAGGTAATACCTGAAACATTGACTGCTCCTTTCCTCCAGATGCTGCCTGGCCTGCTGTATTATTCTGTTAAGTTTTCCAACAGAGTTAAGTGATTCTAAATTCCTCTTTCTATGATTGTATTTTTAACTACAGTGTTCAAATAAATTGTGTTTTGCTTAACGTCGAGTAGTTTGACCAGTCACATGGCATCTGGAACACAGCACCTAAAACTTATCTTTAAAAATAAGAAAAGTTAGGTTCTAGGTTACCTTCTTAAAATATTTTGATGGTGTCTGGTCTGGTCTATAACACAGCACACACACCCATTTTGTTGTTGTTGAATCCAACTGTCTCTTCTGAAGAATCAGTGCCTTCAGTATAGACTCTGATCATAAAGTCATATATGGCATCAGATCAAATATGGGCAAGGAAAGGTCCTGCTGATTATTACTTATCACTGTCCCTTGGCTGGTTCCAAATTGAACACCACTTAGAGAAAGCACCGAGAGTAACAATGGCACAGAATTTACTCTGTATAGAATACTTCAATATCAATCAGCCCAAAGATTTGGAAGATTGCTTTCCAATCAATCAGAACAGACAAAGAATCAAAAGCAATCCAATAGATTACATAGAAGAAGCCTTATCTGTAAAAGAGCATGTTTCTGTATGATGTGATCTTTGTGCTCAAGAACGTGATGGTTTTGACAATGGCATTCCAATGCCCTGAAAATAAATTAGTAACTATTTGAAGAAAATTAGAATAGCTGTCCAAAAGAACTTATAGTTGTAAAGGTTAGTTTTTGAAATGTGCAAGAGATTCCAGTGATTGAGTGGGGAGGATTTAAACATGTTTTCACTACAGGTTGGAGTTGTACTTTCTACAATACCAAGCTGAGCTGATCACAGTTTGCTTCCTGCTCGGAGTCTCAAACCATTGAGATTTCCAATACAGAAGGCCATTTAGCAAAGCTTGTTTGTGCCATTAATTTGCAAGAGCAATCAAAAAGCCCTACTCTATTCCCTGATAGCCCTGTATCATCCTTTCTCTCTAAGTGGAGGTTTGATAAAACAATGCCTTCTGCTTCAAACACCACTGTGAGGTGAAATGCCTTCAATAGGTTGGTGAAATGCAGGGTATCTTTGATAGTGGGTTTTAGGCCTTTCCAGGGAGCGTGCAATGTGCAAACAGCCCTTTAGTAAAATTTATGCTGCAGCTCATAGTGGAATTTCAGGTCTGTATCGGTAAGATCAGTCACCAGAAGGAGAGACTGGATGTCAGCTCTATGGGGCAGGAGGGAAGAAGAGTTCAAAGATTTGAGAGATAAAGGGCAATACTGTTTGATCAGTGAAGACCACCGTGCTGTTCGCAATTTTCGGCGCAGGTAAGTTTGCTGCCACGTCTTCTTTTAGGATTGGAATCTACATGGCCTAGTGCGGTAGAGGAGAATTATTTGCTACTCTATTGAGAAGAGGCCCATGGCTTTTTTTATTCATACATGGGATGTGGGCATCACTGGCTGGACCAGCATTTATTGCTCATCCCTAAGTGCCCTGAGGGCAGTTAAGAGTCATCCACATTGCAGTGGGCCTGAGTCACATGTAAGCCAGACCAGGTAAGGGTGGCAGATTTCCTTCCCTAAAGGACGCTAATGATCCAGACGGGTTTTTCCTGACAATCAGCAATAGTTTCATGGTCATCATTAGACTCTTAATTCCAGATTATTATTGAACTCAAATTTGACCATCCACCATGGCGAGATTCGAACCCAGGTCGCCAGAACATTATCTGAGTCTCTGGATTAATAGTCTAGCAATAATACCATTAGGCCATCGCCTACCCTAAAGCTTGTCTTAAACAAGCTGTAGTTTATTGCATGTTAACAACTGTGTTCGAGTTACACTGGTGTGATAGATATTGTCACTAAATGGTCAACCCAGATGGTAGGTCTTAGCTAAGGTCTGAAGTTGCTGCTTCACTAAGTTTCTAGTACATCATCATAGCAGGTGGCGCTTAAGCACACCTTAGAATTAACTCTTTTGGACCCATTACATATATGTCTTCCCCCAAGTTTTTTTTTTCTCATTATTAATAATCATACATTTGTGTATATAGTTACCCTTAATAGTTTCTTATGTACATTCCCACCCCTTCCTGCATGTCCAGGTCTTTCACTTCACAAATTCAGGCAGTCTGGAGGTTTCATTATTCTTGCAAATCAGAATTTGTTTCAAATTTGATAGATCTCTGGGTTGAAGGCAGTTGATTGCAATTCCGTTCCAAGAAATGCAAAGGTTGAACATTTCTTTAATCTCTTGGATTTCTTTTGCAGGGCACATCTTTTTCTGCTGAATCAGACAAATGTACAATTGCAGCATCTGGAAGACCTTTAATCTCATGTTTTTCATTTGCAGAGGATGACTATTTTGTTGCAACAGGCAATTTCTTCCTTGCAGCATTTTGAATCTTTGGACATCAATCATCCCTCCTCAAAAGTGGCATCCATTAAGTTGTATGTACCACACTTTCAAACTGTCAGCAGAATTTTATTTTCAAATCTGAATGTAGATCTGTGTTGAAATATGTGGCTCTAACCTTATTGATTAGGTAGGATGCTTTTGTTCAGCTTCAGTGATTGCAGAATTGGTGAAACCACCAAATACACATCCTCTGTTTCGCTATTTGAAATGCTGCTTCTTGTACATCATGATCTCTGTCACCGTGACTGATGATTCTTTCAGGCAAGACAAGGAAATTAACTTTTCTTTTTTAATTTTCATCTTCTGAATCACCTTAGCATCTGACACCATAATTAAATGTGTTATAACTATTTGTTTACCAAGCTGAGTCACCTCAGTTGAAGAAGCATCAATAAGCACAAATGGGAAAAACAGATGAAAGGCAAATTCATTGCTGGTGTTTTCTCACAAACCTTATTGATCCTTGCAGTCTGAAATCTCTTCAGTGTTATTAAGAGAGGAAAACACTTCTGACAAATTTAGTCACAGGTTTCCATCTTGGATTCTGAATGAAACAAATTTCTCAATGCCAGCATAGTCAGTCAATGAATGTTGTCTTCTGTTCAAGTTTTGTTTTGAGTCCAGGAATCTGCATGAAATCTTCAACCAGTTATTCCTTGATCATTTGTTACCTCACTGGCTGTTCAATAACTGATGGTTCCTGGCCTGTTCTTCCATGACTGGCTGATTTGGGTCCTTTTGCTTCTTGACTTTGAGAAGTTTGACTGGTTTTTTTCCTTTATTCATTCACGGGATGAGGGCGAACCGAGCGTAGGTGTTCTGCAAAGTGGTCCCCAAGCCTCCGCTTGGTTTCCCCGATGTAGAGGAGGCCACAACGGGTACAGTGGATGCAGTATACCACATTAGCAGATGTGCAGGTGAACATCTGCTTGATGTGGAAAGTCTTCTTGCGGCCTGGGATGGGGGTGAGGGGGTAGGTGTAGGGGCAGGTGTAGCACTTCCTGCGGTTGCAGGGAAAAGTTCCGGGTGTGGTGGGGCTGGAGGGGAGTGTGGAGCAGACAAGGGAGTCACAGAGAGAGTGGTCCCTCCGGAAAGCAGATAAGGGTGGGGAGGGAAAAATGTCTTTGGTGGTGGGGTCGGATTGCAGATGGCGGAAGTGTCGGAGGATGATGCGTTGGATCTGGAGGTTGGTGGGGTGGTATGTGAGGACGAGGGGGATTCTGTTTTGGTTGTGATTGCAGGGAGGGGGTGTGAGGGATGAGTTGCGGGAAATGTGGGAGACACGGTTGAGAGCATTCTGGACCACTGAGGGGGGAAGTTGCGGTCCTTGAAAAACGAGGACATCTGAGATGTTCAGGAGTGGAATGCCTCATCCTGGGAGCAGATGCGGCAGAGGCGAAGGAATTGGGAATGGGGATGGCATTTTTGCAGGAAGGTGGGTGGGAGGAGGTGTATTCTAGGTAGCTGTGGAAGTCGGTGGGCTTGAAATGGATATCGGTTTCCAGGTGGTTGCCAGAGATGGAAACAGAGAGGTCCAGGAAGGAGAGAGAGGTATCAGAGATGGTCCAGGTAAACTTAAGGTTGGGGTGGAAGGTTTTGGTGAAGTGGATGAACTGTTCGAGCTCCTCATGGGAGCACAAGGCGGCGCCGATACTGTCATCAATGTAACGGAGGAAGAGGTGGGGTTTAGGGCCAGTGTAGGTATGGAAGAGGGATTGTTCCTCATAACCTAACAAAGAGGCAGACATAGCCTTGGCCCATGCGGGTACCCATGGCCACCACCCTTGTCTGTAGGAAGTGGGAGGAATTGAAAGAGAATTTGTTGAGGATGAGGACCAGTTCGGCTAAGCGGATGAGGGTGAGAGTGGAGGGGGACTGGTCAGGCCTGCGGGACAGGAAGAAGCAGAGGGCCTTTAGGCCATGTGCATGGGGAATGCAGGTGTATAGGGACTGGACGTCCATGGTAAAGATGAGGTGTTGGGGACCAGAGAATTGGAAGTTTTGGAGGAGGTGGAGGGCATGGGTGGTGTCACGGACGTAAGTAGGGAGTTCCTGGACCAAAGGGGAGAAAATGGAGTCGAGATAGATGAAGATAAGTCCGGTGGGGCAGGAGCAGGCGGAAACAATGGGTCAACCAGGGTAGTCAGGTTTGTGGATTTTGGGAAGGAGATAGAAGCGGGCAGTGTGGTGTTGGGGAATGTATTCTCACACATTGTAAAGCCTAATAAGGATTAAAATGACCCAATTCTCATGGGTTGAGAACTTGGGCTGATCAAGGCTGAACTTATTGGTCCTTCAGATTTTGGCAAAGGCACCTTAAAGAAGTGGGCCGGACAATTAATTTGTTCTTCAGGAGACAACAAGCCTCTGGTTTAAGTTCTCTTTGAAAAGAATTCTCTGTCTGTAACACAGTCAAACACAGCAGACAGGCTTGGCAGCTGCAAAAGTAGATGGAGAGGGAAAGAGACCCAGTTCTAGGTTAGCATGCTTTTCTGATGTTTGGACTAATTAAGACTGGCTTTCTGAAATGACTTTCAGTTATATGACTGCTTGATCAATGCTTATGTGTCCATATAATGGAGTTGAAGCTGGAAGCCATGGAGAATGGATGGTCACTGCCCACATCTGCTAATGATGAATAGGTTCTCTACAGCTCCCTCTGTTAAGTTTACCATTCGGAGTCTGTGAATATTGGGTTTTGATAAGATCATAGACAATAAAGACATGAAGTCTGCAGATGGTTTCATCTTAGCATGACCAGCCGAGGGAAAGAAGACCACCCAAGGCCAGTTACAAAAGAACCATGAGACCATAAGATATAGGAGCAAGGGTAGGCCGTTTGGTCCATCAATTCTGCTCTGTAATTCGATCATGGCTGATGTTTCCCAACCACATTCTTTTGCCTTCTCCCTGTAATCTTTGATCCTTTACTAATCAAAAATCTATTTCTCTCTGTCTTAAAGGCACTTGCTGACTTGGCCTCCACAGCCATCTGCAGCAATGAGCCTTACAGTTGAGCCACCCTCCATCCTGAAAAAGACCCTTTATCCCCACTCTCTCTGTCTTCTGCCATTCAGCCAATCTTCTATCAGTGCCTCTACCTTGGCCCTACCACCATGGGCTTTTATCTTATTTAGCAGCTTCCTCCACAGCAACTTGTCAAAGGCCTTCTGGAAATCCATATAGATCACATTCACTGGCTCTCCTTTGTCAAACTTGTTTGACACCTCCTCAAAGAATTCTAACAGATTTGTCAGGCGTGATCTCCTATTGATGATGCTGTGTTGATTCAGCCCTATTTTACCATGTATGTCCAAGTACTCCATAGTCATATCCTTAATAATGGACACTAAAATCTTTCCAACAACCAAGGTCAAGCTGACTGGCCTACGGATTTCTGTCTTCTGCCTCCCTCCCTTCTTAAATAGGAGTGTCACATGAACTATTTTCTAGTGCCTAGGACCCTCCCTGACTTCAGTGATTCCTGAAAGATCACCACCAATGCCTCCACAATCTCCTCAGCCATCTCCTTTAGAACTCTGGGGTGTAGTCCATCTGGTCCAGGTGATTTATCCTCCTTCAGAACTTTCAGCTTTCCCAGCACCATCTCCTTAGTGATGGCCACTACGCTCACTTTTGCCCCGTCTCTCAAAGTTCTGGTATGCTGTGGATGTCTTCCACTGTGAAAACTGACTCAAACTACCTATTCATTTCCTCCGCCATTTCTTTGTTCCCCACTCCTACTTCTCCAGCCTCATTTCCCAGTGGTCCAATGCCCACTCCTGCCTCTCTTTTACTTTTTAGATATCTAAAAACAAACTTTTGCAATCTTCGTTAATATTACCAGCCAGCTTACTCTGATATTTCATCTTATCCCCACTTATTGTTATTTTTTTCAGTAATCCTCTACTGGTTTTTAAAGCCTTCCAAGTCCTATGGCTTCCCATTAATTTTCACCACATTGTATGCCTTTTCTTTTGTTGTGTCCCTGACTTCCCTTGTCAGTCAAGGTTGCCTCATCCTCCCCTCAGTATGTTTCTTTTTTGTTGGGATGAATTTCTGAATTACCCCCAGAAACTCTTGCTATCGCTGCTCCACAATCTTCCCTGCTATTCTCCCCTTCCAATCAACTCTGGCAGCTCCTCCTTCACACCTTTCTGCAGAGGTGAGGTAATTATGAGTTTCAGAGGTCTCTGGAGCTTTGGTTGCCATTTTAAAAGCTTGCTATTTTTAAATATTAGCTATATTCCACCATTAAATGTACAATGTTATTTTTCATAAATAGATCATGGCTTTGTGAAATAACCAGAGGGTAATTAATGAATGATCCACCTGATGTTTCAGTGATTTCTGAGTTAGTTTTGAACCCAGAGTCTGCAATTCAGTTGCCTTTGATTTTTATTCAAATATCCCTGGTAGGAACAAGAATAAGTAAAGCAATCCTTCATGCGAGATTGAAGAAAATGTTATAGCAAACAAATGGTGTTCCTCCAACTGAAGAAATTTGAATATTTTGATCAAAGCGCTGCATAAATCGAAACAATATTTTTTGCACCCATTGCCGTTTTCTCCAGGAAAGCAGTAGAACTCTGACTTTGTCATTCAATATTGGTTGTGTGATCACAGAGGAATTTCAGTTACAAGCAAAAATCAAAAAGCTGGAATATAGCCAGACAGGATCTGTCTCATGGAAATGGATGGGAATCAAAGCATCATGATAAGCAAAGTTAATCAATCGATTTCAGCAATTAGTCAAATGGCTGTTGAGATTAACTGAACTAATGCACTATAAATCCTAATTAAGTGTTGTGGACGTTAAGCCAAATATCATATCAGTGCTTTACTTTTTAGGCGGAGATCACCTGGATTGTCCTTTTGTCATTTCAATTCTGCAAATTACACCTTTCAAATTTCCTCAGTCAATATCTTTTAGAAAAGCAAACTGAAATGCTTCAGAGGTGCTGCACTTGTCGTTTTCAGCAGAAAATTTAAGTCTAATTCCACTACTCACATTCCCTGAATTATAGCAGGGACGATAGGGTCTTTGTTGTATGAAGTATAAAACATATGTGCCCAACATGTAGAACACTGAAGCAGCTCCTCTGTGGTCCAGTGGTCAGTTCCCTTACACTGGGTCAGAAAGTCTGGGTTCAAGTCTCACTAGCCCTTGGGATTTGTCATGACATGTCTGAACAGGTTGATTGATAATAATTTAAGTAAGGCTCACAAATCAGGTATTCATCAGTGGTCTTCAGTCAGCAGGCATGTCTCTGTACTTACTTCAAATATTATCTTCATATTGAATCCCAGTGCTCCAACGTCTCTAACGCAGACCAAGTTTATCTTCAAACAATAGATTGTCGACCACACGAATTCCTTTCAGCAGCAGACACATTTATATACTCCAGCATGTAAATTAGCATGCTATTTTAAATTTTAATAAAATCTTACTACATTCTTGTTATCTTTCTTCAGGTGCCTGTTCATCTTGCACTCTGCATAATAACACAAATCTTTAACTTTATCATCAGCCTCTGGCTGACAGTTCCAGAATTTTGGAATATGCAAAAAAGTTCAACAACAGTAGAACACAAATATCACAGCTACATTGCAATCGCAAATACTCTTCAAAATTTCAAAAGGATGTGGATTGGTGTGGTGGTGCTGAGGTCATGAAAGATGACATATAGAATTAAAGAACTTTCATTTACAAAACGGACAAACTATCTTTTACTGACGGCATAAGTGGGTCAATAAGTTTGTAAATACTCTACACTAACTATCGGTAGCTGTTTTTCTTTTCCAATCTTTACAGAAATATGTGACTGTACGCATTTCTCTAGAACAAGGTGCAGGGCTGGATGAACACAGCAGGCCAAGCAGCATCATAGGAGCAGAGAGGCTGACGTTTCGGGCCTAGACCCTTCATCAGAAAAGGGGGAGGGGAAGGGGGTTCTGAAATAAATAGGGAGAGAGTGGGAGGCGGATAGAAGATGGATAGAGGAGA
>NC_063359.1:11424500-11479121 GCF_021869965.1 Rhincodon typus | reverse complement strand
AGGCCCGAAACGTCAGCCATTTTGCTCCTATGATGCTGCTTGGCCTGCTGTGTTCATCCAGCTCTGCACCTTGTAGCTAGGAAATTGTCGGTTTTTATGCAGAAGGTAGGGTGGGAGGAGGGGGTCAAGACTAAACAGTAGGTAGGGATAGAGCCCAAAGAGAGAGAAGAACAGTTGGACAGACAAAGCAGTGGACAATGATCTGCCTGGGAGGGTGAATAACTGTTAATGGAAACTGTAAGTGGCTAAAATAGGTAGTGTGCAATGGCAGACTATGTGATAACAAGGCCCGGTGTGGGGGTAGGGACCTAGGACATGGGAGAGTTTAGGCCCTAAAATTATTGAACTCAATATTGAGTCTGGAGGGCTGCAGGGTCCCCAAGTGGAAAATGAGGTGCTGTTCTTTCAGCTTGTGATGAGCTTCGCTGGAAAACTGCAGCAAGCCAGAGACAGAGATGTTGGCCAGGGAACAGGGTGGTGTGTTAAAGTGGCAGGGGACTGAAGGCTCAGGGTCTTTTTTGCAGGCAGAAGGTAGATGTTCTGCGAAGTGGTCACCCAGTCTATGCTTTGGTTCCCCTTGTCCCGAGACCATCCTGGTGAGGGATGGATGTGTAAAGGGATTGCACATCCATGGTAAAGAGGAGGTGGCTGAAGCCTGCAAACTGGAAATTCAGAAACTGGAGTAAAACATCAGAGGAATCATGGATGTCCGTGGACAGGGACTGAACTGGTGGAGAAAAGTCCAAGTCAAGGTAGTAAGACATGAGTTCTGTGGGGCAGGAGCAGGCTGTAGCAATGGTATACCTGGGCAGTTCTGTTTATGGATTTTTGGAAGGAGGTAGAAGCAAGCTGTGTGGGGCTGGGGTCTATCAGCTCGGAGGCAGTGGGAGGCAGATCACCAGATGATCTCAGAGATACCCATGGTCCACTGGAACATTCCTCCCCTTCCCTTCCCTCTGACTCCATTCCCTCCCCCAACCCCACCTCCTGTTGGCTATTCACCATCCCTCCTAACCTTCCAGTCTCCAATGCTGAACGTTCTGTACTCAGCAAAGTTTTATCCCAATCTAAATGAATTTCGGGCACAACATGACGTCAAACTCTTCTTCTGTCAGCTTCATCTCCGTGTCCATTTCTTTGGACAAAAGTCCTCTCCTCATCCCACAGACCCCTTTGCCCAGTTCCAACACTCTCACTCCACATGGACCCCTCCCTCTGGCCTTTTACCTGCACTTGATCTGTTTATTGAGAACTGTCGTCGTAACATTAGTTGCCTCAATTTCTCTGCCCCATTCCCCCAATCTAACCTATCTCCCGCCAAACTGACTGCACTCCATGCACTTAGATCTAACCCTGACTTTGTTATTAAGCCAGCCAATAAGGGTGGTGCTGTTGTAGTCTGGCATACTGACCCCTACCTTGCAGAGGCTGAGCGCCAGCTCTCAGATACGTCCTCCTACCTTCCCCTGGACTGTGACCCGACCATGATACATCAGGCCATTGTATCAACTACAGTAACTAACCTCATTTCATCTGGTGATCTCCTCTCTACTGCCTCCATGCCCCCAGCCTTGCACAGTTCATTTCTACCTCCTTCCAAAAATCCACCAACAGGACTGCCTGGGCAGACACATTGCTACAGCCTGCTCCTGCCCTACAGAACTCATGTCTTCCTACCTTGACTCAGTCTTTTCTCCGCCAGTCCAGTCCCTGTCCACGGACATCTGTGATTCCTCTGATGCTTTACGTTTGTTTTGGAATTTCCAATTTGCAGCCTCCAACTGCCTCCTCTTTACCATGGACGTGCGATCCCTTTACACATCCATCCCTCACTCTTCGCTTCTTCCTGGAGCAAAGGCCTGAACCGTCCTCACCCACCACCACCCTCCTCCGCTTGGCCGAGCCCATCCTCACCTTAAACAACTTCTTTTTTAATTCCTCTCATTTTCTTCAGGTCAGAGGAGTGGCCATGGGTACCCGCGTGGGCCCCAGTTATGTTTATCTCTTCACTGGTAACATGGAACATTCATTGTTCCAGTCCTATTCCGGTCCCCATCCATAACTCTTTCTCCAATAGATCAATAACTTTGTCAGTGCTGCTTCTCTCTCTTGTCCGGAATGAGAAAAGTTCAACAAATAGGGGGAGGCGATGGCCTAGTGGTATTATTGCTAGACAGTTAATCCAGAGACCCAGATAATATTCTGGGGACCTGAGTTCAAATCCTGCCACAGCAGATGGTGGAATTTGAATTCAATAAATATCTGGAATTAAGGGTCTAATGATGGCCATGAATCCATTGTTGATTGTTGGAAAAACCCCTCTGATTCACTAGTGTCCTTCAAGAAAGGAAACTGCCATCCTTGCTTGGTCTGGCCTACATGTGACTCCAGACCCACCCCAATGTGGTTGACTCTTTACTGGGCAATTAGGGATGGCAATAAATGTTGCCTAGCCAGTGATGCCCTCATCCTGTGAATTAATAAAGAGGGAAAAACAATTTTGCTTCCAATTTCTAAACTGCTCCCACTTTCACCTTGACTATCTCTAACTCCACCCTTCCCTTCCTCAACATCTCTGTTTCCATTTCGAGGGATAGACTGGTCACTAATATTCATGATAAAATCACCTATTCCCACAGCTACCTGGACTATACTTCCTCGCACCCTGCTTCCTGTAAAGACTATATCCCATTCTTTCAGTTCCTCATTGTCCATTGCATATGTTCCAAAGAGGCCAACTTTGACAAGGACCCTCAGAAATGTCCACTTTCTCCCTCAACCAAGGATTCCCCAGTACCGTTATCAACAGGGTCTTCAACCGGGTTCAACCCATCTTCCGCACTTTCGCCCTCACCGCCCCCCTCCCAGTTCCCTCCTGCAACAGCGATAGGGTCCCCTTTGTTCTTTCCCACCATCATCCACATCCAGAAGATCATCAGCCACCATTTCTGGCACCTCCAGTGAGATGCCACCACCAAACATGTAGTCCCCTCCCCTTCCTTGTCCACCTTCTACAGGGACCCTTCCCTCCGGGAAATGCTAGTCCACTCCTCCTTCACCCCCAACACCCATCCACAACCCATGGCACCTTCCCCTGCAACTGCCAAAGGTGTAACACCTGCCCATTTACCTCCTCCCTCCTCAGTATCCAAGCGCCCAAACATACCTTCCAGGTGTAGCTGCATTTTACCTGCACTACATTCAATCTATTCTACTGGATTTGCTGCTCACAATGTGGTCTTCTCCACATTGGGGAACCGAAGCAGAGACTGGGTGACTACTTCGCAGAACACCTATGTTCTGCTTGCAAAGAAGACCCTGAGCCTTCAGTTCCCTGCCACTTTAGCACACCACCCCGTTCCCTGGTCAACATCTCTGTCACAGGCTTGCTGCAGGATTCCAATGAAGCCCAGCACAAGTTGAAGGAACGACACCTCATTTTCCACTTGGGGACCCTGCGGCCCCCTGGACTCAATATTAAGTTCAATAATTTTAGGGCCTAAACTCTCCAATGTCATAGGCCCCTACCCCACACACCAGGCCTTGTTATTACATAGCCTGCCATTACACACAACCTATTGTTAGCCACTAACAATCCCCATTAACAACTATTCACCCTTCTAGCCAGATCGTTATCCAACTGTTCAACTGTTCTTCTCTGTCCTTGGGCTCCTTCCCCAAGTATTGTTTACTCCTGACCTCCTTCCCCCACCCTCCCTTCTGCATAAAAACCGACAATTTCCTAGCTGCCACCAGTTCAGAGGAAGGGTCACCGGACCCGACATGTTAACAGATTTTTCCTCACAGATGCTGCCAGACCTGCTGTGCTTTTCCAGAAATTTTTGCTTTTGTCTCTGACAGTTGAATTTCCTGTTGCCGTGGTGCTCAATTTTCCACATCGGTGGGTGAAAGCAAGTATTGTAGCTGTACAGAAGTAGCTTGGCCATGGGTACAGCAAATTGAAGAGCATACGTCTTCAGTACTGTTACTAGAATATTATCAGGACCCATAATCCTTGAAGTATCCAGTGTGCCCAGCCACTTCATGATATTACATGAAGTGAATTGAGTGGGATGAAGACTGGCTTCTATGATGCTGAGGATCTCTGGATAAGGCTGAGAGAAGGCTATCCACTTGGCACTTCTGGCTGAAGATTGTTGTAAATGTTTCTGGCTTTTCTTTTGCACTGATGTGATGGGCCCACCCTCCAGTGAGTTGTTTAGTCATCCAGCACCATTCAAACTGGATGATGAAGGACTACAGAACTTAGATGTTATCCATTTGTAGCGGAATTTCTTAGTTCTGTCTATCACTTGGTGCTTGAGCTGTTTGGCATGCAAGCAGTCCTGCTTTGTAGCTTCATGCATGCCTAGTGCTGATCTGATATGCCCTCCTGCACTCTTCATCGCACCAGATTTGATCCCATGGCTTGTCGGTAATGGTAGAGTGGGGGATATGCCAGACCATGAAGTTGCAGATTCTATTGGAGCATAATCCTACAGTTGCTGATGGCCAAACACTTAATGGGTGCTCAATCTTGAGTTGCTAGGTCTATTCAAAGCCTGTTCCATTTAGCACAGTGATATTGCAAAACAACACAATGAAATCCCACCTCAATATAAAGTTAAGATTACCTGGTGTTCCCTACATGTGATTCCAGGCCCACACAATGTGGTTGACTTTCCACAGTTCCCTGGAATGGCCCAGCAAGCCACTCAGTTAAAAGACAATTAGGGATGGATAACAAATGTTGGCCTTGACAGTGATATCCCTATCAAATGATAGAACAATTCTCCCCATGCATATCAAGTTCTTGGGAAGAAACAATACGATTCTCCAAGCAGCATATGAGAACTGCAACTGCTACAAACAAATTCATTCTTGTTTGGACTTTTTCTGATGGCACACAGTTATGGCAGTCTCAAATATATATCGTGTAATTTTCAACACAGCACATAGCTCAAACAGGCTTTCAGAAAACGGTACAATGTTCCATCCAATTGCACATTGATCCTACTTATCCTTTTACTCAGTCCTGGATTACCAGGAACCAAACTGTAACACTGCATTGATTTGGAGCCCTTCCATCAGGAGGCCTACTCTCATCACATATTGGTTAAAAAAGAAGTGAAAGGAAGGCCCGTCTATCCAGAAAAAAAGGTCCACAACTCATTCAATACTGCATCCAACTGCCTCCTACTTCAATGCCTCCTTTCTACCTCCATTTACCGGCCTGTTAATCTAATCAATCTTTCTTGGCATTAGTCCTAAATTTGATTTTCAGAAATCTGAAGCCGCATCTCCTCGTGCTATTGAATTTTTTTTTTAGACAATGTAATAAACTGGATGATAGAGCTACTAGACAGTTCTTTGGTAGAAGAAGTAACTGAAAAATAAAGAAAACAGCACCCGAACTTTTTGAAGCTCAAAACAGAATGTGTTGGTTACTCACTAAATAAAAACTGAAAAAACTGCAGATGCTGTAAATCAGATACTAAAACAGAAGTTGCTGGGAAAGCTCAGCAGGTCTGGCAGCATCTGTGAAGAAAAAAATCAGAGTTAATGTTTCGGGTCCGGTGATCCCTTCCTCAGAACTAAACAGTTCAGTTCTGAGGAAGGGTCGCCGGACCTGAAATGTTAACTCTGATTTTTTTCTTCATAGATGCTACCAGACCTGCTGAGCTTTTCCAGCAACTTCTGTTTTTGTTGTGTGTTTGGTTACTCCTCTGTATTCCCCTGCACTTTCTCCTGTGGCATGGTACTAAAGGTGAAAATGTAAAAACAACCATTTACTTGCTGCAGAAGAGTCCAACTGATGTACTGTGGTAATTGCCTTTGTAAAATAATCAGAACAAATCACAATGTTATACAAATAAACAAAACAAATCACAAAATTAAATTACATTTTCTGCCAATATAAAGTCTCTGGTGTTGTTCAATAATCTTGTGTCTGCAGATTCCTGCAGAAACTTTTCATGAGGTCTTCAATTTAATACAAAGTGTTTGCTTGGTACAGCTGGTTTTACGGGAAGCTGACTGTTGCTTGGATTCACATCTCATCTTGTCACCACATAGATGATTTCGATCATTTGGTACTGCTTCAGGTGCTGAGCTTTTAGGTTGAAAGACTTGCCTGGAATGATGTGGGAAATGTTAACAGAGTCTGCAGCCTCTTGCATTGGTGCACTGTCACTCAAGTAGATGCATAAATCTATCAAACTAATGTCAAGCCATCCTTCAATCAGTCTCCCAGAGCTGTGTAGGGTCACTGCATTACCACACTGAGTAAATTCGATTCATTTTTTAATCACATGAGATTTTCTTTTCAGAGCCGTTTTTAGGAATCACGTTTTGAATTCTATCCGTGTTTCCTGAAATACTAGAAATGTTGACTTTTACGTAGAATTATTTATGAGGGTCATTTTCTAATATCATGCACGGGAGAGGCAGACTAGGCAGTGGTGAACAGGCACACCTATATCATTGCAAATCTGCAAGTTAATAACAACCTTCTTAGAGAGCTAAAATATACCACGTTTTGCATTTTTATGTCATTTTATAATTGAGATGTGAAGTTCATTTGTAAAGAAGTACATCAACCAAAAAAAAATTACAAGATCCTCTAATAGCTTTAAAGAAAAGAATATTTTCTTTGGTCTGACTAACACCAGAAATTTACACAAACCTAAGGGAAAAACTGAATTGAAATTCAATCTATTCAAACTGCCTGTGAACTCAAAAGCAAGGAACTATTTGGTTAAGCTAACAGATAAAAGACAGATGGACTGTTAGATATTTTTATGGCATTATAGAAGCTAATGGAACAGACTTCCCAAGGATACAGATGGTGATGAAAAATTTAAAGCAGAACTGGGTAAATATTTGAACTAGTAGGTGATTAAATGTAGCTGTCTTTAGATTCTGCTTGACAACCTGCAATTTTGCCCAAACCTGTACTTTCCTATGTTCCCTCGCCAAATTAAATTTACTTTGACCACAATCTGGTTACTTAGGAAAAATAAGACTTTGTTACCTTGGAAAGACAGGACTGGTAGCATAAGAGCAATGCATGAATTGCCACATTGAGGTACAGGAGAGAAATAGACCAATAAGTCTAACCACTTGCATTGATGCTCATGCTATGAGTTTCTTTCCCTTGCATGGGCCTTGTTCAACTTTCAGCATATCTTTCTAACATCAGACTTGTTACCAAAAAAACTTCCTGTATTAACCCACATTTTAAACTGAATAAACAATTCCATGATTCCACAAAAATAATAAATCTTCTATTTCCTTATTGATGTCTCAACAACTATCTTGTGCTTATCACCCTTAGGTTTGTGTTCTCTCAGAAGTAGAAATCTTCTCTCTACGTCTATCCTATCTACTTATCAAATTCCAGTTAAAACCAATAAATTATTCACATTTGATATTCTATTGCAATCCAACAATTTGAAGACAAGTACAGATGTAAGGATTTCCAAATAGAGTTGCTGCAATCTCACATAATGTCAATTAATATATTCTTACATACAAAATTTATCAAAATCTAACCAAGCCTCTTAGATATTCCATTGTAAGTAATCTTCCATGTACAATATATCCTTAAAATTTAAGAGCTTGTCTAGACTTCTCCACTGTCTCATTGCTCAGTTCTAAGAATATTTTGGAGCTGATCTTGCTCCTGGCAGGGACAGAAAATGCCAATGTCATTCCTTGCTTTCACTTTGACAAAAATGCATTTCATGTTAATGCGTCAACTTCATTTTTCTCTTGATTGTAACAATTTGCTTCACAACATAGCAGTTTTAAATCATACCCCGACAGCTTAAACCTGGTTTCAGCCATCTTTCTTAAAAAATTGTTTAATCACAATCTTCACAAAAAACCCCTCCAATCTGAACCTGTTTGAAAGTGAATCTGAGTCACCAAATGTTACTTTTAGACAGTGATCCACTGATACCAATGTTAGAGAACCTCCAAGCCTACTTGTACAGCATATGTTATCACTAGAATAGTCTGGTAAAAGACTGTTTATGGTATATATTAGAGCTGCAATCTATACTCTAAATGTCTGCAGCATGTGCAAAGGTGGCATGGTTGCTCAGTGGTTGGCACTGCTGCCTCACAGTGCCAGGGATGTGGGTTTGATTCCAGCTTTGGGTGACTCTATGTGTAGAATTTGCATATTCTCCCCATGTCTGCATGGATTTCCTTCCACAGTCCAAAAATGTGCAGGTTAGATGGATTGGCCATGCTCAGTGACCCATAATGTCCAAGCTTGGTGGATTTGCCATGGGAAAAATAGGGATTGGGTGGTATGCTCCTTGGAAGGGTTAGTGTGGACAGAATGGCCTCCTTCCACACTGAAGGTATTCTATGATAGTGCTGGATGGCTCTTTTTTAATATTCATATCCCAATGGATATTTTCCTATCAATCTGTTCACAGATGAAGCAGATGGGACTAGAACCCTGGACTCCTGGTCCAGGAGTAGGGACACTACTATTTCAACACATAAGTCCCAATACACCTCTGGAATAAAAAAATGAAAGAACTGCAGATGCTGTAAATCAGGAGCAAAAACAGAAGTTGCTGGAAAAGCTCATCAGGTCTGGCAGCATCTGTGAAGAAAAATCAGAGTTAGCATTTCGGGTCCGGTGACCCTTCCTCAGAACACCTCTGGAACAGGTGGGACTTGACACCAAGGCTTCCTGGCTCTGACGTAGGGACACTACCAATGTATCACAAGTGCCCAGACACATCTCAGTGCAAATAACGAGTCAATTCACATGAATAGAACTAATGAGATACTAACATTCCTTTCTAGAATAATCTCTCTAGTTTTAAGATAACATCCTTATGCTCTGTTACTAGAGAAAATAGTTTCCCTGCACCTACTCTATCAAATCTAAAACACTTCTGTTAATTCACTCCTCAAATTTTATATTTGAAATTTGGAACTTATATAATCAGTTAACATTACGAATTAGCTTGCCAAGACCTGGGATCATTCTGGTGAAATTGCCCCGTATGTACTCCAAGATCAGTATATTCTCCCTTTGTCCCGAATTCATTGAAATATTCCAGATGTTGACCAACCCTTTGGATTCTAGCCCAAATTTCATTAACCTTTTATTTTACCTTTTGTGAATGTGTGCTAGCTTGTTGTTGAACAACTTGAATTTATCAACACCCATTTGGAACAATTGAATATTCTTGCCAGAATCATCCTTAATCCATTCCAAAAAAAAGAGGGAGAAGTCCTTTCAAATTTGTAAATAATTTCCATTTATCTTTGAAAATTCAACAGGAATCCAGTTGCAAAACCACAAAGAAAATGTGGAATGATGACTACTAGCAGATAACTACATATCACAACACAGTTCCCTGATATTGTTCACAAAATAGTCAATGCTGAGTTCAGCAAGTCCCAAAGAACAACAATGCTTAGAAAACACATTAACAAGACAAATGTTCTAATTAAATTGCATTCATTTGGGTTCTCATGGTGCTGTGGAAAATATTAATACTCTCTACGTAAGCAATCCGACCTCAATTTTGAGTAATCCTTCATTTGTCGCCATTACAGCAGAGATGCTTTTGCTACATTGATTTTGTATTTTAGTTATCAGTTAGAAAACAGACGGATAAGTGAGTGACTAGGATACAAGCACAACATAGTTACATACCAGATCCCTGAACTGCTCCTAATCCAAAATGGAATGTCTAACAAATTAGCAAAACCCCAAGCACATAATTTATTGGTTGAATGACTGTGGCATTTTCACTATTCATACCACATATTGGAAAAACATAAAACTAACAGACTGAGCCCCTAGAAGAATTGTACTCCTAGTGGACATTTATAACACCACAGGTTTAATGTGCAGCTTAACCTATTTGCCAGCAATTGAAGATTGTCCATTAAAATTCAGAGATTGCTGCTTGGACTTGGTATGTTACAAAATCAGTTTATAGAGTCTAGCTTGTCAGGGTTGTTTATTCTGTATATATTTCCAGACTCATACAATGCTTACAGTGCAGATGGAGGCGATTTCCCCAGTATATCTGTGCTGACCCTCTGTAAGAGTAGTTTACTCAGAAACACTTACTTGTCTTTTCCCTGCGGACCTGCATGTTTTCACATTTCAGTGAATGATCAAATTTCCATTTCGAATGCCTCAACTGATTCTGCCTCCACCACGCTTTTAGTCAGTGCGTTTCAGATCCTAACCACGCACTGTGTACATAAAAAAAATCCTCATGTCACAATTGCTTATTTGCCCATTACTATAAATCTGTCCCCTCAGTTTAATGATCTTTCCATCAATGGAAATAATCTCTTCTGATCTCCTTTATCTAGCTCCTCATGATTTTGGACAGCTTTATCAAATCTCCTCTCAAACTTCTCTTCACCAAAGAGAACAATTTCAACTCCTACAACCTTTCTACATAGCAGAAGTTCCTCATCCCTGGAACAATGTGTGTGTTTTCATTTCTGCACCTTCTCTAATGCTTTCACATCCTTCCTAAAATGTAATGGACACAATACTCAGTACAATAGAGACTGAAGCTGTCTTTTGTACACATTTAACATTACATATTTGTACTCAATGCCAATATTAATAAAGTCAAGGGTGCTATATGCTTTAGTAACTGCTCTCAAACCTTCCCTTCACCTTCAATAATTTATGCCCAGTTACACCTAGATTCCTTGCTTCGTGCCTCCCTTTAATATGGTGCCCTTTATTTTACATTGTCTCTACATTCTTCATACCCAAGTAAATATTTTTACATTTTTGCAGAATCTATTTCATCTGTCACTCATCAGGCCATTCCACCAACCTGCCTGTACCCTTTAGAAATTCTACTCTATTTTTCAAACTCGTGATTCAGAATATTTCAATGTAACATATCATCCATAGATTTTGAAACTTGGCCTTGTACATCAAGGTCTAGATCATCAATATATAATAAGAGTAGAGGTCCTAACATTATTCCCTACAAAACTTGTCTCTCAAAAAAGAACTATTTATCACTAGTCTTTGTTTCTGCTCACTCAGTCAATTTTGTTGGCGTCCCTTTTCCGCCCATGAATTTGAAACTTGCTCACAAGCCTGTTGACATTTGGGAAGTCATGTATATCACATCAAATGCATTGTCCTCATCAAACTAACCATTGTTCCTTCATCAAACTACTCAAAGTTAGTTGAATATGATTTGCCTTTAAGAAATTTATGTTGGCTTTCCTTAATTTCTTCCATTTCCTCAAGTGACTATTAATTTTGTTCTAAATTGTTGTTTCTAAAAGCCTTCCCACAACCAAACTTAAGTTAACTGGCCTCTAATTGTTGGGCTTATCTTGACACTATTTTAGTTTGAACAGGACTGTAACATTTTGCTGTTCTTAAATCTTCTGGCACCACTCTTGAATCAGGAAGATTGGAAAATTTTGATAATTGCCTCCGCAAATACCTCTTTCAGTAACTTTGATTGTCCAAATGTGTGGATTTAAGTGCAGATACATTGTTCAGTATTTTATCTATTTTTTTCAATTTTAAATCCTTCCGCAACTTTAATACTTCCATTTTCAAATTACTTGGATAGCAACTTCTTTGTTGGTGATTTGTCATAAGCACACTTATTCTGCTTCATCATAATATCCATCCTTTTTGTCATCCAGGGAGCTTTGGATTTCCTTGCCCTTTCTGGAAATTTGGCTGAATTCGAATCAATTGGTTGCACTTCTTATTCCCTGTGTCCATTTTTTCAAGGCATATAGTAGTTTAAATGGAGAATCATTACTGTGAATCATTGCTTCTTGGACTGGAGGGATTTGGTGGTCCCTGTAGTTCAATACCAGAACAAGTATGTTTTTTGTTATATTTTATAGTGACTTGCATTCAGGGTGGTACAGACACAAGAGTGAATTTGCAGAGGATATTAAAGAAAAACAAGCACTGAAAAAGATGGCAAGAGCCAACAACTGGTAAAGTGAGTGGATAGATAACAGATAAAGCTGAAAGTGGAAAAGTTGATTTGATTTCAATTGATTTATTATTGTAACATGTGCCAAGGTACAGTGGAAAGGTTTTTTTTGTGTGCAGTACAGGCAAATCATACCATAAAAAGTGCATTAGGGTAATAGAATAGAGTGAGGAAATACAATGTTACAGCTGCTGAGAAGGTGCACAAAGAGTGAGGTTAACATTACATTTGAAAGGTCCATTCAGAAGTCTAATAGCAGCAGGAAAGAATCTATTCTTGAATCTGTTGGTACGTGTTTAAAAGTGTAAGATGTTACATTTTGTGAGCAAAAAGAGAAACAAAACAGGCTAAATTTTATCAGTTTATAAGGGGAGTAAGAGATGAAGAATTTGGAGTTGCCTGTCTTCAAATACTCGAGGGTAGCAAGAAAGCATTTTTTAAATATAATGGGATAAGACCCCAGGCTTTATACAGAAAAGTGTAGAGTACAAAATTCAGGAATTATATTAAACTCAGGTAAAAACATGAGTTGAGCCCCAGTTGGTGCATTATCTTAAATTCTGGGCAGCATGCTTTATGAAGGGCATTTGGAAAAGGGACAGAAGAGAGATTTTGATAAGGTTTCCAGGGATGAAGGATTACAGAATTCACACAGACTGCAAAGCAGAAGTTAGTTGTTCTCTTAAAGCAGTGAAGGTTTAGAGGAAAATTGTCATACATTTTTAAATCATGAACTATTTTGATAGAGTAAACTAAAGCAAAGCAATCTCCAACTGAGTCAGCTTAATTGATAGCACTTTTGCCTCTTAATCACACAGTTCTAGGTTCAAGACCCACTCCAACATAAAACAATTAAAGACTGATACTCCACTGCAGTAATGAGGAGTACAGCACTATCAGAGGTGCCAGTTTCAGGTGAGACTTTAACTCAACACCATGCCTTCTCTCTCAGGTGAATGTTCAAGGATCCATGGCATTATTTGAAAAGGAGCAGGGAAATTATCCCTGGTGTTTGGTCAATATTAAGTCCTTAATCCACATCACTGAAAAAAGCAGATTATCTGGTCATTTGTGGGAACTTGCAGTGTGCAAATTTGTATTTTTTTTTATATTGTATTATAATTTACTGGATACAGCTCTCTGGCATAGTACTTAAGACCAATTTCTTTTATATGCTTCTCTCCACTGTTTTCCTCTGCTATATCAAAGTAACATATCAGATACATAATCGTCATCAGTTGCATACTACATTCTGTTATGGATGAAAGTGATTGCAGATCACGTTGGACATCCAGCACTAAATAATTCAGAACGATATATTGCTGAAATATAGTTTCAAATTTAAGTGTAGCTTGGGCACTTTGAACAATGTTTTTTTATGATACCAATAGGATTATCCTTTAAGTTGACTGCAAACAATTCCCTCCATTAATAGAAATTTTACATTGATGCTGCCTTGCAGCATGACTTATCTTGCATCCATTTCCACATATTACTGTCAGAATGTTAGGCAGCAAGGAGCCATGCATTTAAGTTTTAGGCTGTCCATATTCCTTTGCTGAATAGTTCAACCAGTGGGGTGTGGAGGGAAGGGAAACAATAATGGAATCATGAATTTATTAAATGTGACACAATCAAAATATTTTTCCTTATCTAATTGGTGGGTATCCACAGGAAAATACACCATTCTAACACTATTAAATGTGATTAACAATTTTTTTTTATGAAGCACATTTATAAGGGTCAAATTTGTGAACTGACTATGAAATGAAGGTTATTTGCAGAGAGGCCTTTTACAATCCACAATCAATAAAATCCATTTTTATTTAGCCTTGTTATCTTTTACGATTAGAGTGAGCTGTTCATTAGTTAGCCATGGAGAAACATTTGTCATTTCCTCAATTTTTTTTAAGAGCAGATTTAAGCACATGCATTAGAGCTGAATCAGCAACATATAAAGACGACCTCGAACGGAGAGCAGGAATACTCCTTCGGGAGGTAATTGATATAGCAAAAGAATTGTAATGATCCACAGTGGATCACTATGGGACAGTATATTTTTCACTTTGATATTTGATTTTCAAATGTGAATAATAATACTTAATGATCTTGGCATTCACAGTTTGCTGATGCCAGTGGATCCAACAGAAAACTAAAGAATGAAAAAGGAATTTAAACTTTTATGCAAAAGTAAGCAGGACATTTATTCAAATTAGTGCAGAAAGATGATTCCCAGTTTGTTATCTGTAAATATGAGACAGTATATAAATGAAAATAAAGGACATAAACATGAAGCTCAGAACAGGAAAGCAATTAAAATATATATGTACATTTTTTACTAAGGAGGTAGTGAATTTGTGAAACAGCCTGTCCAGGGACACAGAAACGAATGATATTGAGAAATTTGAGAAGGAATTGGTTTTGCAGAAGATTCATATGATGAATGAAAGAAACAAAGTGATCCACTATATTTGTTGTACTCTGGGGTTAGATAGATGGGCCACAGTTGCCTCCTTCAGGCATCTACATATGTTTCCAAGACGACTAGAAACATCATGATTCAAAAAAAAAGTTTTTCTTGTCCCTTGCTTATGGAATCAACGGACACCAAATGTGAAAATCTTTTGGGCTTCACCAGTTTTGAAGCCCTAGAGTTTGTTTTAAAAAATGTAAACTATTTTTGTTACTGAGAATAGCTGTTATTGCATATTTCAAAGTGTAACTGTTACAAATTATGACAACTAATGTCTAAAATGGATAAAATCTGAAAGAACTGTGGATGCTGTAAATCAGGAACACCAGTTCTGAGGAATGGTCACCAGACCCGAAACGTTAACTCTGATTTTTTTCCTCACAGATGCTGCCAGACCTGCTGAGCTTTTCTAATGACTTCTGTTTTTGCAATGACTAAAGTGGGTTTAGTCATCTAATACATCACAATATGCACTTGCTACAACTGAGGACAGATCAAATATTCTGTTTAAAAGCAAATAGACAAAGAGGAAAAGAACACCAAGTGCCTGGCAGCTCATAAAACCCATCTTTATAAACCCATATCAAATGAACTGAAATCTAAGAAAGCTTTGTCACAGTTACATTTCAATGTCACTCGTGCAGACTAAGCCAGTTACATCATATATTGCACAGTAGCTCCTGGATGAAAACATGAATAGGAAGGAAATAGAGGGATTCAAATCCTGAGACTGAAGACGGTTTTATTATGGAAGGGCAAAATATGGCATTGCAGGCTTGGAGGGCCGAAGGGCCTATTCCTGTGCTATATTGTTCTTTGTTCTTTATTCTTATATTTCGAACTGCCAACAAACTTTGCATTTGGCTATCAGCTGCCATTTAAAAAGTAATAGTGGCATTGTTTAAATGTAAAGAGCAATGTCAAAGTCCTATCACCCAGCTTCTAATACCTTTTAGTGACAACGTTGAAGAATTGATATGCAAGTTTGAAAATGTTCAAGAAGTTATTGCACAAATTGTGGTTACCAGGTTTGACTTATGAGTGACAGTGATAAAGTACAGAGGACAGACAATAAGTAAGAAACAATGATGAATAATCAAAGAGCTGTGGAAAAGAAAGATGTGTAGACGTTAAAAATACCAATTCAGTGAATGTTAATTTTAGCGCCCAATCAATTTAGTATGAGAAAGCAACTATTTAAAATATTCATTTCAATGACTTGTCAAGAATCTACAGAAAACTAAATAATTTATCAATTCTGGTTCTCTCTCTAATAATTTTCATATAAACAGTAAATCCTCTTTCCAGGCCCCTACTCAGATTGAGACAAATCTACCATCTGCAACTAGTTTGTGTTACAACTATGAACTCAAGGATTGCTTCTAATCTGATACTACTTTGTTTATTTTGCCTGAGAACAGATTCAATTTTTCGTTCCAGGAGAGATTTGATCCAGTGTGCTTGCACAGCAGTGCAGAACTTTGTTTCCAACAGCGAACTGTGATGAGACCGCAAACCAGAACATTGCGCTTGCACGTTGAGACCAACACAATGTAAAATTTATAAAGTAAGATTAATACTGTACGATAATAATAATATTTATTGACTTATTACCTTTATTTTAATGAAAGTTCTACGTTGGTTCACAGGAGCATTACAAAACAAAGTATGAAACAGCCACATAAAGGAAGCATTAGGTTCAATCACCAAAAGCTTAGTCAAAAAAAATCATTGAAGGGTAAGAGTGTTATGTGATGTGATAAAACTCATTAACAATTTGTGATTGGAGTAATTTGGTGCCATTATCTTCTTGCCTTGACTGGGTGTAAGAATCTACCTAGTCCAGTCATAAAGGAAAGCCACTCATGAGTCTTAATGAGAAGAGACTCTTGTCTTAAATGGGATGCAGTTTATTGCATGAAAACAAATAAGTACTGTTGTGTCAGGGCAATAACATCCTGGAGCAACCCTGCGATGATCCCACAAAGCTGCACGTCACTGAGTATAAATACCACAGCATAGCAGAAGTAAAACACACTAGATCTTGGAACTTTCCAAACATCAAAGTAGCAACAGATCCTGGTGAGGAAATATAGTTTTATTTAAGGGCATTGTTATAGTTTAACACTATGTCAGCCCAAATTTTCAAATCCCACCATGGACTGGTCCCTCCTTATCTCTGTAATTGCCTGCAATTTCTGGTTTCATCTTTCTTTATTATTCCAACCTCAAAATCAGCTCTCATGGTTAAAGATGCCATAAGCACTGAAACTTGGGAGTATATTCAGCAACAGAGCAGCCTACAACATGGAACTGAACTCACAAACATGATAATTAGTCCTTAACTAATGTAACTGTGAGATCAAAGCCTGATATATGATGATAAAAATTAAGTACTGCTGTGCATGCTCACTTAGAATATATACAGCCTGAGGACAGTCCTTAGAGTCATGGAGTCATACAGAACACAAACAGGCCCTTTGGCCCACCCTATCTATGCCAACTAACAAACATCAAACTATACCAATCCCATTTACCTGCATTTGGTCTTTGACCTACTCTGCCGTGGCATTTTAAGTGAACATCCAAATACTTCTTAAATGTTGCAAGCGTACCTTCCTTCACTATTTTCTCAGGCAGCATGTTTCATATATCTACCACCCTTTGGGTCATTCTTTTTTTCTTAGGTCACCCCTAAACCACTTTCTTCCCACATATAACATATGCCCTCCGTTCTTAGAGACATATGCGCCATGAGGAAGAGCTTCTAATGATCCACTCTGCCTCTGCCTCTCATAATTTTGGATCCCTCAATCAGATCCCACCCCTCCCCACCCTGGCCTACTGTGCTCCAAGAAGACAAACCCAGCCTATCTAGTGTCTTCTGAGATGTTTTAAACAAGGCAATACCCTGGTGAATCTCTTTGTACCCTATCCAGTGCAATCACATGTTTCCAATAGTGTGATGACCAGAAATGGGCACAGTATTCCATCTGTGGCCCAATCAATGTTTTACATGGCTGTAACAAGACTTCCCTGTTTCTGTATTCTATTCCTGGCTGATGAAGACAAGCATTATGCATTCTTCACCACCCTCTGTATCTGCACAGACATACAAGGAACTATAGACTGCATAGCAAGGTCCCTATGTTCCTCAGTACTCCCTAAGGACATAGCATTCATTGTGTATATCTTCGCTTATGAGACAACCTAAAATGCACTTACACTTATTGGAATTGAATTCTACCTGCCAATGCTCTACCCAAATTACCAGTTGATCAATATCAGATCAGAGCCTGAGACCGTCTTCCTCAGTATCTACAACAACCCAAATTTTCATGTCATTTGCAAACTTACTAATCAAACCTTTACACTCACATCCAAGTTGTTAATGTACATAATAAACAGTGGAGTCCCAGCACCATTCCTGCAGGACACCACTGGCCACAGGCTTCCAATCACAAAAACAACCCTCCATCATCATGCTTTGTCTCCTGTTTGTAAGCAATTAAGACCTTTGGCAAGATCTCACGTGTAAGGTTGGTCAAAAAGGTAAGAATCCATGGGACCCAAGACGAGTTGGCAAACTGGATCCAAAATATAGTATAGTAGGCTATGGACCAAGTGCAGGTAAATAGGATTAGTGTTGTTTCATGTTTGCTGTCTAGCATGGTAGGCCAAAGGGCCTGTTTCTATGTGGTATAACTCTACGATTCTTTCTATAATGACTTTGAAACTTAGAGAGTTATGGTCACTATTCCTAAAATGCTCACTCACTGAAACTTCGAAATATTTCTTGACGCCATCAAGAGATTTACATCTTCTGCATTTTCGCAAATCATTTTTCTTATTACATTTCGCCTCCCATTAGCAATTTATTGTGTAATCTACATAAATTTTAAATGATACATCTGTTCAGTCTAGTTTATCCTCCAAGTTCTGATATTAGAAATGCCATCAAGCTGTAAAGCAGGTCATTCATCATATACTCACTGTGATGCACTCATGTTTTAAACTTTTCCAGTGTTTTATGTTCTGTTTGTAGAATTCAGGGCTCAGAGTCATAGTATACTGTTGACCAGATGTAACATTTCATCATCCTGATCCATGTTGTCAGCTTAATGTTGTTTATTAGTCAAACATGTTGACATTTTGCACAAATCAAAATTGTAGCGACTTGTTCCCTTATCAAAAAAGAAGCTTCTGGAAGATATGGTGGGATTCTATTTTGTCGGAGAAGTCAAGGTGAACAGGGATCAGCTAAACCCAGATGCAATCTCAGCTCTGGTCTATTGTCATGCAATTAGCATTCGGAAGGAAACAATTTAATTTTCCAATTAATTCTATCAGTCTAGAAAAACATTAAAAATTAAAAGGTGCCTTTATGCATATTAAGGTGTATGCAGGATGATATGAATATAAATCACACAATATTAATGAGAACAGTGAAAAAGTCAAAACAAAGGACAAAAGGGAAGTCGAAAAAAGGATAGTAAGCAGCAGCCATTTAATCTTTCACCTCAACTGTTGTTGAATGACAGTTTGATGAAGACTGTCCTTTCATAAGTTGTTCCTGGACTAGAAAAGTTAGACAGTGTTATTTCTCACAAGTAGTTGTGAAGGACGTTCCAACTTTATAATGGACAATCATTTCAGCACAGTTAACAGGACTCAACTTTATATTAACCTGCTGATTAGATGAGTACATTGTTGCAATTCAAATCTGTAATGAAAATTAAGCAGCCTTCCTTGATCATGCTATTTTATTATTGGCTTCCTTCTTTTTGACTTGATATCTGAAATACTTTCCACCCCCACCGACTGAGTGAGATAGTTTTAATTAGTTGTGAGTTTGTGAGTATAGCTTAAAATTGCAGCCTGAACTTTGAGGGGAATAAAACTGGGAAAATATGTAGAATCCCTCTCGTCCTGAAAGAAGTTTCTCAGCCTATTGAGTCTGTAATAACCCTTTGAAGGGCATCCCATCCAGACCCTATCACTGTATCCCACATTTACCATGGCTAACCAACCCAGTCTGCATACCACAGGGCAATTTAGCATGGCCAATGCACCTAACCTATACACCTTTGGACTATGGAAGGAAACTGGAGCATTCCATGGAAACCCATGCAGGCACAGGGAGAACATGCAAACTCTACACAGATAGTCACCCAAGGCTGGGGTTAAACCCAGGCCCTTAATACTGTGAAGCAGTAATGCTAATGAGAATTATGAAGGCAGCTCCTTGTAGCAAGAGTGATGAGGAGAGGACTTTGTGTAGTTTGTGGATTAAATGAGTTCTGCTTGTGGGGTAATGCTAATCACTGAGCCATGGCAAAAGTCCACAAACAGAACTCAAGAAGTCTGGAATTCTCCTCAAAAACATCAGTTGACAAATTGATTAATTCAATTGTTAATTTTAAAACCAAGTTTGTTATGCAAAGTTATTAAGAAATATAGGGCAAAGCACAAATTAGCTGTGATCTTGTCGAATTACACAACAGGACTAAACAGCTCAAAGGACTAAATGATTGATTTCTGTTCCAATGATTTGGTGTGATTTGATTTGATTTATTATTATCACATGCACCTAGGTACAATGAAAAGTTTTGTTTTGCGTGCATTACCGGCAGATCATTCCATACGAAGTGTGTGATTGTAATAGAACAGAGTGAAGAATACAATTTTATGGCTGCAGAGAAAGTGCACAAAGAACAAGATCAACATTAAAATGATCAGAGTTAAAGTTGAATTGAAGGAAAGAATGACCACGTATTCAGATCTAAGTGGACAGATGATACAACTATAAGTTTCTGCATCCTTGTTACTTGTCTGACAGGAATCTACAAAACATCTGTGCTTTACAGTACTCAAGGTTGTTGTCATCTTGTAGATTATGATTGCAATAATTTATTACATTCTGTTCAACATCGACAGGATGCAGCTTGAGTTTGCCAATTCTGACTTGGCTAGAATTTGAACAAAGCAGAATGTAGAATTGTTTCTGCATAATTAATTATGCAGCAGGTGTAGTATCCAGGCCAATGCACTCCCTTTAATAGATTCGCCCTTGATGAGTGACCCTTTTATAGGATACATCCGTCAGAGACCCAGGTGCTGGTGGAAAATTAAGCAAATGACTTGGCTTTGGTAACATTTCACTGGAGACTGTTTGGCTCATCCACTTCTTGGATTGAATGCCTTGGGAAGTGAGGAATCTTGGTGTGCTGTTCAAATTCCAGTTAAGTTTCCTCCCTCACACCTGCATAGTTACAAAACCCAATTTCTCCCAACTCTGCAGCATTTCCCATCAAAACCCTGGCCATTAGCTTTATCAATCTGAATTCCAATATATCTGCCTTCTTTTGCAATTCTGAACTTCACACCCCACAATTAGAACTCATTTAATCCACAAACTACACAAAGTCCTCTCCTCATCACTCTTGCTACAAGGAGCTGCCTTCATAATTCTCATCTTCACTCTCAAATGCCTTCACAGGGTTTTACCCTTCATGTTCTTCTCCAGTATTACAATCTCATAAACATCTTTCACACATTAGCGCTGTTCCCTCCTCCCATTGCCATCTAGTTGAAGAAAATCCATTCAGTCACTACACCCTTTACCTCTAACACCTCTTGAGCTACGTCTCCTGTCTGTCTTCAGTCCTCCACTCTAATCCTTCCATTCTATCTTCTTTTGCTCAGTGTTGACTGATAGTTTACTCCATCATTTCCAGTGCAGTTTTTTACTTTAATACAGATTTTTCCTCAAATGTATCAGAAACAATATTGCCAGGTATTTATGAAACTTGTTGATACAAACTCAAAGCTATTTAATGTTATATCTAGTTCAAAAGCAAATTTGTCAAACCCCTTTCACACAGGAGGAAGCTGTTAGGCTCATCAAGCCCATCTCAACTCTCTGAAAGGGCTGTCCAATTTAATCATTACATCAGTTTATCTCTTTTAAAAATATGCAAATCAGCCTCTTCAAGAACATGTTTTCCTGTCTTTTAAAAGTTTATATTGAATCTGAACTAGATAGTAGATTCCAAAGCTTCCTCCACTTGTGTGAAGAAATTTCTCCTTATTTTCTCATTAGTTTTTGCTAATTATGTTTGGCTACCAACTCACTTACCTGAGGAAATAAAGTCTCCCTGCTTGCTTGAACCACACCCCTCAAAATTTTGAAAACATTTATCAAATCTCCTTTTAACTTTTCTTTCCTGAAGGAGTATAATCCTAGTTTCTCCACCCTCTCAATTTCCTCCTTTCTGATATCATCCTGGTAAGTATCCTTTGCATCCTTTCTAAACCTTAGTTCAGAAGTCACACATAGCCAGGTGATAGTCCAATAGGTTTATTTGAAAGCACAATCTTTCAGAGCATTGCCTCTTCATAAGGTGAAGTGAGAGGGAAGCACATAATTTATAGGCAGAGAGATCAAGGGCAGAGAGATCAAAAGATCATACAAGTACTGTGAGTGGAGTGTCGATAGCCAAATAATAGGTCTCTGCAGGAATTCAAAAGTATTAGGCGCTGTGAATAAAGTGGCAACAGCTGAATAACAGGCAAAGAGATGACCTATAATCCGATTAAATGAGACAGATGGATAATTACAATAAAAGGTGGTACTGGATACAAACCAAATGATTGCAATAACATGATAGATATAAGAATCACATGCCCCGTGTCTAACCAAAGTAATAAGTAATCCAAAACTGTACAAACTAGTTAAGGTAGAGAGATCATAATGATTTATCAAGGTGATGGTGACAAAACAGGACAGTAAGGAAGATTTTACAGGTACAGAACAGTGTGATGGGGTTACATGTAGCACAAAATGAACCCAAGATCACGGTTGAAGCTGACTTCATGGGTACAGAACTTGGCTATCAGTTTCTGCTCGGTGATTCTGGTGTTGTTGTGTATCTCAAAGGCTGTCCTGGAGGACAAAGATCGGAGACTGAATGTCCTTGACTGCTGAAGTGCTCCCTGACTGCGAAGGAACGTTCCTGTCTGGCGAATCAGCGTTTACTTATTACTTTAATTAGACCCTCAGCATGCGACTTTTATACCTATCATGTTATTCCAGCCATTTGGTTTGTCTCCACCACCACCTTATTTTTAATTTATTGTAATTTTCTCTCTGCCTCTTTAAATCAGATTATAGGTCATCCGGTTATTTCTTATTCATCTGTTGACACTTTACTCATGCCTTGTGACACTCTTAATGACCTGCAAAGACCTATTATTCAACCTGTCAACACTCCACTCATGCTATTTGTCTGATCTTTTGATCTCTCTGCCCATTGATCTCTCTGCCTTTAAATTATGTGCCTGTGTGCTTCTCTCTCACTTCACTTGAAGGGGCAACACTCTGAAAGCTTGTGATTTCAAATTAACCCTGATGAACTATAACCTGGTGTCATCTGACTTCTGACCTTGTCCAACTCACTCCAATACTGGCACCTGCACATCATTTCTAAACCTTAGATGTTCTTCCCACAGTGTGAAGCTCAAGAATTTCATGTATATATATATATATATATATATATAGTACAACAACTGAGGCCTATCTACAATTTGTGTAGCCTGTGACTTTGAAGTCTGTTAATGGCTGACTTGTTACTTGTTGCATTATCAAGTTAATGTCATCTCACAGTCAGAAATTGTATTCCCAGGCCCAGGTTATTTATATGTACACATATGTGTATGTGTATATATTATATGTAGACAGCGAGAGAGATGTAAATATATAGCAATGGTGGAAACTCTGACTCCTTGGTGATATATTATCATAAAATCCCTACAGTGTGGAAACAGGTCCTTCAGCCCAACAAGTCCACACTGACCCTCAGAGCATCCCACCCCGACCTATCCCCCTAACCTACACATCCCTGAACACAACAGGCAATTTAGCATGGCCAATCCATCTAGCCTGCGGGAGGAAACCAGAGCACCCAGAAGAAGCCCACGCAGACACAGGGAGAATATGCAAACTCCACACAGACAGTCACCCGAGGGTGGAATCAAACCTGGGTCCCTGGTGCTGTGAAGCAGCAGTGCTAACCACTGAGCCACTGAGCCACCATGCCACCTCTTTAATCAGGAAACCCCTTGAACTCTTTAATCAGGAATGCATCCATTCAATTGCTCCCTGACTCTGAATTTTTTGGTAAATTTGTGTGAAGTTACCTCAACCTTCAATACCATGTATTTTTGCTTTCAAAAAGTATCTGTGGTACTTTTGAAAGTCCATATATGCAACATCTAGTATATGCCTCTTCTATTTGTCCTTTCAATCAAAAGAATTCAATCATGCTGTATAAATACAAATTCTCCCTTTCAGAAATCTGTGCTGGCTATCCCTTAAAAACGCACATTTCTCAAGGTGAAAATTGAAGGTTGTCCTTGACAATGCTCTTTAGAAATACACTCAACCAATGAGGATAAACTGATGACCTGCAGTTACCAAATTTACCCCTCTACTCTTTTTGAGCTAGTGTAGCATATGCAATCCTCTAGTTGTTCAGAAACACTTCCATGTACAAGGCCAATTGAAAACTGAGGTCAGAGTTTCTGGAGTCTCTACCTTTGGTTCCCTTTTCAACCAACAACAGGTATCCTTACTGGACTGAATGACTTGTAAAACTTAACTAAAACCAATGTATTTAACACTTTATGTATATGCTTTTTGCTTTAATTGTATCCAAAATCTTCTCCACTCCAACTCCACTAACTCCAACCTTTTTCTAGGGAAGACCTGAATGTTATTCAGGCTTGGGTTAATAAGATGGAAATTTACATTGAAGTCAAACAAGCTTGTGGATAATGTTCATCTCCAACAAGACAAAATCTAACTATCTCCCCTTATATACAATGGCACCACTATCACTGAAAATTGACCCCAGAATTGGTATCCAAATCACTACCATTGATCGTAACTGAAGTGCACCAGTCACTTTAAGCATTGTGGTGACAAAAGCAAATCAGACGCTGGGAATTCTATGGTGGTAATCATGCCCTAACTTCCAAACTACAAGGGAAATGTCAAGAAGGTTTTGGAATTCTCTCTATTTTGCTAGATAAGGACTGCTTGAAAAATACTCAAGGAATTTGACACCATCTTGGACAAAGCCGCTCACCTGATCAGCTCAACTTAAACATGTCCTTGCTGCACCACTGCTCATATTGCCCCAATTGTATCATGTACAATGTGCACTCCATCAACTCAGAAACACTTCTTCAACAGTATAGTCCCAAGCTACCTGCAAACTCTACCACCTATTACAGCAAGGGCTGCAGGTGTCTAAAGAACATAGGTTACCCTCCAAGCCACATGCCATCCTGAATTTGAACTACAATCACCTTCCCTACACTGTCACTTTGTTGATAACCTGGAACTTTCTTTCTAATGGTAGTATGGGTGTACCTACACCAGACAGAGCAGAGAGTTAAAGAAGATGGCTCACTGCTACCTTAAAGGCAATGAGCGTCGACAACAAATGCTGGTCTTGCCGGAAATGCCCAGAATCTGTGAGTAAGCCCTCATTGCGTCAGAGAAATATAGGCTTTTTTTTATATAAAGAATGTTTCATTGTTCCTGCCCTTAAATCTTTTTTCCACAAGTCCAAGTAGGGACGTGTGTCCCTGTCAAGATTTTATGCAGATTCCATGGAATTCTATCTTCCTTTGCCTTTGAAAGCACTTTGCAGCCTTTAGGACTTAATGTTAAATGCCATAAATTGAGAAAACAACCTTTGGGTGGCATGGTGGCTCAGTGGTTAGCAGTGCTGCTTCATAGTCCTAGGGACAGGTGTTCAATTCTGGCTGCAGCTGATTGTCTGTGCAGTGTTTACACACTCTCACTGTGTCTATGTGGGCTTCCTCCCACAGTCCAAAGATATATAAGGGAAGTCAATTAACCATGGGAAATACAGGAATAGGTTGGAGGGGAGTCTGGGTGCATTAGGCATGGGAATTACAGAGATAGGGTGAGTCTGCATGGGATACTCTTCAGAGAGTTGGTGTGGACTTTTTGGGCCAAATGGCCTGTTTCCACACTGTAGGGATTCTATGAAGTCCATGTTCAGAAAATAAAAGTCCCTTGCCAATAGTACACTTTTACTTCCACATAGCTTTTAAATTTCCTGGCAGATCGGTTCCTCTATCTCATTTTTATTTGGATCTCAATGTGCAGGTCCAGCCATGTACCAGCTTGTTTTCGTTTGGTCCTTAACTTTAACAGTTCTTTAAGGCCTCTAGAAAGATGCGCCTCTATAGAAATATTGTGAATATACCATCCTTTCTTTCCCTCTCTATCCCCATGGCATATTGTGAAAAATGACACAATATCATGGAAATACATTGTTCAGTAAATGCACAAGAGTGACTTCGGATCGGATTAAAAACTATTCTCACATTTTATATGTTGCAAGATAATTTTTGTTGACACGCATAATCCTCTGGCATGCAAACTTCCTCCTCAAATTGATTTTGACAGCATAATAAGTCAGATGATGCCACTGTATATGTTAATCTCCATCAAAAAAGCAAATGGGATCAAAACAAACAGGAAAACAATTAAAAAAGCACTTCGAAGGGCTGAGTCCCTGGTTGCCACATCAGACCAATGTTTCTTACTGAAGTGAAAGTCATCGATGATTGTCTCCAGCTCAATGATTTCTGATAGATTTGACACTGAATACGAACTTATTTTCTTAACATTTGTCGAAATAAATTAAATTTGCTGCATGTCCAGCATAGTTGGAAAACATTGTTTAGTCCCACATCCATGAGATGCCCTGCTCCTACCTGCTTGTGATGGTACTAATCATAATATTCACAAAGGCAATAAATCAAAGTAAATAAAGCCAGAACTCTCAGACTGTCTGCTATGGATCATAAACAAGCAGAGGCTCACTAAACTTAGCTCACTCTTAAATCCAATAGGCACCTCCTTATATAATTGACAGCAGGAGTGATTTTTCACAATATGATGTTTTCACTTAAAATAGGTAAGTATTGATTGTATCAAAACTGACAGTCATAGAGTCATACAGATGTACAGTATGGAAAAGACAGTTCAGTCCAGCTAGTCCATGCTGACCAGATATCCTTGATAAATCTAGTCCATTTGCCAACATTTGGCCCTTATTCCTTTAAACCCTTCCTATTCATATACCCCTCCAGATGCATTTTAAGTGTTGTCATTGTACCAGCCTCCACCACTTCCCCTAGCAGCTCATTCCGTACACGCACCACCTTCTGCATGAAAATGTCACCCCTTAGGTTCCTTTTAAATCTTTCCCCTCTCATCTTAAACCTATGCCCTCTAGTTTTTGACTGCCCACTCCGGGGAATAAGCCTTGGCTATTTACCCTATTCATGCCCCTCATGATTTTATAAACTTCTAAAAGGTCACTCCTCTGCCTCCGATGCTCCAGGGAAAAGAGCTCCAGCCTATTCAGCCTCTTCCTGTAGCTGAAACCCTCCAACCCTTGCAACATCCTTGTAAATCTTTTCTGAACCCTTTCAAGTTTCACAACATTCTCCCTATAGCAGGGAGATCAGAATTGAACACAGTATTCCAAAAGTGGCTTAACCAATGTCCTATACAGCTGCAACATGACCTCCCAACTCCTATACTCAATGCACTGACCAATGAAGGCAAGCGTACCAAATGCCTTCTTCACTATCCTGTCTACCTGCAACTCCACTTTCAAGGAACTATGAACCTGCACTCCAAGGTTTCTTTGTTCAGCAGTACTCCCCAGGACCTTACCATTAGGTTTATAAGTCCTGCCCTGATTTGCCTTTCCAAAATGCAGCACCTCACATTTATCTAAATTAAACTCCATCTTCCACTCCTTGGTCCATCGGCCCATCTGATCAAGATCCTGTTGTACTTGGAGGTAACTTTCTTTGTGGTCCACTACACCTCCAATTTTGGAGTCAGCTGCAAACTTACTAACCATACCTCCTGTGTTCACATCCAGCCATAGCCAGGGAAAACCTGAAACTGCGATTTTAATTTTTTAAAAAATTCACTTATGAGATGTAAGCATCACCAGCTGGGCCAGCATTTATCACCCAACCCTGGAAGCCCTTGAGGAGGTGGTCGTGAGCTGTTCCTTGAAACCCTGCCGTCCATTTGCTGTAGGTAGACCCATAATGTCATAAGGGAGGACGTTCCAATAGTTTGACCCAGTGACACTGAAGGGATGGCAATATATTTCCAAGTAGGCTGGTGAATTTGATAAATATTTGAAGAACTCATAGCATGTTGCAAAGTTCGGGAATGAAAAAGCTTTGGACAGACTTATACACAATAATGAAGCCAAAGGGGCATTAAGAACGTGAGAAGGAAATTGCTGCAAGATAACTTAAAATACGTAGCTTAACTTTGGGGCTAAATAATGCATCAAAGTTTGTGGATCTTATGGTTCACACTGTACCAGTACCCAGTGAAAAGACTGGAATTGATCGAAAGGCCTCATTAAGTCTGGATGTCACATATCCCTTTCATACAGCTTTTTGTATCAGATTGACCAAGTAAACGTTGGGAAGCATATATGTGGAATGTGACTGTGGATAATGTTGCCACACAATGGGCAGCAGGTACATAAGAAAGAAGAACGGTCTAGGTCCTTGTAGATCCTAACAATTTTTTGGGTATTCAGAAAAGAGAGATTTCTACTCAAGAATGTATGGCGCTTTTGGCAATATACAAGTGGAACTATAGAAGAGTGGCTTGATTCAGCTAGACAATGGAATGGTTAGAGGATGAAGAGAACAAAGAAGAATTAATGTTCCAAAGTCACAGTCAAACAGATTTACAGTTGGTTAGGGTCATTTTAGTGCAGTGGCCTGTTTGGAAATCTGATTATGGAGACACGAACAGGAATTTTCAATTGAGCACAATGCAATGGGTTTGTGGTGAATGAAGTTGAGGACAATAGTCCTTTTGGGCACATTGCACAGACAATTAGAATTGCTGACCAGAAGAGACAGAAATTGGTAACTCAATGCAAAACGTTTTGAGTGACAAAGTTGAGGTGTTGTTTCATTCAAGATGGACTTCAAAGGATAAGGAGGCAGAGGTGGATTTGAGTAAGTACTTAGGAAGGCAATATATTAGAAAGGGAGAGTAAAGAATGCTGTAGTTAGAAGGGTAGGATTTAGGGGAAAATTTCCAGAAAGAAGCCAGGATTTGAAAAAGGAATGACATCTGAAGTGGGAGTCAATAAGTTCAAAGAAACGACAGGTTTGAATAATACAAATAAAGAAAGTGTTGCAGAAACTTAACAGATCTGGCAGCACCTGCGGAGACAGAATCGGAATTAATGTTTTCGAATGCTTTAAAGGAGTTGGAATCTTTCCTTTAATAAAATTTTGACAGAGGTGGAGGTGGGGCAAAGAGATATAATGGTGTGGAGACCTAGTGCAAAAATTGTTAATGGTGGTGAAAGAGAGAAAGAGGTGTAAAATGAGTGCAAATTAAGGTGTGAAAGGGAGAGAATGAGTCCTCTCTAAACAAAACACAAACAAGAGAAGGCCATATTTGTGTGTTGCCTGTGCATGTGAATGTGTGTGTGAAGGGCAGGGGATTTTGGGGAGGGGGTAATTTAAGAAAAATGGAAAACAGACAACATGTGGCCAGGCTCAGAAGTTGTGTAATTCAACTGTTGAATTGGGTGTTAACAATTCACAATCCGCAATGGATTGATCCGTCATGGAATATATCTGAGCTCTGCATAGCAACAGTCAGGGCCTTGACAAAGATGGAGCTTGTCTTGGAGCTACGAACATTTCCCATTGACGCTCTGTGATTTCCAGAGCACCTGGCAGTTACACCGGCTGGGGAAGGGACACATCAGTTTCCTGCCTCAAAGATCTGGAAAATTATGCAGGTAAAAGGATAAATCTACAGACTATATGGACAAAGCTGTTATGGCTTGGAGCCAGAGGAGAGCAGAGAGTATCCTATCTTCAACATCTTACCCATATCATACATGAGGCACTGTAACAACCATTCTTGGTGCAATATGAGATTTGCCATACTGTTCATGGAATCCACAGGGTGCCTCTGTGGGCACTGAGGTCTCTACCTATGGCATTTAATAGCAACATAGACTTCTCGCTGATCTGCAATGATCTAAATGGTTCTGGTCTCACAAGCTCTATATTTCAGTTGGTTTGTGAAGGTTGTTCTGCAACAAAATCCAAAAAGAATTTTTTTTTTTCATTTTCTTCTGAAGCAAGAAATAATATTTCACAGTTAAGGACCCTCAACTTCCATTTTAATCTGCATTGGCCCTGGCTGCCTTTCCTGTCACTCAGCCATCCTTGGTGGAGTGCAAATTTCATTCACACTCTCCCAGCAAATTTGTTAATGGAGGATGAGAAAGTGCCAGAAAGGTGAGAAGCCTTATCTACAGCCAGTGCCATCATTTCACAGTCCCAGCTGAGACAACAAAAGCTAAAAAATAAGCAAAGAACTGTGGATGCTTCAGATCTGAACCAAAAACAGCAATTGCTGGGAAAACTCAACAGGTCTAACAGCAACTGTGAAGAGAAAGTTGAGTTACTGTTTCAGATCTGATTACCCTGTTCTGATGGAGGGTCACTGGACTTGAAATGTTGACTGTGCTTTCTTTCTACAGATGCTGCCAGACCTGTTGAGTTTCTGCAGGTTTGTTAAAGGAAATAAAAGGCTCCTTTGTAGAAAAGAAGTGTTGATACAACATTCCCCTAATTTGTCCTGGTCTACCAAATTACAATAAAGGTTTCAACAAAGGTGACTTTATTTTTCCTTACCCGGGCTTTCAAATATACAATGCCGGCTGTAGATATCACAACTACCTTTTGGTGTCTTCATCTTCCATGCATAGAAATGTGAGCTGTCGTTTGAAGACAATTCTTGAAATCTTCATTCTGTATCAGAATAAGAAACATCACAATGAATATCTGCTGTCATTTACAGGCTAAACCCTGCAGTCATAAAGGAGGAAGGAATCGAGACTAGGGCAGAGCAGGAGACGTGAAGGCAGGGAGTGTGGGGACAGAATCCATGATGGTGGGAGTCGGCGCAGTGTGAGGGTGAGAGGATCAGGGGTTTAGGAATAGTGAAGCTGAGTACTCAAAGAGGGCACAGACATTGTGAAGGTGGGGAGTTGGGATGTATAATGTTGTGACTCTGTCAGTGATTGATTATTTGAGCAGTATCATTAATATAACACTGGAAACAATAGTGAGACTCTCAAAGGATATCATGTTCTATATGATCCCTCATGGCATGGAGATGTGTGCCTGGTCATTGATGAACAGGTATATCCCATAAAATCATGCCTAATGACTCCATTAAGGTTGCAGCAGACAGAAGCAAAAAATAGACACAATGAGATCCACACTATAACAGGACCACCCAACAAAAGAACTGTGTTTGAAGCATCTATTGCAGCCGGGTTGGCTGTCATTCCAGAAAATATCTTGCCGAGCACCTGTTCCTGTCATGTTGAAGCTACAGTAACTTTCCAGGCCATTGAAATCTTCAGGACAGCTTATAGTTTGTGGGCATTTTGTGCAATTGGTTGCACATCTCCCCTTTTCAAATCTTCCTTATCAACTCACCTTTCTCCATGGGATTACTAATCCTGGATTCCTATCACTTGTTCATCATGTCAAACTACTTGTAAGCAGCCTTCATCTCCCGTACAAGAGATTGATGATCTTTTCGCTGTTTTGGCTTCTGAAATCTGGATCTTTAAGATTGAAGGTGATTATTTCACCATTCTTAATTTAACAACTGGGACTCTTGCTCTTATATCCTTATCACTGCTACACATGACTTCATTCATTGTTGAAAAAGTTGCATTTATTTGGACCTTTAAATGACTCAAATGTCTCAAAGTTATTTTTAAAAATGCAGTCACTGCTGGGATGCTGGTAATATAGCAATTTGTTTCCAGTAAACTCTCACAAACCGCAACATGATAAGAACCAGAAAATCTGTTCTTGTTAGGTTAATTAAAGGGAAAAATATCATCCAAGCCAAAAAGGATAACTCCTCGATATTTGTAGAAATGTCATGTTATTTTTACAACCACATGGGAGAATGGATGGGTTTAACATCACACTGAGGAGATGGTACATTTGGCAAAACAGCATTCTCTCAGCTCTTCACTGGGCTTTCAAATATGGTTTTTGTGCTGATGTCCTGGAGTGGGTCTTATGAATCAGATGCAAGGAGGTTGCTGAAGCCTAGTGCTCCTTTTTATGCAGTCCCTATGTCTCACTATTGATTGTCTCCTAAGTAGCTGGCTTCACAAGGAAGCTACCACCCTAGAGGTGCTGAATGAAGAGACGCAATTGAGGCTGTGGCTCCAGGAGGCAGATGGCAATATCCTAGTTAAAGAGCTTCACAGTTAGTTACATGTTTGACCTTTACCTTCAGGATAATCTTCCCTGAAAGTGCACACTCAGCAATTCTTTCTTTGATGATGAGTATCGCCACGTCTGATACTTGAAGAAAGCACTTAACACAGAGATGGGCATGTTCCAGATATAATAAAGTGTGGAGATGGAGGAACACAGCAGGCCGGCAGCATCAGAGGAACAGGAAAGCTGACTTTTTGGGTCAGGACCCTTGAGCATGTTCCAGCTGTCACCAGCCAACTCCACAATAGTTGGTGGAAATGGCCTCGTGGAATCATGCTAGATCATTAATCCAGAGATCCAGGCCATGTTCTGGTGTTTGAATTCTGCCATGGCTGATGGTGGAATTTAACTTTAGTATAAAAAGTCAGGAATTAAGAGTCTAATGATGACCATGAATCCATTGCCGATTGTCAGAAAAATCCATCTGGCTCACTAATGTCCTTTAGGGAAGGTAATTGCCATCCTTACCTGGTCTGGCCTACACGTGTCTCCAGGCCCACAACAATGTGGTTGACTGTAAACTGCCTTCTGGGGAATTAAAGATGGAAAATAAATGCTGGCCTAGTCAGCGATGCCTACATCTTGTAAACGAATAAAAAAAAGTTACACCCACTCCAATCTTTTACTCATTCAAATGTTTGTTGATCTGTCCACTTCCTCCCAATACATCAAGATTTACCAAGGAAGCACCCCCCACCCCACTGAGATACATTTCTTTGAGGACTGGTACATAGACAATGTGAGAAGCATTGACGTAGTGATATAGATACTTTTCTCCCCCAAGATGAGAATTTAATGTTTCTTTAAGGTGAATGTTCTTGACAAGAAACAAAGAAAGAATTGAGTTGTTACAGATGCTCCTTTTTCAGACAGGACTTCTTGTCACCCAAATAATTGATAAGAAGATGATAGATCCGAAGATGAGTGAAGGCACTGTCTGTAATGGGCGACATGTACAAACATGAGTGCCTTAAGCACATTTAACTCTCCGTAAGAGATCACTGAATCTCTTCCTTAAATAAATGAAAGCTATTAGATGGTGCACTGATTTTCATTCTCTTCTAGATAACTTTGGCTACCTTCTTAGGGGGTTCCTACCCAGCAATCTGTTACATCTGCCTTTAATTTCAGCAACAGTTTCTTTTTCCCTGTTATTATCAAAGAAAATACACCAAAGATGCCGTAAATCTGAAAAGAAAAACAGAAGGTATTGGAAATACTTGATAGGTCTGGCTACATCTGTGGAGATAGAAGCAGTGTTATGAAAAATCATTTTTCAGAACTGAACATGTGTCATATTTGACTTGAAAGATTAATTTGGTTTCTGGGTATTTTAAGTATTTTGTTTTTACTTAGCGTTATTACTTCTTTGGGATGTATAGTTAGTCTAACTCTTTACAAGGATTAAATTCTTGGATAATATAATTAAAAACAAACCTGCAAATGTGATCAAAATCTACAATGGGAGTGAACGGAATAGACTGCAACCAAAAACTGTTTTTTTTTGTAAAGTAGTTATTCACATGATGTGGGTATTGCTGGTTACATTGGCATGTACTACCTATTCCAAGTTGTCCAGAGGACAGTTAAAGGTTAATCACATTGCTGTGGATCTAAAGTAACATGCAGGCCTAATGATGTAAGGGTATCAGATTTCTGTCTCTAAAGGCATTAGTGAATCAGTTGGCTTTTAATGATAATTGAAAACATTTAAATGGAGGCCATTAAACTAGCTTTTAATTCCAGGTTTTTTTAATTCAAACTTCACCATCTATATTCAATTCGTTGACTCAATCAAAGGACAATATCGACAATTCACTAAAGTCACCTATTGGAGTATTTGACCATTTTCCACAACCAAGATATAAAAACTTACTTAACAAAATAAAGTGAATTCTCAAAAAAAAATCATCCAACCAGCACCCAGGCAGAAGCAATTAATTTGCTGAGTAAAGGTTGATTTCCACAGAGATGAATGTATGGTAATATTAGATAACAATAGGCTAAATCTTGTTAAAGGATAATGGTGAATTCACATTGCACACCAGTGTTAATGCTGGCGTTCAGAGATAGGCCAAGAGTTGTGAATGCCCAGAACTTGTTGCTTGAATCACACCACTTATCATTTTACACAAACTGTAAATCATGTTTAATCTCCCTAATATATTTAAGAGTTTGCTGGATTGCACAATACTTGGTGAATAGACTCAGGAAGTAACAGGTTCATTGTTAATGCATTTACTCTAATTCTCTCTGTAAAACATTTTTTCCAGGGTGATTTATGTGAGACCAGTTCAGAGAGGTTCTCCAACTTGGGTACAGCTTGACATCACCATCCTTTCTGTATGATTATCCAGTCAATGAAATCCAGCAGCTTCACATATTGGTGCTCAAGGCTGGAATAACATTAATCACATATGGAGAAGAAATTTATTCAAGGCACAAACAACTTTCTCCCATAATATCAGAGTTAAGTGTTATGACCTTGTATCTACACAGCCCTGAGGTAAGTGCTTGTGAATTGTCCTGAACATATCTTTATCTCTAACTATAAATCCATCGTGGTGCACTTTAGTGACATTGAAGGTGCACTGCTGTTGCTGACCTGGAAAACATTGTTGTCACATTAACTCCTGTCAGATGACATGTTTGTTAGGGTCTAATCCCTAATCTCTAACATTCATAAATAGTATTGGTATACATCCTGGACAGATCTTGTTACCTTTCCTGAACACAGTTTTTGTGGCGTGCCAGCTGAAACCTCAGTGGGCAGGATGAAGAAAGTGAATTGAGAAAAAGTAATTAGAAGAGGAGAATGAAGCAGCTCTCGTTTAGCTAAGGAAAACTTTTCTGCACTTGTTTAAAAACTGGATGGAAAATCTCCCCATATTGGGTAAGCTGCATAACTGTAACATTAGCTGTCCTGGTTTCCAACTGTCTTGAAGGCTGTTCACAGGCTTGGTCTATCCCCAACTATAACCAGTCTGCATCTCAAACTACACTGCAAGCCTCAAATACCTACCTCCTTGGCTCAGGATTTGGCAAATTAACTAGTGCTGTGTTTTAGTTGGTAGCACCCTTTCCGAACTGAACTTCAAAATAGTACTTTGTGCCTGAACCTTCTGTTTCTACAAGCATTGTGAGAAATGGTATGTGCATTTGATCTCCCAGAGGGAGCAGTACAGAAACATAGAGGATTCTGGGTAATCCAAGATGGAGTATAGGAAAAAATTGTGGGTGTAAAAACTGTCCCTTTTGAGGTATTTTCAAAATTGGAGCTGATTTCCTCAAACTTTTGGAGCAGTAATTATTGTTTTATAAGCTGTCGTACTTTGGGAAACTTTGGAAAAATGAGATCAAACCAACAGTACTTTAAAGAAAAAGATAAAGACAGAGGAAGCAGATACCACATGGGAGGTAAAACAAACAGAGAAGTAAACCTGCACAGTTGTGCAACTGAACAGTGAACCTGCAGCTGACTGCCTCTGCTGTTTGGTTTAAGTTATCTCTGGACATGGAAGTTCATTCCAAGAAAAATAAACAAACAGTGAAATTCACAGCTGACCTTGGAGAAACCAGTGTGAGGAGCTCAGACCAGGGGAGCATTTTTTAAAGGGTAACCTTATTTTTTTGTGTAAATCTACAATAATGAGTAGAGTGGTTTTGTTTTGGTTATATATTTGACTGAGGTCTGTTCTTAATGAAACTTTAAAAATATAAAAAGATAGATACCAAGTTACTCTAGAGAAGTATTGTTAGAAAAGTAAGACTGTGCTATTTTCTGTGTCTGTAGATTATTCAGGTGCAAAAATGGCATTGAGTAGAATGATGTGCTCTTCCTGTCAGATGTGTGAACGAAATGTGTTTGGTTGTGAGTCCTATTGGGTTGCATGGATTAGTTGGAGTGGAAGTTAGAGGCAATGAGAAACTTACAGGAGCTAAGGGATAATGGATAGTAGTTTCAGGAAGGGAGAAAAACCACAGATACAGTCAGGTAGATGTGTGACCTTCAGAAAAGGTAGGAATCTCTTGTGGCTATCTCTATCTCAAACAAATATGCTGTTTTGGAAAAGGTAGTGGGTGATGGACTCTCAGTGAAATGTAGCACCAACAGCCAAGTTTCTGGTACTGAGACTGGCTCTAATGTAATGAGGGATACGCCAGGTTCCAAGTGATAAATTGTGATAGGGGACTGTCTAGTCAGAGGCACAGACAGACATTTCTGCGGCAACAATAAGACATCAGAATATGTTGCCTCTCCGGTGCCAGGATCGAGGATGTCTTAGAGAAGGTGCAGAATATTCTCAAAGGGGAGAGGGACCAGAAGGAGGTTGTTGGATACATTAAAACTAATGCCATAGGAAGAGAAGAGGATGAGATTCTGAGGAGACAATACAGGAAATTAAACGGGAATTTAAAACATAGGCTCTTGGAGGTTAGTAACATCTGGATTACTCCCAGTACCATGGGCCAATGAGAGTAGGAATAGGAGGATAGAGCAGATGAATGAGTGGCTGAGGAGCCTGTGCAGGGGAGAAGGATTCACATTTTCAGATCATTGGAATCTCTTCTGGCATAGGAGTGAGCCATATAAGAAGTAAGGATTGTACCTGAATTGGAAGGGGGCTAATATACTGCTGGGAAGATTTGCTGCAGCTGCTCAGGAGGATTTAAACTAGTAAAGGGGTTGGGAGATAGTGAGAAAAGAGATCAGTCTGAGACTGGTGCAGTTGGGAAAAGGAGCAAGACAAACAGTCAGGGCAGGCAGGAACAAAGCAGAGAACAAGGTTGGACTGATAACTAAACTGCACGTATTTTAATGTGAGAGGCCCGACAAGAAAGGCATGTGAACTGAGGGCATGGTTGGGACTGCTATACTGTAGCAAACACAGAAACTTGGTTCAGGAATGGGCAGGACCAGCAGCTTATTATTCCAGGGTATAGATGCAACAGGAAAGATAGAAAGTGGTAGGTGCAAGAGAGGAGGGGAGTGGTGTTTTTGATGATTAGGGATAGCATTATAGCTGTACTTTGGAGGATATTTCTCGGAGTACATCCAGGGAAGTTATTTGGGTGGAACTGAGAAATAAAAAAGGGATGATCACCCTATTGGGATTGTTATGGACCCCCAGTAGTCGGCGGGAAATTGAGAAGCAAATAGTGTCATAGACTCATAGAGCTGTACGCATGAAAACAGACCCTTCGGTCCAACTCGTCCCTGCTGACCAGATATCCTAAATTAATCTAATCCCATTTGCCAGCAATTGTCCCATATCCCTCTGAACCCTTCCTATTTATATAACCATCCAGATGCGTTTTAAATGTTGTAATTGTACCAGCCTCCACCACTTCCTCTAGCAGCTCATTCCATACATGTACCACCCTCTACATGAAAAAGTTGCCCCTTAGGTCCCTTTTAAATCTCTTCCCTCTCGCCTTAAATCTATGATCTCAAGTTTTGGACTCCCCCACCTTGGGGAAAAGACCTTGTCTGTGTACCCTGTTCAAGCCCCTCATGATTTTATAAGGTCTCCCCTCAGCCTCCATTGCTAAAGTGAAAATAGCCCCAGCCTATTCAGCCCCTCGCTATCGCTCAAGCCCTCCAAACCTGTCAATATCCTTGTAAATCTTTTCTGAACCCTTTCCAGTTTCACAGCTTCCTTCCTATACCAGGGAGACCAGAATTGCACGCAGTACTCCAAAAGTGGCCTAACCAATGTCTTTGTAAGGAGATCTCAGTTATCTGTGGATAATAGGGTGGTTATGGTAGAGGATTTTAACTTTCTAAATATAGACTGGAACTGCCATAGTGTTAAGGGCTTGGATAAAGAGGAATTTAAGTGTGTACAAGAACATTTTCTGCTTCAGTATGTGGATGTACCCACTGGAGAAGGTACAAAACTTGACCTACTCCTGGAAAAAAAGATGGGGCTGAGGTGTCAGTGGGGGAGCACTTTGGGTACAGCAACCATAATTCTGTTTGTTTCAAGTTAGTGATGGAAATGGATAGACTGGATTTAAAAGTTAAAGTTTTAAATTGGAGGAAGACCAATTTTGATGGTATTCGGCATGAACTTTCAAAAGCTGATTGGGGGAGGATATTTGCAGGTAAAAGGACAGCTGGGAAGGTGGAAGCCTTTAAAAATAAGATAACCAGAGTCCAGAGATAGTATTTTCCTGTTTGGGTGAAGGGCAAGGGGTGGGTAGGTGTGGGGAATGCTCGATGACGAGAGAAATTGAGGTATTGGTCAAGAAAAGGAAGGAAGCATATGCCAGGTATAGACAGCAGAAATCGAGTAAACCTCTAGAAGAGTATAAGGGCAGTAGGAGTATACTTAAGAGGGAAATCAAGAGGGCAAAAAGGAGGCATGAGATAGCTTTGGCAAACAGGGTTAAGGAGAATCCAAAGGGATTCTACAAATACATTAAGGATAGTAGGTAACCAGGGAGAGAATAGGGCCCATTAAGGATCAACAAGATCATCTATGCATGGAACTGCAGGAGATGGGAGAGATACTAAATGAGTATTTTGCATCAGTATTTACTATGGAAAAGGATTTTGAAGCTAGAGAATGTGGAGAAATAAATAGTGACATCTTGAAAAATGCCTATTTTACAGAAGAGGAGATGCTAGATGTCTTAAAACACATAAAGCTGGATAAATCCCCACGACCTGATCAGGTGTACCCTAGAACTCTGTGGGAAGTGAGGGAAGAGATTGCTGGGCCCCTTGCTGAGATGCTTGTATCATTGATAGGTGAGGTGCCGGAAAACTGGAGGTTGGCTAACGTGGTGCCACTATTTAAGAAAGGTGGTAAGGAAAAACCAGGGAACTATAGGCCGGTGAGCCTGACATTGGTGGTGGGCAAGCTGTTGGAGGGAATCCTGAGGGACAGGATTTACATATATTTGGAAAGGCAAGGACTGATTAGGGATAGTCAGCATGGCTTTGTGTGTGGGAAATTGTGTCTCACTAACTGAATGGAGTTTTTTTGAAGAAGTACTGAAGAGGATTGATGAAGCCAGAGCAGTGGATGTGATCTAAATGGACTTAAGTAAGGTGTTCGACAAGGTTCCGCATGGTAGACTGGTTAGCAAGGTTAGATGACATGGAATACAGGGAGCACTAGGTATTTGGATACAGAACTGGCTTGAAGGTAGGAGACAGAGGGTGGTGGTGGAGGGTTGCTTTTCAGACTGATGGCCTGTGACCAGCGGTGTGCCACAAGGATCGGTGCTGGGTCCACTGCTTTTCGACATTTATATAAATGACTTGGAAGTGAACATGGGTGGTATGGTTAGTAAGTTTATAGATCGCACCAAAATTGATGATGTAGTGACAGACAAGAAGCTTACTTCAGAGTACAATGGGACATTGAACAACTGGGCCAGTAGGCCGAGGAGTGGCAGATGGAGTTCAATTTAGATAAATGCGAGGTGCTGCATTTTGGAAAGGCAAATCAAGGCAAGACTTATACACTTCATGGTAAGGTCCTGGGGAGTGTTGCTGAACAAAGAGACCTTGAAGTGCAGGTTCATAGTTCCTTGAAAGTAGAGTCGCAGGTTAGTGAAGAAGGTGTTCACTATGCTTGCCTTTATTGGTCAGTGCATTGAGTATGGGAGTTGGGAGGTCATGTTACGGCTGTGCAGGACATTGGTTAGGCCACTTTTGGAATACTGCATTCAATTCTGATCTCTCTGCTATAGGAAGGATGTTGTGAAACTTGAAAGGGTTCAGAAAAGATCTACAAGGATATTGCCAGGTTTAGTGGGTTTGAGCTATTGCGAGAGGCTGAATAGGCTAGGGCTATTTTCCCCAGAATGTTGGAGGCTGAGCATGACCTTACAGAGGTTCATAAAATCATGAGGGGCATAGATAAGGTAAATAGACAAGATCTTTTCCCGGGGTTGGGGGAATCCAAAACTAGAGGGCATAAGTTTAAGGTGAGGGGAAAGATTTAAAAAGGACCGAAGGGGCAACTTTTTCACGCAGAGGGTGATGCACGTATGGAATGAGCTGCCAGAAGAAGTAGTGGAGGCTGGTAAGATTACAACATTTAAAAGGCATATAGATGGATATATGAATAGGAAGGGTTTAGAAGGATATGGGCTAAATGCTGGCAAATGTGACTAGAATAATTTAGGATATCTGGTCGGCATGGAGGAGTTAGATTGAAGAGGATATTTCTATTCTGGACAGCTCTATGACTTTATAAATTTCAGTAATGTTACCATGCTTTCTGAGGGCAAAGACTAATAATGCACTCCCACCTTTCATTCATACCTGCAAACCTTCTCCACGCTAAAACTCTATTCCCTAAATCCTGAGACCACCCCCACCAATTGCTGTTTTCTGATGCTGAATTGTACCATTGACAATTTTTGCCTTCAGTTCAATCCTGAGCTCAACTTCTCAGCAAGGCTGCCTGCTGGCACGTCCATAGCATCATCAGTCTCTCTCAGTTCATTCGCTGCTGAATACTTGAGCCTTGCCTTTGTTATTTTTAATTATTTCAACACTTTCTTTCCTGACATCCTATCTTACCATCTCCATTCACATGAACTGATCTAAAACTGAATATAAACCAAAAGAGCTGTGGATGCTGTAAATCAGATACAAAAACAAATTGCTGGAAAAGCTCAGCAGGTCTGTCAGCTTCTGTGGAGAGAAATCGGAGTTAATATTTCAAGTTGAGTGACCCTTCCTCAGAACTATCATCCAAACCTAGCTGTCCGAATACAGAAAAACAAATGTTGGCACTCACTACTCGATCAGTGAGGTACAGAAAAGAAGTCAAATTACATAAATATACAAACTTTTATTTGTAGAGTACATATTATGTACACCTGCGCCAATTACAATATTTTCAAATCAGTCTGTTCAGAGATGTTATTACAATCCTCTGAATAAGGTGGGGCTTGAATCTGGATCTCCCTGGCTCAAAGGTGGGGACACTACCACTGCACTTCAAGAGACCTAAAGACCACAGGCCTTTCTTTCCTTTCTTTTCATATCCAGAACTGTTGTCACACACTGCAAAATCACTTTTTCACCTGTTAACCACTAAATTACCCATGATTTTCAATTAATCAAATTAAATGCAATGCCCAGCAAAGGCAGTACAACCAGAGTCTTTTTTTTTTAACTTTTGATGTCTGTCTGGAAGTCTTCCTATGCATATATATACATATATGTCAGTTGAATCACCAATTAATGTACAGCACTGAAATACAGTTAAGAACCTAGTAACAATTAACATTCAGATATACTGATTCACACATCACCCTTGTGTTCATTGATAAAACATCATCTCTGGATGCAGCAATACTTTGATTTTAAAATTCTCATCATAGGTTTTAAGTGCCTCAATGACCTTAACTTGGACCTTCTCCAAACAACTGAAATCTCTGTTCTTATACAATTCAGACCTCTAGGGCATTGCTGGTTTTCATCATTCTACTATTGATGGCTGTGCCTTCGGCTGCCGAGGCCATAAATTCTGGAATTCCTCACTTAATCTGTCTCTGGTTAATCTTTCTCTCAGCATCTTTCTCATCTGCCAAAAAGTTTATCAAGATTTTGGTCATTTCTAGTCATAACTCTTAATGTAGTTTGCCATCACAATTTGCATGACGACACTTTCCTGAAACAGCATGTGTTGAAACACTGTGTGATGATTTACTATGTTAAGAGGACCATATAATTACATACTCAGGGAGGCAATGGCCTTGCGATATTGTGGCTAGACTAGTAATCCAGACAGCCAGGTAATGTTCTGGGGACCCAATTATCGGCTCTTGTGCTGGGGAGAGTGTGCCCTGAGGTGACATCGGTGAGGTAGGCCCAGTGACAAAAGATGGTGCCTGAAGGTTAATGACTTCTTTGTTGTTTGGGTCTGGTACTGGTGGAGGCGAAGCAGTGGTGGAAGGACAGCATGGCATCATCGACGAGATGGACCGTGGAGAGACTCCGACATTGGTGGGTGAATTGGCCCAGTGGCGAAAGATGGCTCCTGAGGATCGGCAGCTTCCATGTTAGTTGGGTCTGGCATAGATGGTGACCAGGCAGTGGTGGCTCTGAGCCAGCTCAGCACTTGGATGGACTGCTCTCAATGCTATATCTCTTCATTTTTGTCTTATTCTTAAACTATCAAAATGGTGCTATATTGTGGTGATGGATGAAAACTTTTCATTGTATCTTACTGTATTTCTCAGTGTAAAATGCGTGTGAACAACAAAATAATTTATTTTCTCGATTCGTTCATTCAGTTCTGGCCCAGAAGATCTTTCTTGTCTTATCTGTATTGGAGGTGTGCTGTAACATGTCTGAACAGGATAATCAGGAATAACTACAAATACAAGCTTCTGCTATTGTCTTTATATGCTATAGATATAATCCCAGCAGGCAGCATTTTCAATCACATGACCTGGAACAGAAACAGAAGTTGCTGGAAAAGCTCAGCAGCATCTGTGAAGAAAAAATCAGAGTTAATCAGAACTGACATGGACTTCCTAGACATGACCTGGACTTCCCTGTCTGTACTTAACTTGGCAAAGTTTACCTACAAATCACACTTAACAAATACAGACATGTTCACCTTTGAACAATCTTTCAAATCAATTATTTTAAACATTCAAATGTTTCACTTCAAAGTATATTAGCTATCAACTGTATCAATGTTTAGCTTTACTTGAACAATCTAGTTTTAATTGTGCAGAAACAAAGGAAGGAGAAAAGATTGTTTGATCTGATATTTAGGCTTTGTGTCAGATGTTTCCTGGACCCATCATCCGAACAATTCCCAACTGGCAGCTCATGTGGACAGATTGAGACAAAATACAAATAGACACTATTGCTGGCTTAATATTGCTTGAGAGTCATTAACTCAACACTGAAGCACAAAAAGATTCAAAAGCAATGTTCAAAAGTGCCAATAACTTAACTAAGCACTTATTAGAAAGCAAAAAGGAAGCCTGTAGATTGTCCAAAGACTAAATAATTCAATCATCTCATTGTTTCAGCAAAGACAGCAGAAATAGCCCTCGAGTCAAGGGCAGGCTTGAAAAGAATTATAATTTACAGAAATGAATTGCAATCTATTTGTAACTTCTCTTACTATTTGCATCATTTTGTCTAAGTATTTTGGTTTACCAATGGACTTTGTACATATTGTATATGGTTTAGCAGCAAGTACCAAGTTAAACAAAATTCATGCAAACAACTAGGAAAAAAATATATCTAATTACTCATGTCAGTAGCTAAAGTGAAATGGCAAAAGTAAATGAACCAGTTTGAGAGGAAAAGGAATATTTATGTTTTGTGTTTGCTCGGTCAGTTTTGATCATAGAATTTTGTCTGCAAATGACCTACCTAAATGACTTAACATTTGTAATTTCAAATACTGCCTGGAATCTATTTTTCGTTAATGGAGAAAAGAGAGAGAACTTGGAACAAAACTATTTGAGTGAAGATTAAAGTAATCTATTTCACAGATCATGAATGTGAGCAGTTTCCAGTTGCTGAATGTGGAAAAAGGTTTATTAAATGTGTTAACTGCACATTCAGCCCAATAGGACATTGCAAGCAGGATTTTTCTTTAGGTCAGTAAGTGGAAGATGGTAGCATTGCTAGCTCCTGAACCTTCCCCGCGAGGAGCAGTCATTAGTCCTGGGTTTCATTTATTTGAAGTTGGGTTTGGGCAGCCAGTACATGTCTACTGAAACATTACTCCAATGTAGGCCTGGTTTAATCAAAGCATGGTAGCCATTACTGTGGCTACCATTTCATTATTGTTGTATTTAGTTTGGAAGAGTGTAGAAGGATTAAATTCAGGAGAGCCAGTGATCTGGAACTGTGGCAGGTAGGTCCCTTGAGTTGTTGATACAGACCTGATGGTCTGCCTCAGAGGGAGGTCTACTGTCTGGATAGGAGCAGGAGGAGACCACCTACTCAGGCTAACCATCAACACAGTCAGCAGAAGGCACGTGGTGCTTAGAAAGTGGAAGTTGCTTTGGAAGTGGTTTAATGAATTGATGCACTCTGGCAAAGAGAGTGAAACATCAGAGCAGGCCTCCAGCAGCTGAATAACCTGAAGTTGCATCCTAGTCTAGAACATTGGAGCCATGTGCTCAAAGTGTATGCTGCATCTTAAGAATGGCTTAAAGCCATAATGCAACTGAGGACCAGCCATCCACTGAAACATGTAACTTCTATAAATAGGAGCATTAGGCATTGGCTGTAGAAGAGACCAGTGGCTACTGCAGGTGAAATGGTTTATGGTGGCAAAGAGATGGCTCAGATGGGTGTAAGGGTCACATATGGTGAAAGAGTCCCAATCATAGAATCTCTACAGTGTGGAATCCACACTGTCCCTCCAAACAACATACCACCCAGGCCCACACACCTACCCTATCCCTGCAAGCCTACATTTCCTTTGGCTAATCCACCTGGCTTGCACATCCCTGGACACAATGGACAATTTAGCATGGCCAATCCACCATACCCTGCACATTACTGGAGCACCCAGAGGAAATCCATGTAGACACAGAGAAAATGTGCAATACCCACACATACAGTGACCTGAGGCTGGAATTGAACCAGGATCCCCAGTGTTAGGAGGTAACAGTGCTAACCATTGAGCCACCATACCACACTCGGTAGGATTTCCAAATATACAATACATAAAATATTATGCATTTCAACTTTGTTTGCAATTCTCTGCACATTTCTTGCAGGAGCATGCTTTCAGAACCAAGAACGAATTCTCTCATTCTCAAGACACAGTTAATGGCAAAATCAGGCTCTGTTTCTGAATAATATGGCACTATTGCATGAGATATTTGCATCGCATTGTACTTTTTTTAGGACACATTGATGCTGCAAAACCTTTACATCAATCTGTTTTAGGATATCTCCCAAGAGACAGTGAATGAAATTGGCAGCCCAAGGGATGTCAGTATCTTACACAAAATGTGTCACCTGTCTGTATGTCATCTGACTGCAATTTTCAGTTGCGTGTTTTTGCAGAGGTGCTTTCTGTTCAGCTTCAAGAATTTTGTAGCCTTGGAATTTGAATCTACATTTGAAAGTATACTGGAATATTTCAACCAAGATTCATATCCTGGAGAGGAGAATAAGAATTACCAGAGGACACAGATTTAAGGTGATTAGCAGAAGGATTAGATGCAATACTGCTCAAGTTGACTATCAAGACAAAACCCTCAACTTATTCAAAAGGAATGTGGATATGGACCCAAAGTGCTGGAACCTGAAAGGGTGCAGAGCTGATACTGGAAAGTGGGATTAGAATAGGCAGCTAGTTTATTCAGCTAGTGCATACACGAGGAGCTGGATTGCCTCTTTCTATGCTGTATTTTTTCAATGGTTCTAAGGAGCATTTCTTAAATTAGCAGCTCATTGAGTTGATACCTGGAATGGGTCATTTCCAAATCGCTATCACTACATGCCCTCTGTGTGACCTTGCTGTATTCTTCCTTTTATTGTGGTATTAGGAAATTGAGGAATGTCACTTCTATACAGTAACTACCTATTAATAGATACGAACATTTTCTGAAGAATTCAAGCTTTTAGTTTTGTATTCAAAACATGTTTTTTTTTTGGAATGTAATTATTCAGATCAACATGCCAGTCAAAGATTTGTCTGGTTCCAGAACAACTTTCATTATAGACAGCTTGCTATATTAGGTTTGAATACAAGTCAAAGATGATATATTGTGTCAAAAAATGATAATATTTAACCCTTACTCTAAACACACATTTTTTTTAAACTTTTCTAAATTTTTGAATGTGGACTGAAATGTGAATAGGACTGTTTTAAAACCAAATAATTTGGAAGGAATTGCTATATTTTTAAAATATAAGTTGATGAAACTAGAGGGGAGGCTGTTTGTAAACGGACTGGCACAAGGAGTTGCATGCAAAGTGAGATTTGGCCGGCAGCAGGTTTCTGATTGCTTTGTGGGGTTATGGGGTTTGTGGGGGTTGAGGGTGGTTGTTGGTTTATCTCAGTTGGCTGGATGGTCGATTTGCAAAGCAGTGTGATACCAACAGTGTAGGTTCAATCCCCACACCTACTGAGATTACCATGAGCTCTCTCTTTCTTTCTCCCCTCAATTGAGGTATGGTGGCCCTCAGGTTAAATCACTACCAGTTGTCTCTCTCTAATAAGAGAGCAGCCCTTGGTCTGGTAAGACAATGGCAATTTGACTTGACTTGTGCAGTTACAGCCAGTTGTGGATGCCAAAGGCCATCAACCCGATAACAACTATCTGCTTCGGTCCTGGGTAGCTGAATGGCTTGTGGCTGTGAACGATACTGACGGAGCCATTTGGACTGCTGAAAGGGCCAATGTTATGTTGTCTCTCCAGTACAAGATCTAACGCCTGAAGAAGGCCGCTTTATTTTCTCCAATCAGTTGCTGCGAAGCTGTTCATTTTAACCGGTAGGTCAGAGATTTCATAATCCATCAACTTGTTGCTCTGTACCTCCAGGGAAGAATCGAGAGAACCTAAAGGAGAAGATCTGAAAACTGAAGGAGTTGGGAAACAAAAAGAACGCTCCATCAAACCTGAGGGTTAGTTCTATCGAACCACAGTTTTTCCTGCATTTATTTTTCCCTCAATCCATAAAACCAAGATTCTTTTGTCTCTCTGGATGTGTATAAATGGGGGTTAGAATTGTAAATAGTAGAGTTATAAGTTGGTAGTTCATAGCTATTTATCTGTGATTATAATTGATTTATTATAATAAATAATAGTTCTTGTCAGGTACAGAAATCTGATCAGTGTTTTTGATTAACCTGGTTGTATCTAACAGGTAATTCTGGGACTTTGTGTACTTTGATAACATTTTTAACTTTTGAGACTTTGGGAATAGAGGAGTTTGATTTCCAATTGACCACCTACTGAGGTGTGATAGCACCAAGCAATGAAAACATACCGAGAATGCTACAGAACATTTTCTTCAATCAGTTTCCTGCAGTTACTTACTTGAAGCGGAGGTTGTGTTGATAACCTGCTCATTTGCCTTCAACACAATAGCAAGCACAAACAGAAAGCTGAATAGTTTAAGGTTTTTGCACCGCAAGGTAGAAATAAATTTAGATAATCAAAGTTCCCTCAATACCTGCGTTGGCAAAATAAAACAAATTTTAACTGAGCCACCTAAAACACAGATCAGTGAAATCAGGCCATTCAGCCCAACAAGTACATACTGTCCTCCCACCCAGACTCATTCCCTCACACCTGCATTTCCTTTATCTAACTCAAACATCCCTGGGCACTCTAGCATGGCCAATTCCCTTAACCTGCACATCTTTGGACTGTGGGAGGAAACCAGAGCACCCAGAAGAAACCCACACAGACACAGGGAGAACATGCAAGCTCCACACAGACAGTTGCCTAAGGGTGGAATTGAACCCAGGTCCCTAAGCACTCTGAAGTAGCAGTGCTAACCACTGAGCCACCATGCCACCCAGTAGGATCGCTAGGTATTTTTAATCAACCTATTCAGAGATGCTAGAACACACCTCTGGAGCAGGTAAAAATTGAACCAGGGGGCCTCCTAGCTCAGAAATAGGAGCATTACCACTTTACCACCAAAAGCTCTGTACTCGATTTAAGACAGTGATGGTTTTACTGATCTCAGCTAGGATGATATTGGCAACCCGCAGTTAGTTTGAGCAACCATAAGCTGCAGAAGGTAGGAAAGAGAAAAGGTTAGGGTAGAAAGGAAGGATGGGTGGAGGGGGAAAGAAGGAAATATGACACTATTCTTGACTGTAGAATATTCCAAAGAACTTTTCAACCAATGAAATATCGTTGATTCAAGCTTTCTGTGTTAAAAATCTTTATATGTTGATACATATCAGGTTAGACTGTAGAACATCTTTAATTGATGAGCCTGACAACATCAAATTCATGTGAGAATTCTTCACAGATACATGTCATACATAAATTTGGTAAATTAATCAGCCTGCTCAATTGTGTACGTGAAAAAATATTGGACTTCTTATCCACATGTGTCTTTACATGATTGGAAGCCATTGGTTTTGTGAGATAAGGGATCAAACGTGACAAATGAAATAGATGAAAAAATAATTAAGAATTGCCTGATTTAATGTTAAGAGTTAATGGTATGTAAAGCAATCTAGAAAAAGAACCACCAATACATGTGGTAATTTAACTTCTTGTAAAGATCATTGAACCAAAGCTATCTGGTGCCTCAGCTATATTCAAAACTGAGCAGTGACAAGTTAAAACTTTGGCCTCAGACTAAATTGAACACTATGCTTTCATGATAAAAAAAAAGTCATAGTTTAAAATAACACGGGAATTTGTCTTTTACAAAGACTTTATATAACCAAAGATCAGTTCAATCTATCTGCTATTTCAATATAAAAGAGTCATCTTGTCAGTTAACAGCAGTCATAATCACTTATTTTTTTGACAAAGTTGGTATCATATTTCTTCCCAAGATCTGGAGATTTCCTCAAATTATTTTTTTTTTCAGTTCAACAATTTCCTCAGATACCCTGTCTTAAAAGTATTATTTCAATTTCTGGTTTGCTTTATACTGTGTAATTGTTGAACAGTATTGAGTGGCAAGTTTTATTCTCATAGAACATAGAACATAGAACAGTACAGCACAGTACAGGCCCTTCGGCCCACGATGTTGTGCCAACCTATTATCCCCTCTAAGATCAAACTACCCTGCATACCCTACATTTTACTATCATCCATGTGCCTGTCCAAGAGTTGCTTAAATGTCCCTTGTGTATCTGACTCCACTACCACTGCCGGCAGCGCATTCCACATGCCCACCACTCTCTGTGTAAAGAACCTACCTCTGATATCTCCCCTATACCTTCCTCCAATCACCTTAAAATTATCCCCCCTCGTGATAGTCATTTCTGCCCTGGGAAAAAGTCTCTGGGTATCCAATCTGTCTATGCTTCCCATCATCTTGTACACCTCTATCAAGTCACCTCTCATCCTTCTTTGCTCCAATGAAAAAAGCCCTAGCTCCCTCAACCTTTCCTCAGAAGACCTGCCTTCTAGTCCAGGCAACATCCTGGTAAATCCCCTCTGCATCCTCTCTACAACTTTTACATCCTTCCTATAATGAGGCGACCAGAACTGTACACAATTTTCCAAGTGTGGTCTGACCAAGGTTTTATAGAGCTGCAGCATAACCTCCCAGCTCTTAAACTCAATTCCCCTGCCAATGAAAGCCAACACATCATACGCCTTCTTTACAACCCTGTCAACTTGGGTGTCAACTTGGGTAGCAACTTTGAGGGATCTATGGATGTGGACCCCAAGATCCCTCTGTTCCTCCACACTGCCGAGAATCCTGCCATTAACCCTGTATTCTGCATTCAAATTTGACCTTCCAAAATGAATCACTTCACACTTTTCATATTCTTTAAGAAATAATTTTCCAATAAGATTAGGTATGTGATAAGATGTATAAGCATCCTTTTCCCAACAGATCCTTTAAATATTGTCCTCAGGAATCCTCACTTTGCTGAACAATGGTGTGATTAATCCAGATTAACCCAAATTTTGGGTTTGATATGAGCCCAGATCTGTGGGAATTCTGCATGCCTGTGTGACTGCTTGTCCAATTTCATTTCAAGCTGTCTCTGTTCCCATAGTAATTCACGTGCTGACAATGATCATACTTTGCAAAGTTTCAATTTTTTTTTAAAAAAGTTAAAACTGCTGTGGATGAAAGATTTTATTTTAAGCTAAAGCTCTCACGACAACCCTCTCAGATGGTCTATTTATGGAATTCTCATTCAAAGTTTCAGTATGAAATTTAAGATAATTGCCAAAAGGACCAGAAGGGAGATAAGGCAAATTTATTGCAACGATTTAGAATGCACTGCCTGAAAAAGTGATGGAAATAGATTCAGTAGGGAATTTGATAAATATGTGGAAAGTATAGCAGTGGCACAAGGAATGAGCAATGCAATGGGAGCCATTCAACAGTTTACTTTTCAAAGTATCAGCACATACATGATGGGCTGAATGGTCACTTGTTTTGGGTAAGTCTATAATAAAAACATGGACTTTCTTATTTATATTATCTGTGGGAGGATTTGGTGATGAATTTTAGTACAGGGCGACTAACTGAAATTGACCAGAATAATCATCTGTCTGTTTTGTTCACAACACAAATAACTTCAATAATGAGAACCAAGCCTGGAAAGCAAGTAGCCAACACTTCAGAGTAGAAATTGTTGAAAGACAAGAGGTATAATTTTATATCAATCCAGCCTTAACTAATAGAATTGAGAAGGTCATTTTCATTTCAGTTTAATTACTGTCACATCATTAAAAGCACCTCAACCAAAACCGTTCTTGCTGAAAGCAAAGGATACCGTTAAGCTTGACTTGATCCATCTCAGAAATAAGTCTACCATATTGATAAGACAATGATTAAGGCATTATATAGTCTCAATACAATCTCAGATTTGAATCCTTGTGTGGACAATAAATTAGATGGTCAATAAACCTGACGAAATTCAAGGTGCAATGTCCATCAATTGTCTTCAGGTACTGGCAATTTCACAATTCAGTCTGATAGATTGTCAGATAATCATATCATGTGCTTAATTAACCGTTATGAATGTGAGAGATATCTTGGCTAATCTGAGTGAAGTTTGAATGTATCCACAGTCTTAAGCTGTGGTCAGGTGAAGGATTCATTCAACAGATTTCTGATTCCTAATCTCCCCATGATAATTCAATCTCACTTAATCTTTAAAAAGCCCATCTAGCCCTCGGAGATATCAAGGACTACAGATGCCGGAGTCAGAGACAACACCCGAAACATAGACTTTCCTGCTTCTCTGATGCTGCTTGACCTGCTGTGTCCCTCCAGCTTCACATCATCTAGCCCTCCCACTCGAACATTAGCAAAAATGACAGATGCAGGAAACCTGATGAAAAAGAAATGGAAAATGCTCTGCAGGTCAGGCAACGTTTGTAGGGAGAAAACGATTTTCCATCATCGTGTGGGGCTTGTCTCCATCAATGTGATGTGCCAATGCTTGTGTTACTTTCCCTAAAAAATAGAGACAATGTGATATTGAAAAATTCAGCAGATGTTTATTCCAGCTCCTAACAACATACTACAGTCACAAGCACTTGTGTGTCTGGACTCATACTACGCCATTTAGTTCTAAATAGTAGCAGGCTTCCGTCAGTGTGTCATGCTTCAAATACCCCGAGGAGAGATGACATATGGGATCTTCATACATTCAGATTACATGCTAGGATCCAGTAATATCATGGGGCATGTCCCATGGCAGACAGTGAAATCTGAATTAACTTAATAAATCTGGATTTTAAAAAAAATGATAACCTTGAAAGCATTGCCAATTGTCATATACAGCTCATCTGGTTCACAGATTAAGTTAGCGAAGGAGTGTCTGTCATTTTTATCTGGTCTGGATGACACGTCTGGGGGATAAAGAACCAGAGGGCACAGATTTAAAGGATTTTGCAAAAGAAGCCCATATGGGATTGGCACAGTGTGTATTTAGGGTCTGGAATGCATTGCCTAGTAATATTCTTTTAAAATATTCACAGAATGAGAGTGTTGCTGGCTAGGCCAGCATTTATTATCCATTCCTAATTGCCCAGAGGGTAGTTAAGAGTCACCCACATCATTGTGGGTTTGGAGTCACATGTATGCCAGTCTAGGAAAGGATGGCAGCCTTTTTCCCCCGAAAAGACATTAGTGAACCAAATGGGTTTTTCCCTACAATTGATGATGAATTTATGGCTATCATTTGACTCTGTAATTTCAGACATTTACTGAACCCAAATTTCACCATCTGCAAGGCAGGATTTGAACCTGGGTCTCTGGATCAACAGTCTAGCTAATAATACTACTAGGCCATTACCTCCTTGCGTTGTGGTGGAGACAGTTCAATTGAGGCATTCAAGAGGGTATTGGATGATTATTTCAATAGAAATAAATGTGCAGGGTTACTAAAAAAACTGCAAGAGATTGGCAGTAAAGTAAAAGGTTCAGCGTGTTAGTGTAGACACAATAGGCAAATGGCTTCCTTCTTCACTGAGATAATATTCAACATGGTGCTCAGTTATGAATGGTGTACCACAAGGATCTGTTCTGGGTCCTCTTGTATTTGTGATTCCTGTAAATGATTTGGATGAAGGAGTGAAAGGGTGGATTAGCAAGTTCGCGGACAATATGAAGGTGGGTCACGTTGTGGATAGTGTGGAGGGCTGTTCTAGGTTACAAAGGGACATTGATAGGATGCAGAGCTGGGCTGAGAAGTGGCAGATAGAGTTTAACCCTGAAAAGTGTGAAGTGATTCATTTTGGAAGGACAAACTTGAAAGCAGAATACAGGGTTAACGGAAAGATTCTTGGCAGTGTGGAGGAGCAGAGGGATCTTGGGGTTCATGTTCACAGTTCCCTGAAAGCTGCCACCCAGGTGGATAGAGTTGTTAAGAAGGCATTTGGTGTGTTAGTTTTCATTAATAGAGGGATTGAGTTCAAGAGCCATGAAGTTATGCTCCAGCTATACAAAAGCCTGGTTCGGCCACATCTGGAGTATTGTGTCCAGTTCTGGTCACCTCATTACAGGAAAGATGTGGAAGCATTGGAAAAGGTGCAGAGGAGATTTACCAGGATGTTGCCTGGAATGGAGGGAAGGTCTTACGATAAAAGGTTGAGAGAGCTAGGGCTTTTCTCTTTAGAGTGACGAAGGATGAGAGGTGACTTGATAGAGTTGTACAAAATGATCAGAGGTATAGACAGAGTAGACAGCCAGAGACTTTGTCCTAGGGTGGAGGTAGCTTTTACGAGGGGACATAGTTGTAAAGTGAAAGGAGGTAGATATTGGGGAGATGTTAGAGGTAGGTTCTTTACTCGGAGAGTGGTAGGGCGTGGAATGCATTGCTGGAGAGGGTAGTGGAGTCGGCCTCATTAGGGGCATTTAAGCAGCAATTAGATAGGCATATGGATGATAGTATAAGGTAGGGGTGGAGGTTAGATAGATCTTAGGTTTCAGGTAAAAGTTCGGCACAACATCGTGGGCCGAAGGGCCTGTACTGTGCTGTACTGTTCTATGTTCTATGTTCTAATTCTGTGAGAATATGGTTGATTCTTAACTGCCCTCAGAAATAGCCTAGCAAACCACTCAGTTCAAGGGTGATTAGGGATGGGCAGTAAATGCAGGTATTGCTAGTGACGCCTATATTTCATGGAAAGAGTAAAGGAACTAGAAAGATACATTGATTACGAACTGGGATACAACAAATAGAAAGAAACAGAATTAATAGGTTGACGTTTCACTGCAGAGGTAGGAATCAGGGTCAGGAATCCAACTCTGTTGAGAGTGTAATCAAGGTCATGATTTTTACATGGGTGAGGCATTAACTGATATTGTAATGTGTTCCCTGTCCTGTTGTGGGCAGTGGAATGGGAACTAAGATATTTGAGCTGAAGTATGGGAATGATATAGACTCCTGTGGCAGCCTTTACTAAGACTGATGGTTGTCCTGAAAGAGAGATTTACGGTTTGTGCCAAAGTTTTCTACTGTACCAAACAAAGGAAAGCAATGTGACTCAGGCAAGCTGGGGTCCTGGCACCCATGGCAGGACCCGTCATCCTGGAGGCTGACTACCAGAGACCATCGCTTGAAACAAGAGATCCGGAGCAGAAATTTACACAGAACGTTGAGTATGGGGGAGCAGGGGGGTGGGGATCTGGTGGGAAAAGTGCTGGTGGATGGTTCAATCCTCCCTGAGAAGAAACGTTAGCAGCAAGCCGGCAAACACAAAACAAATGCCAGTTCTGAAGCCACAAGTTGTCATGGCTGATCTTTCTTGTGAACTTAACTCCATTTACCTGCCCACTCATCTTAATCCTTAATTCCTTAACTGTTCAAAAATCGACCTATCTTCGCCTTGAAAACAGTTAACGAGGCAGCCTCAACTGCTTCACTGGGCAGGGAATTCCACAGATATAGGAAGCTCAGCTCTGCTCTCCTCCTGATGTCCAGCATGCCAGTACAGGGTGAGAATATCACACAGGGTGACCACCATCACCCCTCCCCCCAACCCCTTTTGGCTTTCTTGGCCCTTCTGACTGAGGGACCTTGTGTGAAGCTGGACCCAAGAAATGTTAAATGGCTGTTTGGTTGTGACAATTCTTATGACCATTTATACCTATTGTTTATTTGGCTGTATTTCCCTATCACCTACCACACCTCCGCCATCACCACTGCTGCCATCTTCATCTCAAGGAGATAGCAGCTTCGTTACATTTGTCATGGCTGTTTTATTGTTAAATGCTTCCTCATGAATGGAAAGACACACTTGGCCTAATCCACTGAAGATAAGGGATACAAACTGAATGAAAACATCAAAATTCTCTGTCACAGCATAGCTACAGCAGCGTCTGGAGATACCTCTGTCAGGCACCTCCAGGATGAGGATAATTGCTACATACATCTCAGCCATAAGTTGAAAAGAGCAAGCAGGGTTGGCTTCACCACATCCCGACTTCATAAAGATGGCATTGTGTCAGAACGGCTGAGGCACCGAATTGACAGTGTTACAAGGAGCAATACATGTGATAACAAGGTGTAGAGCTGGATGAACACAGCAGGCCAAGCAGCATCAGAGGAGCAGGAAGGCTGACGTTTCGGG
>NC_063359.1:11408030-11424100 GCF_021869965.1 Rhincodon typus | reverse complement strand
CAGCAGGCCAAGCAGCATCAGAGGAGCAGGAAGGCTGACGTTTCAGGTCGAGATTTCTGAAGAAGGGTCTCGACCCGAAACGTCAGCTTTTCTGTTCCTCTGATGCTGCTTGGCCTACTGTGTTCATCCAGCTCTACACCTTGTTATTTTATAAATTTTCTTTCACTTTTCTCTTTTTATCTTTTCTCTCTGCCATTTATTTAAGAAGAATTTTGATACTTTCATTCAATTTGTATCCCTTATCTTCAGAGGATTAGGCCAAGTGTGTCTTTCCATTCATGAGGAAGCATTTAACAAGAAAACAGCCATGACAAGTGTGATGAAGCTGCTATCTCCTTGAGATGAGGGTGGAGCAGTGATGGTGGTGGCAGAGGTGAGGTAGGCGATAGGGAAATGCAACCAAAAAAAATTACGTATGAATGGTAGTATCAATTGGCACAACCAAAGCACCATTTAACATAGTTGGAAAATAATCTTTCATCACCAAATAATGACATTATGATCTTTTATCATCTCCTTACACTCACACTTCTTTGCTTCATCTCTGACGATCAATTATGTCCCAATTATAAAAGTTAGCTTGAAATATGAACTGTGAGGTGATTGCAATAACATTGCAAAAAGAATAAACGAGGTAAGTAAGTAGACAACAAGATAGTAGATGGAGTATATTCTAGAGAAGTACAAGATATTTAACTTTGGTTATTAGAAAAGCAGGACATTTTTTTGAAAGATGCATAACTTGTAAATGTTGATATTCCAGAGGCTTGGGTGTGCTCATAGACAGTTCTCAGGAAATTCACATGGACATAACACAAGCAATTCAGAAAACAGATAGCATGTTGGCCTTTATTACGCTGAAATTGGAGTACAAGAATCAGAAAGTCTTGCTATAATTCTTCAGAACTTCGGTGAGATCATAGCAGTTGCAAATTTTGATATCCATATTTAAGAAAGGATATATTACACTGGAGGTAGTACAGCAAAGATTCACAAGATTGGTCTCTGGACACAAGGGATGTGATGAGAAGTGGAGTAAATTGGATGCACATTTACTGCAGTTTAGAAGAATGAAAGGTGGTCGCATTGCAACATACATTAGTCTGAAGGGGCTTGACAAGGTAGATATTGAGAGGAACAAAAACAAAGTTGCTGGAAAAGCTCAGCAGGTCTGACAGCATCAGTGAAGGGAAAAAACAAGAGTTAACGTTTCAGGTCCGGTGACCCTCGGAACTGAGAATTGAGTTCCGAGGAAGGGTCACCAGACCCGAAACGTTAACTCTGCTTTTTCCTTCACAAATGCTGCCAGACCTGCTGAGCTTTTCCAGCAACATCTGTTTTTGTTCCTGACTTACAGCGTTCACAGTTCTTTCAGTTTTTATTAGAAATTAAGAGCTTGTTTCTGCAGGCTAACAAATCTAAAACATGGGAGCACAGCCTTAGGACAGAGATCACCTAAGATAGAGAGAAGGAGAAAGTGCTTTGCTCAAAGTATTGTAACAATTTGGAATTTGCTACCTCCTAGAGTTTTGAAGCTTCATTGTATTTAACGCTCTAATCAAGTATATCTTGGTCTCTGAGCGATTCAAGTGACTTGGAAAGTGGGTAGGAAAGTGTTTCTGAAATTCAAGATTAGATATACGATCATATTGATCATTACAGAGCAAGCCATGTACTCTACTTTCTGTTGTTAACTTGTAGTTTTGTAATCTTTTTCTCAATTTTTACAAAATTCTGATTGATCCTAATTTTCTGTTCTCTGGACATCCATTTTCTAGGTTGTAGTGAAATATTTTAATAGCTAGAAATCCAACTTTACAAATGGCACAACTGCCTTCGTTGCTCAGACCATTGAATATCGCAGTAGAAATGTCACGTTGAGGTTGTATAGGACTTTGATGAGGCCACTTTTGGAGTACTTGTGCAGTTCTGGTCTCCCTGCTATAGAAAGGATATTATTAAACTGGAGAGAGTACAGAAAAGATTTACCAGGATGTTGTCAGAATTGGAGGGTTTGAGTGAAAAGGAGAGGCTGGATAGGCTGGGACCTTTTTCCACTGAAGCTTAGGAGGTTTATAAAATCATGAGAGACAAAGATATGGCGAATAGCAAAGTTAATGGAGTTCAAAACTAAAGGTCATAATTTTAAGTTGAGAGGAGAAAGATTTAAAAGGGACCTGAGGGGCCATGTTTTCGCACAGAGGGTGCTTTGTTTGTGGAATGAGCTGCCAGAGGAAGTGAAGGTGCAGATACAATTGCAAGATTTAAGACATATTTGGATAAGTACATGCATGGAAAAGGTTTAGAGGGATATGGGACAAGTGGACTAGTTTAGTTTGGGCAACCAGGTCAGCATGGATGAGTTGGACCAAAAGGTCTGTGTCCATGCCATATTACTGTATGACTCGATGAGAAAGTGGCATTGATTGTCAAAGTACAATTCTACAACAAACCCTGTAAATGTGATGACCCTTCCAGCAGCAAATCTGGAAAAAAAGAGTGTTGTTGAGTACCAATATTTGTGCCCCAAAAATCATACCAGTAATGTAAATATACATGTGCTTGCTCTGGCTTGAAGTTCTTATTGTATCCCTGTTCCTATCTTTAAACAGCTCTTTATTTTTGAAACAAACACTTTTTGTATAAGTTCATCAGTTAAGACATCAAAACTAATTTTCATGAATTCCAATAAATGCTGATCAATTTTTAATCAACACCTTTTCTGTTACATGTCCAATGTTTTGACCTAAAGGTTCTCTAAGGTCATTTCAGTCAGAGCCTGTGCACCTTACACTCCAACATCTATATATACAATAGCAGATCTATAGGGGTATGACAACTGTGTCCCCTTGGCATATGAGCCAGATGTTATTCCTTTTGCTCATGTCTCAGCAAGTGCCTCCTCAATTTTTTTCAAAGGTCGAACACAAAAACATTGCTAAGTCAAAGCTAAGTGCAAATCAATAACTTTGTTTCAGACACAGCAAGGCAACATTCAGCAGCATAACGATAATCGGATTCCTTGGTTCCGTTGGTATATCTTGTATTCATAGTATTATACAGAATAAAGAAGATGGTATGCTTCTTCGCATCAGTGGGCCACCCTGATTGACTTATAATAAGCTGTAATTTCTACACTGTCTCTTGACCTTCAAGACATTGCTGTTGTAGCTTTCCGTTTTAAAAACCTGACGGCATATGCTCTGTGTTTTATTCACTGCACACAGAACCTGAGAGGAAAACATACACAAAACTAACCTGCTGAATGCTCAGGGCAGTGTATCTCCCAACACAACAGGGTGTGAGCTGTTTACTGATTATGGCAACACACTAAAATTTCCTTCATTATTTAGAGTCTTCAGCAAAAATAACATTGTACCCTAACTCATGTATATATTGACTACCTTTCAATGCTGCATATGTTTTAAAACCAGTGTGATTAGAATTGTAGAATCCCTACAGTATGGAAGCAGGCCATTCAGCCCATCAAGTCCACGCCAACCCTCTGAAAATCATCCCACCCAGACCGACCCACCCACCCCCACCTTATCTTCATAATCTTGCATTTCCATGGTTAATTCATCTATCCTACACATCCTTGGACACTATGAGCAATTTAGCACGGCCAACCCACCTAACCGGCATCTCTTCGGACTGTGGAAGGAAACCGAAATACCCAGAGGAAACCCACGCAGACACGGGGAGAATGTGCAAACTCCACACAGACAGTCACCTGAGTGTGGAATCAAACCCGGGTCCCTGGCACAGTGAGGCAGCAGTGCTAACCACTGAGCCACCGTACTGCCCTTTGGTTTATGTTTATAACACAACCATTAAAAATTGGTCTTTTATTCTCAATATCTTTTTTTTTGGTCTGGAAATTATCAAATTCATTAAACATGATATTCAATCTTTCCATTCCAAAAATCTGATGAAGTGCAGGTCACCGTTCCTATGAAAGTTGTGTATGTCTGAAGCATAACATCCCACTTCTGCAGGTAGACAACAAGCTTCTCTGAGAATTTTGATTGTTTGAATGCCATGCTTTGTGGAACTTTGACTTGGAGCTCCTTCATTACATGGCGCATGCACACTTGTCAGCATGAAATCTTCAAAAGGCCATTAGCATTGTATTTGATAAACAGCTAATTTATTACTTTATTTGTGCTGCTTTAAACGCTATAGGTATTGCACGGAAATTAAAAAGAAAAGGTTGAAAAACATTGAACAGCCTCAATTTTGTGACAGTACTAACTCATTCATCGTCGTTAAGGTTTCAAAAGGATTAGCATGATAAGTGTGAATAAAACCAATTTGAGGTGGTTACAGCTAATTTAACAGGCAGCTTGATTTGATTGCTTGCTGTACAGACCTATTAGATTTTACTTGCTTGTACATCAAACAAAAGATATATGTGTATTTGTAACGAGAAATGATGGATGTACACACAACCAGCAGTTTAATAGTGTAATGCCATTAAATATTAAAGTAATAAGAGTTGAAGGAACAAGTGAGTACACAAGATCATATCCTAGAATAGCTATCAGTCACAGTCAAGGCAAAAATATTTGTTCTTTTTTGAAATGAAGTGAAAAAAAATGACAATAAATTAGCTGTGAAATACTGCTCAAAGAAAGTCAATCATTAAATGAGAATTTTAATGTTGAATTTGCAATAGTTTTATCGAAGAAAAGTGATAACAGTGTTTTCAAAAGAAGATAAATGGAAAATGAAATGGGAACAAAAAGGAAAACCAAACTATGCAAAGCCTACGGGCAGGAAGTGGGAAGACATTTTAGCAGAAATGTCGAGATTTGTTCAAACGGATATGGTTCTAGTGAAAAAAAGGTTAATATTTTGGTGTGTTACAGAGGCAGCATTTCATTGTCAGAGGTAGAAACATTTGGATCAGATATTAAACTGAGGCAACTTATCTTTGTTTTTATTGGAGGCATTAAGTTCTACTTACTGTACTAGTTTGTCATAGTCATGTGATCTCTACCTCCGCTGCAAGTGCCTTTGAATGATGAAGATGATTGATAAGGGTTTGGCAGTGGATGTTGCCTACATGGACTTCACTCAACATTTGACAAGGACACTCATGGTAGGCTGGTCCGGAAGATTAATTTGCATGAGATGCATAGTAATTAGCAAATTGGATGTAAAATTGGTAAGAGGGGCAGAGGGTAGTTGTGGAGGGATGTTTCTCTGACTGGACTTCTGAGAGCAGTGGTGTTAAGCACAGATCAGTGTTGGGACCTCTGTTGTTTGCAATATATATAAATGACATAGATGAAAATCTATGTTGGTCTGATTAGTAAGTTTGTAAACGCAAAAATTGCTACAGTGTGAATAATGAGGAAGGTTATCAAAAGATACAGCAGGATATTGATCAGTCGGAAGTTTAGCAGAGAAATAGCAGATGGAGTTTAATCCAGATAAGTGTGAGGTCATGTATCTTGGGAAGTCAAATACCAAAAGAAAGTATAGTTAATAGAGGGTCTGTAGGAGCATTGATATACAGAGGGATCTTTGGGACCAAGTCCATAGCTTCTGAAAGGGGCAACACAAGTGAATAAGGTGATAAAGGAGGCATGTTTCATGCTTGTCTTCTTTGGTCAGGCCAGTGAGCATAAAATTTAGCAAGTCATATTGCAGCTATATAAGCTTTTCATTTGGCCACATTTGGAATACTGTGTGCAGATCTGGTTGCCACACTATAGGAAGGATATGGAGACTTTGGAGAGGGTGCAAAATAGGTTGACCAGGATGTTGCCTGGATTGGAATGTATTAGCCATAAGGAGAGGTTGGACGAAGTTGAATTGTTTTTGCTGGAGTGTTGGAGGCTGGGGGGGCAACCTCATAGAATTATATAAGACTTGAGAGGCATGGATAGGGTAGATAGTCAGCAGGGTGGGAATGTCAAAAACAGAGGGGCATAGGTTTCAGATTAAATGGTTGAAAATTTAAAGGACATGTGCAAGGCAAGGTTTTTTTTTTCACAGAGGGTGATAGGTGCCTAGAACGCACTTCCAGTGGAGGTGGTAGAAGCAGATATGATAGCAATGTTTAAGAGAAGCATTCCAAATTATGTGAGGCATTGATATAGTGGATAGTTGGAGTCTTTTACCGCAAGGGAAAAAAATTCAAATGCTAGGGCGTATAGGTTTAAGATGCGAGGGGAAATGATTAAGGGAGATGTGTGAAGAAAATTTTTTACATAAAGGTAGGTACCTGGCTTGCACTGCCAGGGGAGGTGGCAGAAGCAGATATATGAGCATAGTTTAAGAGCTGCTTAGATAGACACATGAACAGGCAGATGGTATTACATTAGAATAGCATCATGGTCAGTACAGACATGGTAGGCTGAAGGGCCTGGTCCTGTACTATACTGTTCTATGTTCTATGAGTGCATTTTGTGGCAGCCATTAAGCACATTACATGGTGTTAGAGTGAAGACTGCAGAATGGAAATGATCAAATGAACATGTAGTGTCTGTTAGGTACCCGTACGTTTTGCAAAATATGAGCTTTGTGGACTCCTGCAAAGTGGCTCAAGAGGTGAACTGAAAGTTAATTCTTTGTAGGTAAGGTTGAGGCTATAGGTTGGAACTATATTCATACTCAGAGGACACATGAAGAAGGTAGCCCAATGCAATGGGAAGAATGAAGACTCGGAATTCCAGACAGTAGACATTAAGCAGATTCCAATCATCTCAACTGAGGAAGGTATAAAGTTTAGACTCGTAGCCCTAAAAATGCCAGAAGAGTTTCATAGCATTTCACAGGACACTAAGCCATTGACTGCCAAGCGGATCCCAGTAGATTGCAAAGATGAGTTTGCAGGTCTCTGATGTCTTCCTTTGTAATCATGCAATTTAAAAAAAAAGTCACAACTTGGCAATCCAAAGGTATTTGCAATTCCAGATGTGAAGGATGGTTACTGAAGAGTGAAGCTAAATGAAAACAACAATTTCTAACCATATTCAGAATATCATTTGGGCGATACAGATCATTGGGTATGCTGTTTTGCATTTTCACTACGCTGGAAGAGTGAAACCTTTTGTGGATGAGTTGCTCATCTATGAATGCGGAGGCACAATGGAAGAAGCCATTGCAGAATTGCATGCCATGATCAGAATCTAGTGTAACTGCTGGAGAAAGAAAGCTTACCAGATGAACGTGAAATGAGCAAGAAAAAAATGCAGTTGACGATGTCTGAAGTTAAGGTCATGCACTGCAATGAAAAGGCTTGGCCTGACTCCTGATAAAGCGACAACAATAGCAGGGATACAACGGCCGACAGATATGAAAATATTATGACGATTTGCAAGACTTGAGAATAATTTAACAAAGTTAGTGCCTAATGTGCCATCAGAATGGGAACCTTTACAGTGCTCGTTGCTAAGGATACATAGTGACACTGTGTCACAGTACAAGAAGCAGTTTTCACTAGAATCTAACAATTAGTAACAACAACAATACTGTTGAGGTAGTCTGATATCAATGATGAAGTCACTTCTCAGTATCATGCCAATGACACAGGACTTGGAGCAACTCATTGTAATTGCATCCAGGGTGTTAAAGTACACAAAATCATGCTACACTCAGATTAAGAAACAGTGCATTGTCATTGTCTTTGATTGTATGCATTTTAATTAATACCAGTTTAATCAAAACTGAAAGAGATACAGTAACAGTAGATTGCAAAGGCAAACCACTTCAGAACATCTTCCTCAAACCGCTTCTGACTATCCGCTTTAAGCTATCTGCAAGGAATGTTACTTTGATTGTAAAGCTATTACCTAGCTGTGACATACAAGTCGGAGAAACAGATGAATATGGTCATCACACTGTTGAGAGCAACACCCTTAATGTAGAAGGATGAAAATGACAAGATGGATTGTGAAATCTACCACATTCAAAGAGAAGTGTTGACAACGATTCTGACTTCTGAGAATTAGACCAGCTGACGTCAATGTCTACCAGTGAGATTGCTGGATGCCTGAAAGCTCTCTTCAAACCTTATTGCTTTCCCCACATTGTGATGAGTGACAACACACCACAATTCATAAGTGTAAAAATTAGTCACTTCATTAAGGATTGGGAAATTCAACACTATATATCATATCCACACTGCCCTCTTCTTGATAAAAAGGTTGAGGGGACAATGAAGATTACCAAAGGGATCATGAAGAAGTCAATCAAATCCAGCACAAGGAAATCCTTGAATGGAGACAAACACCTACTGAAGGCATGAAAAGTTATCTAATCCAAAGAATAATATCACATGACACACAAAATATTCTTCCAAACATAAAAAAAATTGCTAATGCCATCATTAGTAACAGATTCCCATGACAAAATCGAGATGAAACAAAACTCAAAGCTCACTTTCATAAAAGTGCCAGACTGACCACTGGAGTGCTAATCAGAGTGCAAACGTTCAACACTGTTAACAAGAGTCAGCCCACATGGCAATCTGGGACCTGTATTGAGTAATTGTGACGTCAATCACATACAATGAACATAAATGATTCAATACATTCTTGCAACTGTAAACATCTATGCACTATAATACAAGATCTGTTTCCACTGCAGGCAACTAGTCAGGAAAATGAGATCATACCACATACACAGAAAGAATATCAGTTCCAGAAGTCCATTATTCTCTAACAATGGAAATGGATCAGCAATGATCGTTCCCATGGTAGCAGCAGTCACCTCAGGAACAATACTGTCCTGAGAAGGAACATCTGTATAGGAATGAGCAGGTACCAGATAAACAGGGAATGAGAATATTCGTGTTTACTATTAAAAGAAATGAATGAGTTAAAGATTATGTATGCAATGCATGAGCAGAGACTGATAAAACTGGAACTGACTAGAGTTAATAATACATAGTTCTAATAATGAATTAAAACTCTCATTGTGACTATATATATTGGGTAACTTAGGGAATTTGTACCTACAAAGGATAGTCCATGCATTTTTAATTTTTTTATGAAATGTGGATTTTTGGGGAAATGCAATTGCGCTTAGCATTCTGGCTGGCTTGCCATAGCCACGTGACATTTATCTCTGCTGCAAGTGCCTTTGTGTTTTATCTGTGGCAGACATGAAGTATTGCATTTGAAACACTGCTGGATATAAAGAATTCCATGCCATGATGTTTTCAAAGAAAAGTAGGGATGTTATCTCCAGACTCCTGACTAATAGTTTCCCTCCATCAACACCACAAGAACAAATTATTTGATCTTTATGAGATTGCTGTCTGTGAAAGTTTGTTGAAAATAATAAGCTGCTACATTTACTATAGTACATCAGTGACTATATTTCACAAAGTACTTCATTAGCTAGAAAGCACTTTGAGATATTCAGTTCTTGAAAAGCATCTCATTGTGAAATTTGTATCAACGAAGGTTGCAGTGATAGGAAAACAATAAATAGACTGAGGATTTTCTTACTCAAGTATCGGATGCTGAGAAGTGACCTTATAGAGGTTTGTAAAATCATGTGAGTCACAGATAGGGTGAACAGCTAATAGTTTTTTTCCAGAGTAGGAGGGTCCAAAGCTAGGGGACATAGATTTAAGGTGAGAGGGGAAAGATTTAAAAGCAAACTGAGGGGCAACTTTTGCATGTCATGGGTGGTGCACGTTTGGAACCAGCTGCCAGAAGAGATGGTGGAGGTGGGTACAATTACAACATTTAAAAGGCATCTGGGTAGGTACATGAATAGAAAGGGATATAGGCCAAATGCTGTCAAATGGGACTAAATCAGTTTAGGATATCTGGTCGGTGTGGACGAGTTGGACCAAAGGGTCTGTTTCTGTGCTGTATCACTCTATAATTCTATGATCTAAAGATGCAGGAATTCTAGACACTGGTCTTCATTGAACTTTGGACTTAGGGATTTGTAATTCCTGAACATTTGCGTGGGGACCAGCAGCATATAAATTATGTGTCGCTTCCTCAGAGAAATCATTTCAGCGCGCAACTCAGAGGACAGTAAAGGTGTAACCATGTTCCATCTTGAAGAGAAGCTGCTCTGAATCACATGAAGCTAATGTGAAGTTTCCAAAAGAGAATACTGCAAATATATATTCAATGATCTGCCTATGATTTTCCAAAGTTTCCTAGATTCTGAAATTGACTCACAGGTTAATGTTAGCCCTTCACTGCTGCAGAAGAAACATTAACTGTGTTTTTATGTCTGGAAATTCTCCCACCCATGCAATTCTGCCCAATCCCTCAGTCATGCAATGCAAGCTCAAACTGAGTTCATGAGGTCCATACAGGTTCAAACAGCTGCCATCACGGCTGTGGATCTCCCTGGTCAAAGAAGCATGCATGTTCTCACAACAGTCCAGCAATCTGTCCTCCAGAGGTCTGAAGTTGAGCAATGTAAGATAAATTGACACAGGATGAACGCATCAGGCTTTCAGCAAAACTATGTATTTGGCATGGTCACACATCAAGTACACATTGATAGATTGCTAGCTCTTGCAATTACTGGGCCTTTTCTCACTGTCCTGGAGACCTGCAGAGCCACATGAGTATACTAAATGATGCTTGCAGCATCAGAAATCCCACAATCCTGGTTCAACCATGTGACTTCTCAACCCTGCTTATCTCTGCTGAGAGAGAAGGTGAGAATTTAATCAACTCCAGATCCTACCCCTTGTACTGATGGACAATGTATTGTAAGGCTGAGCTAAAAAGATTCTTGATTAGGTGAGGAATCAAGAGTTACAGGGAAAGGACAGGGACCTGGGTTCAATTCCACCCTCAGTCTGTGTGGAGTTTGCACATTCTCCCCATGCCTGCGTGGGTTTCTTCCAGGTGCTCCAGTTTCCTCCCACAGTCCAAAGATGTGCAGGTTAGGTGAATTGGCCAGGCTAAATTGTTTGTAGTGTTCAGGGATGTGTGGATTACAGGGGGATGGGTCTGGTTGGGATGATCTGAGGCTTGGTGTGGACTCGTGGGGCTGAACAGCCTGTTTCCACACTGTAGGGATTCTGTGATTCTATGGTCTTTCAGTGGGTAGAGCCTACCTTTTCTGGAGACCTGTCCTTCCCCTCTCTCTTCACAGAGCCTCCCCTCCCAGCGGCCTCCACTCGATCATTCACATTACAGACTCATCCGCTCTGCAAATGCTGCTTTCTGTACTCCATCACCAAATCTTCCCTGAATTTAAGCACCAGCTCTTCAAAGGAAGGGAGGCCAATGCATCAATAAACTCAGACAAAACAGATTAAGTCAAAACTGTCAAGATAAGTCCTAAAAAAAAGCCACCTTGCAATTGCATTATTTTGTTGTGGTGTTTTGGAGGCTGTTTAGGGGAAAGGATGCTACTGAGCATTTTGTCACCTGGGAGTGATCAACAGAACCACTGTTTGAAAGTATGCTTTATTTCGGCTTTTATTACCACTTTTCATGGTATCAGGCAGCCTTAACAACACAGTATATTCAAATTTATTTATTTAGGCAAAGTACATTACAAAATAATCTTACCGTTACAATGCTTACAATTGCAAGTGACCTGGATTTTGTGGACTTGTCCAAGGATCAGTCCGAAACATGTGATCAATCTGCTCAATCTCAAGCTGCATCAGATGAATTCTGAGCTAGCTAACTATCCTTTGATAAAAGCTTCCTTGTATTCTTTTTACGTACATACAAGGCTATGAATTCAAACTTTGACATCAGCAAATTATGAAGCTGACCACTGGCAAACATTACAAATGTGTCATCCACCGCAGCTGGTTTGATCAATTGCTCCTTAAAACTCGCTCGCTTCTCCTTATAAAGAGGATTATCGTGTGGTTTTTACAAACGTCACCCTCAGCCTTAGCTTACTCACACTATTTCCATTTTTATGATATTTACGCATCACAATTGTGTAATCAAGCACTTTCTATTAACTGTTTAAATAGTCCACATTATACCTAATTCACTGTGCCTGTTTAAAACAAGATTCCAACCTTTCAGAATTGCAGTGACAATTCAATCCCTTACTGCTGAGTCACAACACTTCATCAAACATATGTATATTCCTGCGGAAGGAGAAACACATTAAAACCAGTGACCTTGCTAATCAGCTGGTCAACATCAGACTTCACATGTTTTGTTCATTTCAGTTGGCTAACCCAGCAATTTTATATTGGTATCTACAGTACAGAGAAAATTCTGAAAATTAATGTCAAACTCTGACCCACTGGCAGAAGAGGAAAAAGACAGAAGAGAAAGAAAAAGAAAACACAGGACAGAGGGAAAAAAGGAGAAAAAAAAGGAAAGCAAATGGACGAGGTCTGACTGGAATTCCATCTTGTATCTATCCTAAATAGTATCATAAATACTAAAGAGCAATGCAAGAGGATTTTAGAATGCTGTCAGCTAAAAGAAGCAAGAAAACAAAAGATAATAAAATAGCTGAATTTTTAAAAAAATAATTTACTGTCAATATTGTCTAAATGAAATATAACAAGAATTTTTTGATTCTTTATCCCACTGCTAATGCACGGAAGGTTGTTCCTAAATGCTGTGATACAAATAATGTACCGTGGAGTCATAAAGTGCTCAAGACAGCTCGAAATTTGTTTTCTGGAGAAAACGGTAGTCCATTTTCCTTTGCAAAGTACATAAACATGCACAGAGAGCAATCAATTCATTTTCAGCAAAGATTCAAATAATCTCTTCAGTCAAATTTAGTCAGCTGGAAGATAAAATAAATTAATATGTGCAAATTAACAGATTATGGGGATACATTGGCCAACCAGAATTAGCAAACTCCATAGAAAGATAAAAGGACAAACTGTTGAGTGAATTTACATTTAAAATCATTACCAATGGTGTTAACATTAATGATGCTATATTGTGGTAAAACTATTTAGGTTAAAAGGAATATTTAATTGGAAATAGTCAATAGACAATCGGTTCATTCCCAAGTGATGTCCCTTTTGGTCTTCTCCTCTTACTGGATTCAGGAACACATGCAGGCCATTCAGCCCTTGAGCCTGCTCTGCAAATATCTTTGAAATCATAAGATTGTTTTCAGTGCGCTTCTATATCATTCCCATATAATATCCAGTCCTTATGAGGCCTGATTTACTTTTACAATCAGATGTTTATTCATCCTCTGGACAACACATTTTAGGATTGAGCAAAAATCACCATCATCCGAAATACTGGACTAGACCCTGGACTTTTCTAACATTTAAAATACTGGATAAAATCCTGGGCTGAGGCTGCCAACACATAACAGAGTCAGAATGATTTCTGTCTGGGACCATTGTTCAGCCTGGACGTCCATTTTATACCTCCACTCTAAGAGAACGATCAACCAAACCTAACACTCTAGACTGAATAAACATCAAAAGAGCTGCGGATGCTGTAAATCAGAAACAAAAATAGAGATTTTGGGAAAAGCTCTGCAGGTTGGCAACATCTGTGGAGAGAAAGCAGAGTAAACGTTTCAGGTTGAATGGCCCTTCCTCAGAACTGAGGAAGTTCTGAGGAAGTGTTGCTCGACTTTAGACCTTAACTAACATTTACACCTCAGGCTACCCAGCACAGACAGTATTGGGCCTACAGAGATACCAAACATTCAACTTCAATCGAAATCCATTCACAAAGATACTGGGCATTCAATTTCAATCAAAATCCATTCACACATAGTCTTGACTATTGCGAAGCCAATTGGCTTCAAAAAGGAACGTCAGTAACACAATGGCAAGCACATGGCGTGAAGACAAAGGGCCCACAATTAGTAGAACTGCAGGCCAAGATCTCACCTGAGGGAGCTTAACCAGAGAGCATTCCAAAGGCAGCGATCCCTGGAAGCGCTCCAAAGAGGAACGTTCCGAGGAGCCAACAGGACTTCACAAGATTCAAAATCTCCCCTCTCCCAAACGCATCCCAAAACCAGCCCAGCTCATCCCCACCTCCCTAACCTGTCCTTCCTCCCACCTCAAGCCCTACCCCCATCTCCTACCTACTAGCCTCATCCCGCCCCCTTGTCCTGTCCATTCTCCCTGGACTGACCTATCCCCTCCCTGACTCCCCACCTACACTCACCTTTACTGGCTCCATGCCCGCCTCTTTGACCTGTCTGTCTCTTCTCCACCTATCTTCTCCTTTATCCATCTTCTATCCGCCTCCCCCTCTCTCCCTATTTATTTCAGAACCCCCTACCCCTCCCCCATTTCTGAAGAAGGGTCTAGGCCCGAAACGTCAGCCTTCCTGCTCCTCTGATGCTGCTTGGCCTGCTGTGTTCATCCAGTTCTACACCTTGTTATCTCAGCTAATTCCACCGGCTATTTGCAAGAGCTATCTCCAGAAGGGGGATCCTGACAGCAATTCCTAGAGCTACCAACACAGGCCTGTTCTGATCGAAGGAAGCCAACAGCAACTGACCACGACCAGCAGGACCCTAAGAAACGACAAAATCCTAAAACCACTGACCCGACCGACAGCACAAGGCCTCAGACACGTCCTGAAGTGTAAACCAGGCCTGCAAAACCATGAGAAAGGAAGGAAAACCAAGTACTTATCCGATAGACCCACTACACATCCTACCACATCAGCGGGCCCAACCCAGACCAAGGACCTACGCAGTCCAAAGTCTTCACCCAGGCACCAGGTACGGCAAGTGGGGACAGCCAGCTGTACTTCAAAATTGCATTTTCCTTACTGGGGAGCTTAAAGAGACCCCACAGTTTCTGACATAGCTAGCAAGGAGAGGAAGGCAGATGGTGACAGTGCATGGGAAGCCAAGGGTAGTAAGTCTAATTAAAATGTCTGTGATTAAAACTTTGTTTAGATTCTCATCGTGTTTAATTACTGTCCTCTGTATAATTAATAGTGTCAATTTCACTGTTTAGAATTTTTACCTGTATTTCTTACTTACTTGTATTAAACTTACCCTTTGTATTTGAATGATCACAGAGATTCTTTTGTCCCTGAAACACCTGTCTACTGCCTTCTGCATTTCACATTCCCGACATAAGTCCACTGACAGAACCAGGGTTCTGGCGGTAATTCGAACCACCTAAAAATCAGCAAAACACTGAGTTCAAACCAGAACCTTATATAGAGTCATAGGGTCATAGAGATATACAGTGTGGAAACAGACCCCTCAGTCCAATTCATCCATGCTGACCAGATATCCGAAACAAATCTAGTCCCATTTGCCAGCATTTGGCCCATAACTCTCAAAACCCTTCCTATTCATATATTCAACCAGATGCATTTAAATATTATAATTGTACCAGCCTCCACCCCTTCATCTGGCAGCTCATCCCACACACTCGCCACCCTGTGCGTGAAAACGTTGACCCTTAGGCTCCTTTTAAATCTATCCCCTCTCACCTTAAACATATGCCCTCTAGTTTTGGATATCCCACCCCAGGGAAACAACCTTGTCTGTTTACCCTATCCATGCCCCTCATGATTTTATAAACCTCTCCCAGGTCAGTCGTAAACCTCTGATGCTCCAGGGAAAATAGCCCGAGTCTATTCAGCTTCTCCCTATAGCTCATACCCTCCAACTCTGGCAACATCCTTGTAGATCTTTTCTGAACCCTTTCAAGTTTCACAACATCCTTCCTATAGCAGGTAGACCAGGACTGCATGCAGTATTCCAAAAGTGGCCGAACCAATGTCCTGTACAGCCGCAACATGACCTCCCAACTCCTATACTCAATGTGCTGACCAATAAAGGCAAGCATTCCAAATGCCATCTTCACTGTCCTATCTACCTGTGACTCTACTTTCAAGGGACTATGAATTTTCAATCCAAGGTGTCTTTGTTCAGCAACACTCCCCAGAACCTTATCATTAAGTGTCTAAGTCCTGTCCTGATTTGCTTTTTCAAAATGCAGCACCTCACATTTATCTAAATTAAACTTTATCTGCCACTCCTCGGCCCATTGACTCATCTAATCAAGATCCTGTTGTACTCTGAGGTAGAGATAGTAGGAACTGCAGATGCTGGAGAATCCGAGACAACAAGGTGCAGAGCTGGATGAACACAGCAGGCCAAGCAGCATCATAGGAGCAGAAAGGCAA
>NC_063359.1:11358260-11407630 GCF_021869965.1 Rhincodon typus | reverse complement strand
GCTGCTTGGCCTGCTGTGTTCATCTAGCTCTGCACCTTGTTGTCTTGTACTCTGAGGTAACCTGCTTCACTGTCCACTACACCTCCAATTCTAGTGTCATCAGCAAATCTATTAAGCATACCTCCTGTGTTCACATCCAAATCAGTTATATAAGTGACAAAAAACAGTGGACCCAGCTCCAATCCTTGTGGCACACTGCTGGCCATGGGCCTCCAGACTGAATAGCAACCCTCCACCACCACCTCAGTCTCCTCCCTTTGAGCCAGTTCTGTATCCAAATATCTAGTTCTCTCTCTACTCTGTATGATCTAACCTTGCTGACAAGTCTACCATGAGGAACCTTGTCAAACACCTTACTGAAGTTCATATGGATCATGTCCACTGCTTTGACCTCATCAATTCTCTTTGCTGCTTCTTCAAAAAACTCAATCAAGTTAGTAAGATAGGATTTCACACACACAAAGCCAGGTTGACTATCCCAAATCAGTCCTTGCTTTTCCAAATACATATAAATCCTGTCCCTCAGGATTCCCTCCAACGACTTGCCCACCACTGATGTCAGGTTCACCGGTCTATAGTTCCCTGGCTTTTCCTTACCACCTTTCTTAAATAGTGGCACGATGTTAGGCAAAGTCCAGTCTTCCAGCACCTCATCAGTGGCTATTGATGACACAAATCGCCTGCATCTTTTCTCTATCAGGCTTCACCAGACCCATTGAAGATAATGTTCATGATTTTGTGTAGTTTTTAAGGCATTGACAATATACAGAAAAGATGTAGAAGTTTAGTAGGAAAGAAAATTCTTGTGTGCACATTACTTTTGTTTTCCAGTAATGAACCAAAACAAAAACCTATCTTCATAATCCTGTATTTTCCTCAGTTCAGTTAATAAACTACTCTTTCCCTTTCAAAGTGTAATGGTCTATGCATCAACTAATCTTTGCAATAGGCAATTTCATATTATATAATTTTCTACCATAAGGAGTTTCTCTTATCATCCCTCTTCACCCTCATATTGATCATTTTGATGTAATGATACCATTTCAGTGACAACTCATCCAGTGAATTCAAGGTTAGAAACTTTGATCTTGGAACTGCTTTGCTGAAAAGACAAAAGGCTGGACTTTCCTTTGACATTGAGACCACTTACGTAACGGGTAATGAGTGAAGATGCCTGAATTTCTTCCAGTGGCCAGAGAGGGAGGTGACATGAGTCCTTGGTTCCTTAGTCTTGACTAGACTGCAGATATAAAACAGGTCTTAATTTCTAGTTTTCCCTGTTCACATATCAAAAACTTCACAATGAAATGCTTGCTTAATTTCTTTGCTCCCAATGAAAACAAATTTCAATATCTGAAGTCTCTTTGAGAAGCAGTGTTGCCCTCACTTCTTATAGGAATGGTGCACTTTATTCTGTTAAAAAAAATCGCAACATCCAATGCTACTAATAAGTGGATCATTAATTTTTGAACTAAAAAAGCACATGTGCCAAGTAGCTAGTAATTTCCAGGAAGATTTTGCTCTATTAACACAAAGGATCATTTTTTTGTGTGTGTGAATGATCACCTATTCATATTTAATTAACTTATTTTTCTAATCAATCTGTTCAGAGATGTTATTACATACCTCTGGAGCAGGTGGGACTTGAACCTGGGCCTCTTGGTCCAGAGATAGGAACACTAGCACTGCACCACAAGAGGGCTGTCAAGTGGTTCATATTTTCAGAAACACAAGCACTTTAGAAGTCTAGATTCAATCGAGCCAGACAGGAGTCGAACCTATAATCTTCCAATCCGAAATTAGATGTGTTGCCCATTGCACTACTCGTCCTTCTCAATTGTCACCTATTTAATTTCAATTCAAAGTAATTTCACACATGAGCTATTGAATTACCTAATTGAAGCATGCTATTATTACCAAGTTAATGACAAAACAATTTATCGGGGACCTGAAATCAACAAACTTTTGACTACGGGGTTGAAACTGTGAGGCAGACACCTTGCTCTTGATTTGTTCATGTTGCAAACTCTTGCAACCTCCCAACATGTTTGCAGAGGTCATGTTATGAAGGATGAAAGAGAGTCGGCATGAATTTCTCAAATCTGGAGCGACTTCTGGTGGAATGAAGTTTTACTTTGGTGTAGTCTGCTTTTCACTCTCCTGTAATGCTGCACTTATTTCATTGATCCAGAGTTAGGGCTTAGCCTGACCTCAGAGCAAGATACAGTAATGTCTCTGGAGTCTCATTCCACTTGGGGTTAACATTCCATAGAGTAAAGGTCAAGCATAGTGCCAAATTTAAGCAAAACAAGGTGCTGGAGAAACTCTGCACGTCTGGCAGCACCTGTGGAGGAAGAAACAGTATGGCTCTTCCTTGAAACTGCAAAACTTGATTTAAAAAGTCCTCAGTAGGAATGCCTTCCCAGCATCTTTCCATTTTAACTGGTCTGATCTGACTTTAAATGTTCACAAAGCAGGGACTCTACTCACCTGCACTTTGGAAAAAGCTTGCATTTTGAAATGTTGAGGGAGAGCTCAGCACACATATGCATCCATTAACCCACATAGCTCTCTACTGGGCAGGATAATTAAGGGTTCAAGTCATGCAGACGCCAAGTAATGTGAAAAGGGCACTGAATAGCTGAAATCTGAGCTCTACTTACCAGTCTCAGGGTAGAAGCTGTAATGTAAATATGCTACTCGCTGATAGGCTGCAGAAAAAAGTAACGCAGAAAGAAAGGTTATTTTCCAGAAACTTCTTCCTTCAATCCTGGAACACATCAAAGACTTTAGCCCACTCACTGCTTAGAAATGGTCATCAAGCCACAGGTTTGTTAAGCCACAAGGAGACATGGAGATGAATTACATTGTGTCTGAATTCTATTACCAGTGGATGAATTAATTTTCAATTAGTGAAAATTCAGCCCCTTACTCCCACTTCCAAAATGGCAGCTGGAACGTTTGCAGATAAGAGAGATGAACACATCTTTTTCTCTTTTAAAACCAACCTCAGAAATCTAGACCAACTTAAATACGACAGAAATTTAATTTGAGGATCGGTAGTAAGAGAGATTGGGGAGAAAAAATAAAGGAAAATAGCACAGGAAGCAAAGCTCAAGTATTTTCACTTAAAACCACAGCTTAAGTTTATATTTTAGTTTTATCGGGTTCATTTTGCTATAATAAAGCTTTATCTGCAGTTTGAGTAGATTTTTTTTAACAGCATTGTAATTTCAGCATCAGTGTGCATTACCTGAAAGCAAACAAATCCAGTCGGTTTAGAAGATATAACATTTTCATGGATTTGCTTGTCCACATTGAGAAAACAAAATGGGGTTATAAAATTGACTTATTCTTGTACAACTGCTTACTTTGTTGAGATTACTTAATATTCATTATGGGCCATCCAGTTTTCAAAGCCACCATTTACATTATGTGCTAAATAGCCTTAACACAACACTGAAAATTGTTTGCAGTGGTGAATTGACACTTTATATGTACAGCTTAGGGTAGCACAGGTCATTTATTTCACCATTTCACAATCTACTTTTGGAATAAGAACTTTCCCCTGTAGTCCAGTAAACACAGTGAGCTAAGTTGGCTTTTGGCTCTTTGTGGCACAATGTAGTCATGACACAATGATATCAATGAATGGCTTTAGGTAAGCAGCAAGATTGCTAGCCCATCCAATTGGACTGAACACACTCTTTGTATGGCACAGGCTCAACAATTTTCCAATACTCCAACACAGTCATCAGAATAAAACAATGATCGGAAATAATCTGTAACACAGAAGTCACGCTGAAATTCGAGCTAACACCATGGAATATGCAAGTGCCTTGCAATTCAGTAAATATCTTAGAACACAAGACCATAAGATACAGGAGCAGAATTAGGCCATTTGACCATAAGACCATGAGACCATAAGACATAGGAACAGAAATTAGGCCATTCAGCCCATCAAGTCTGCTCCGCCATTCAATCATGGCTGATAAGTTCCTCACCCCATTCTCCTGCTTTCTCCCCGTAACACTTGATCCCCTTGATAACCTATCTATCTCAGTCTTAAATAAACTCAATGACCTGGCCTCCACAGCCTTCTGTGGCAGTGAATTCCATAGATTCACCACTCTCTGGCTGAAGAAGTTTCTCCGTATCTCCATTCTAAAAGGTCTTCCCTTTGCTCTAAGACTGTGCCCTCGGGTCCTAGACTCTCCTACCAATGGAAGCTTCTTCCCAACATCCACTTTGTCCAGGCCATTCAGTATTCTGAAAGTTTCAATTAGATCCCCCCTCATCCTTCTAAACTCCAACAAGTATAGTCCCAGAGCCCTCAAACGTTCCTCATATGTTAAGCTTTTCATTCCTAGGACCATTCTCGTGAACCTCCTCTGAACCCGCTCCAGGGCCAGTACATCCTTCCTGAGATATGGGGCCCAAAACTGCACACAATACTCCAAATGTGGCCTGACCAGAGCCTTATAAAGCCTCAGTAATACATCCCTGCTTTTATATTCAAGTCCTCTCAAAATAAATGCCAACATTGCATTTGCCTTCCTGACTACTGACTACTTCAGAGAATCCTGGACTAGAACTCCCAAGTCTCTTTGCACTTCAGGCCTCTCAATTTTCTGCCCGTTTAGAAAATAGTCCATGCTTTTATTCTTCTTACCAAAGTGCATGACCTCACATTTTCCCACGTTGTACTCCATCTGCCACTTCTTTGCCCACTCTCTAACCTGTCCAAATCCTTCTGCAGCCTCACCACCTCCTCAATACTATCTTTCCCTCTACCTATCTTTGTATCATATGCAAACTTAGCCAGAATGCCCACAGTTCTTTCACCTAGATCATTAATGTACAAAGTGAACAGTTGTGGTCCCAACACTGACCCTTGCCGAACACCACTTGTCACTGGCTGCCATCCTGAGAAAGACCCCTTTATCCCCACTCTCTGCTTTCTGCCAGACAGCCAATCCTCTATCCATGCTAGCACATTGCCTCTAACACCTTGAATCCTTATCTTATTCAGCAGCCTCCTGTGTGGCATCTTATCAAATGCCTTCTTGAAGTCCAGGGAGATAACATCCATTGGCTCTCCATGGTCTACCCTGCTCGTTACTTCCTCAAAGAATCCTAGCAGATTTGTCAGGCATGACCTCCCCTTGATGAAACCATTCTGACTTTGCCCTACTTTAACATACACTTCTCAGTATTCAGAAATCTCATCCTTTGCAATGGACTCCAAAATCTTACCCATGAAATCAGGTCCACTCTGCCATTTGATCATGGCTGATACGTTTCTCAACCCCATTCTCCTGTCTTCACTCCATAACCCTTGATCCCCTTACTTGTCAAAAACCTGTCTATTTCTGTTCCCACTAGCCAGGCTGAGAATCAGCGTGATATTGGAGACAAAGGGATATCATTGTCATCAGTAATACTTGACAGGTCAGTGATTTTATTCTCCTCCAGCCCCCCATATCAATCAGCATTTCATTTTTGTGGGAGTGACTTGGCTCACTCAGTTACTCTCTTTCCTCTGAGTCAGAATGTTGACAGTTTCAGTCTTCTTCAAAAATCAAACACTAAAGGTCAGTGAAATTCTGAAATGGTAGAGGTGCTGCTTTGAGTGGTGTATGAAACTGCTGCAGCCCACTCTGCCAATCTGATCGGATGTAATGGATAGCGTGAAACTATTTGATAAGGAATCGGGGAGTTGTTTCAACATGCTGATTAATGTTTCTTCCTCAACCGAGATCATCAAAAATGGATTAGCTGGTTTTCTGTCTCATCTGCTGCTTGTGGTACCATGCAAAAGGTGCAATTAAATGGCTCTACATGCTTCAAAATATCTTGCAACTGTGACAAGATATGATCCAAGTTCCTCTATTTTTCTGTCACACTGCTGCCCTCTAAGGACCAGTTTTTGAAATGGGGACAGGTCCATAGGCAGCATGGGAATGTCATACATATGAGTGTGCACAAACACATCTCAAGCATATGCAACCTTTCTGACCAAATCTAAAGAGAGCACAATGGAAACGGGCCCACGTATTGCCAATTTGATTCTACCAGAAATGGTTACGCAATGGAAGCTGGCGTAGAGAAATAGTATGCTATTTATCTCTCCCAAGCTGTTTTAATTGAGGACTCTTTGCGTGGTATTCAGCTGCTGTTTTGCATAATTGAATCTGCAAGTCTGTTTGTGCATTGCAGACGTTAATCTGTTTGTGTTTGTTTATGCATAGCACAATAAGACGTCATTAAATCACAGACTGGCAACTCACAAAACCAGACAATCAGATGTCAGTGCTAGGCTCCAATTTGAATCCAGTGCATTTTGAAATTCGTTGAGGAAGATGCTGTTCACTATTTGACCTTTTCCTTTGCAGTAATATATTTAACAACATTTAAATCTGCCATTCAGAACTGTCAGAATGAAGCACTCCCCACTCTTGCTTAATCGCTTGTAAAAATCAGCTGTTGGATGAACTTTCTTCTAACTTCCTCCCTTCCCAATGCCTGACAGCCCCCAGACACCACCCCTGCAGCTCTTACACCATCAGTCAGCTCTCTTCACTGTTTTATGACCCACTGCCTCCTTTTCCCATCCTTGTAAAGTGCCCCATCTACTGGCTTTGGTGAGAACTGATCAAATGTGCATAAAAAATCAGAGACATACTTATTTAAAAATCAACTAGATCTCGGATTCAAAGTTAAAACTACTTGGATGGAGCTCAGCTCAAGGCTGAAAATCCAAATCATATCCAATGGTGGGCAATAAGAAAGCAAACGTGAACACAGTCAAGTGATTAAGCACACCGCTACTCTCGGTCCTTCAAAAGGACACTAAGATTCAGAACTGATATTATAGGATACAGATATAGTCATCTTTCAGTTTCTTTCTTTGTTATTTCAGTGAAATTTCACCAAAGATCCTCAAACAGCATCTTCCAACAAATGACCACTTCCATCCAGAAGGACAAGGGTAAAGGATATATGGGAACAATACCACCTTCAAGTTCCCCTCCAAGCCACTCACCATCCTGACATGGAATTATATCGCTGTTCCTTCACTGTCGCTGGGTCAAAATCCTGGAATTCCCTCCGTAATGGCATTGTGGGTCAACCTACAGCAGGTGGACTGCAGTGGTTCAAGAAGGCAGCTCACCACCACCTTCTCAAGGGGAACTAGGGATGGACAATAAATGCTGGTCAGCTAGTGACACCCTCATCCAACAAATGAGTAAAACCAAGCAGGGGTCCTGGCTATTTTGTTTTTAAAGGTTAACACATTCTCAAAATAGTAGGGAGAGGAATTTTAAATAAGAGACTCACGGATTTGAAGAAAAGGTTAGTGATTGCAGGATGATTTTGTGACTAGAAAACTCTTTCTTTGGTGTTCCAAAGGGTTCATTACTGAGTCCCTTGCTGTTCATGTTACATATAAATTATTTTGTCTTAAATGTAGGGATGTAAGATGAAAATGTTTGCAAATCAAATGAGAATTGGCCATGTGGTTGATAGTGAGAAAGACTGCAGCAGACTGTAGTAAAATATGGACGAACAGTTAAACAAAGGAATGGTAAATGCAATCCAGACTGGAGAAAGGTGAGGTAATGTAATTGGGCTGAGCAAGCAAGGTAGGGGAATACAAAATAACTGTTAAAAATCAGAGAAGTATAGGAGTCCTTAAACTGCAAGTCCATAGGTAATTGAAGATAATGGATAAGGATGACTGCAGAAAGAAATTCTGCTACCATGGTCCAATCTGTATTTGGCTTGGTTTGTCCCAGTCCCTTTGGTACTGATTCAGTTGGTAATGCTTTTCTGCTCTATTCTGTCTGTAATCTGGGCATTGGAATGGTAGTGTTACTCATTATTTACATTATATACATTGCCTTAGCCGAGAACTATATCTCTCGAAATACATAGCGTTGCTTCTCCCGCAGTCTTCTTTGCAGACACAATTGCTTAATTCCATCATTAGTTTTATCACTGACTGATGAACATTAATCGCCTTACTCCACAGGTAGATAAGTTAGTGGAGATGATTGACAGAATACTTTTCTTGAATTACGAAAGCATGGGATATAAGAACAAGAATGTGATGGTAGCATTCTTGTCTAATATGCTAGATAGGACACAGCTAGACATTGTGTTTCAGTTCTGATTATAGCAATCCAGGAAGAATCTACTCGCAGTGAAGGGGCACAGAGGAAGTTTATGAGGATGTGGTCTATATTGGAATATTTTAGATCAGAGAAAAGGCTGCGGTTGCTTTATTTGGAACAGAAAAGATTTAATTGGATTTTAGAAACTTATGAGAAGCCTAGATGGAATGAATAGGAAGGACTCATTCCCTTTTGCAGAGATGCAAATAACCAGCGGGGGGGGGTGGGATAAATTTAAAGTGTTTGGTAAAAGGATTAGAGGAGAGCTAAAGAGAATATTTTTAACTCAAAGTTAAAGGAAAACTTTCTTTCAAGGAATAGTTGAGGCAGAAAACCTCTTCACATTTAAAAAGCACTTGGATGTGCACCTTAAGTGCTGTAACTGATGGGGTTACATAATAAAAGCTGGAAAGTGAGATTCTGCTGAATACTTATGTATTGGCTGACACAGAAATGATGGGCAAGTGCTCTCCTTCAACATCAAGTTCTATGATTCTATGAATGTGTTCAAACACTCGGATCCCAAAACGAAACTCAAGGGCCAAAATATCCTCAATAGAAATCATAGAGACACAGAATGATACAGCACAGAAACAGACCGTTCGGCCCAACTCACCTGTGCCGACCAGATATCCTAAACTGATAGAATCCCATTTGCCAGCATTTGGCCCATATCACTCTAAACTCTTCCTATTCATGTCCTCATCCATGTGCCTTTTAAATGTTATAATTGTAACCACATTTGCCACCTCCTCTGGCAGCAAGTTCCATTCACGCACCACCCTCTGCATGAAAACGTTGTCCCTCAAGACCCTTTTAAATCTTTTGCCTCTCACCTTGAACCTATGGTCTCTAGTTTGGAACTCCTCTATCCTGGGAAAAAGACCTGGCTATTCATCCTATCCATGCCCCTCATGATTTTTTAAACCTCTCTCAGGTCATCCTCAGCCTCCTATTTTATCTCCCAAAATCATGATGTTGGGTTTGGTTGAAGGTAACTCTGGTCAAGGATAACGTAGTATCTCTTAGAATCTACCCAGTGACATAATTTGTCCTACTTAACTGATAGGCTCACCCATTTGGGTGCAGCTTATTTAGTGTCTAACTCATCTCAATTTCTCCAACGGATATGTGTGTTACCTTCACAATCAGGGATTGCTCAGTGAGTTGAAGAATCTGTTTGTAACGAATAACTAATCTTTAGGACCAGCCAAATGTCTAATGATTGATGCAGTCATCCTCATTCTGTGACTAAGAATCCAGTTCTTTAGCCAACAGGCCATCAATTGAGGCTATTTAAAAATATTAGTTAGGCCAATGTGTGCTATTACTCTGACTAAGCCAACAGTGAATTCTTTAATGGATACTTTAAAAGCAGCCTGACTGGCTGTACATCATCCTACCAACAGGCTCAATTTATGCATTTAGTGAAGGATTGTCTCTAAACTTCTCAATCAAATGCAATGGTTTTTAGTGAGCCTCAATTATGTTCAACTTGACGAAAGGTAAGCAGTCAAACTTTTCATATCTTTAAAGTACACTCTCAAACAGGGACAGAAACCAACACAAGCAGGAACTTGCAATGGCAGCAAATGTCCGGCTCGGACTTGAGCAGATGAGCTGACCCGAGATTTGCAATTTGCAGGCACGGTAGCAGAAAATCACAGGAGGACGTGCACAATAAAACTGATGATTAGGAAGTAACTGGAGTGAAACAGAAACAAGGAACATGGCAAAACAAAGAAAAATAAAAATGGGCATGATTGAACTGGATAAAATAACTAAGAGGCAGAAAAAGAGCAGAATAAAAGAGGCAAAATACTAAAATTTTGTTTGCTATAGGTACCGTGAAACATAAGGAAAGAACCAATTTTAGTTCCAAATGAGGGCATTGGCCCTCACAAATCTCATCCTTTAATATAGATAACTCCAATTTCTTTCATCTGATTAGTTCACCAGTTTCATGTTCTCATTGGAGAACCAAGCTGAAAGGTTGGAGATAAAATAATATCAGGATAACAAATATTCAATCTGTACACCCATTGCTGGCAGAGCATTCATATTTCCCACCTTGTAAAATAGACATTTTCCTCTCTATTCAAACTTGTATGGGGTGTGACCTGCAGAGGAATTCAGAGGGAATCGCACCTCGATAAACTTGAAGGCCTTATCATTCTAGATGGTGAACATAATGGGTTTGGGAGGTTCTGTGAAGAAAACTCGTCAACTAACCACAGTGCACCCTGCAGATAGAGCACACTGAAGTCATGGTGACAGAGGGACTGGAGGCTTAAGTCAGTGGATGAGATACCAACCTTTCCTTGAGTATCTGTGGAGCTTCCCCATAGAGGGGAATATCCCAACGTGCTGTACTTAACTCTGTTAGCAACATCTTCCATCCCTTTGTCAATGATTGCAATAAGCCAATAGTGATGATGGGGTTTTGGAAAGTCAGGGAAGTGGGTGAAATTGGCTGAGTTGAATTTGTACTGTTTCTGAAAACTAGATTGACTTGAACAGTTTTCCATATTGATGTAAGTGTGATTATTATAGTTATGTTGACTTAGCTTAACTAGCACTTTGGCTAATCACAAACAACAGATCCTTAACACTATGGCCATAGCCTTTATTGCAACCAAAAAAATTGGATGTGTTGTGGGGTTATGTGTAGTACACTGGTATTTCTGAAGATGGGGACTTGTGTAGGGAAACAAGAATAATTGTCAGTCAGCACTTCTGGCTGAAGATGTTTGTAAATGTTTTAGCCATGTCTATTGTATTCACATGATGAGATACACTATCATTGAGGATTGAGTTTTACATGCAGCATCTTCCTCCATTGGCTATTTAATTACTCACTTCCATTCATGACTGGAAGTGTCAGGATTACAGAGTTTGATCTGATCTACAGTCCTATGACATAGCTTCATTCATAGCTTGATAATTTTCGTGGTTTGCATGTAACTGTAATAGCTTATTGTTATTTATGAAATGTGTTAAAATAGGGACAGATGAAGTTGGAAGGAGCCTAGAATGTTTATATGTATTTCTGAAGAAGGGTCCCGGCCTGAAACGTCAACTTTCCTACTCCTCTGATGCTGCCTGGCCTGCTGTGTTCCTCCAGCTCCACACTGTGTTATCCCTGATTCCAGCATCGGCAGTTCTTACTATCTCTGATGTTTATATGTATAATGCTCAGTGTGTTTAACCAATGCAGAGAAACAAATAATAAAGCCAATTTTGTTTTGTACTAAATTATAGGACTTGGCCATCATTAGCCAGGACAGTATTTACTGCCCATCCCTAACTAAACCCTCCAAAACCTTAGGCATCTCTAACTATCCTTGAGAGGTTGGTAGAGAGCTGTTTTATTGAACCACTGAAATCCATGTGATGTAGATGGACTGATAGGGCTGATAAGGAGGAAGTTCCAGGATTTTGAGTCAATGAGAGGGAAGGTACAGTGAGGCAATTGCAAATTGGGATGATACATGGCTTCGAGGTGAACTTACAAGAGGTGGCATTGCCATCTATCTTGTGCCTTTGTCCAGTTGCGGGTTTGGAAAGTACTTTTAAAGCCTTTGTGAGTTGTTGCAGTGCATCTCCAGCTGACACACATAATTGACACTATGCTTTGATGTGGTGGGAGTGAATGCTGAAGGTATTAGATGGGTTGTCAACCAAGTGGTCTGCATGTCCTGGATGGTGTTATGCATCTTGAATGTTGTTGAAACTGCAAACATCTAGCAAAGTAGAAAGACTTCCAACATAGTCCTGACTTGTGCCTTGTAGATGGTGGGCATGCTTTGATGAGTCAGGTGTTGTATTACTCCCTGCAGAATTCACAATCTCCAACCTGCTCCTGCGCCCACCGTATTATATGGCTTGTCCAGTTCAGGTTCTGATCAATCGTAATCTCTGGCATGTTGATAATGGAGGATTCACTGATAGCAATGACATTTTTATGTAAAGGACCAATGATTGGATTCTCTCTTGATGGTCATTGCCTAGGACTTGCATTATGAATATTATTGCCACCCATCAGCCCACACCTGAATGTTGTGCAGGATGGCTTCAGATTTATGGAGTCACGAATATTATTGAACACTTTGTAATCATTAGACCGCATCCCATTTCTAAGCTTATAATGGAGAGAAAGTCATTGATGACGATGAAGATGCAGCTGAAGATGGTTGGGCTGGGAACATTACCCTAAGGAATCCATGTGGTTGAGATAATTGAACCATACAACCAAAACTGTGGGGTACGAATTAGAGAAAGTCATTATCAAATTATCTGGTACTTTGTTCAGAATATACCTCATATACTGTGTTGAGTTCTGGTCACCAATACAAAAGGGATACATATGGGTATCAGACACAGTGCAGAGATGAGCTGTATGACTGATATTCAGTAAAAAATATCAGAGGTTTGAGTTATTAGAGGAATTTAGCTTCTCACCCTTTGAGAAAGGTATCCTTTCTGTACAAAAGAGTAAACTGTGTGAGTAAGTCAAAAACATAGATAAGCAAGACATGACAACAGTAGAACAAACACTAATCCCAATCAGTAAAGTGAGGGCCAAGAATGATGCACAAATTTTCTTCACACATTGTAAAATGAGCACTTGATTACGGTGGCAGAGGGAAAATCCTTCCAGCCATTTAAAAGCCAGTTAGATGCTGCAATACAGGAGGTAGAGTGATTCTTCCTGAATGCAATAAGATGGGATGAACAGTCTGTCTCATCAGTAATTCTCCTGTCATCTTGTGCCATATAGCATATAACTATGATGTAAAGTCAGGTTGAAAATTGCTTAAGGCATTAATTGGATCCCCTAGACACTTATGTCAGTGGAAGCAGCATCAACCTTAATGTTTCAGATAGCAGATACTTGTATTTCTTTCAAAGTACTAAAGAACATTGGCATAGACTGAGTTCTCAGCAAGATTAGAAATGTGTTGTCTCCTGTAAGCAGACACCTCTCCTGAGTAAGTGTGGATGTGTACTTTGTTATTCCCAGCATTTGACTGTGACTGGTAGCCAGACAACAGAAGGGCAAGCTGCGAATTGTGCAGTGACTAGCCTCACTTCCAGTACAACAGCACCAAATGTAAACGGGCCCAAGGGTTGGTGACATTATTTGGGCCCTACTTTGAGTGCTATGTCTCTGTACAAATGTAAATATTCACTGAACAGAATGGCCAGACCTGATTTTAATAGCAGTGGTATTTCCAAGCCAGTGGGAAGGGAGGGGGGTGGGGGGAATTTCAACTATATACTGTGAAATATTAGCTGTACAACAAATTTTATTTATAGTCCATTGGACTATTTGACAGTCTTAACTCCATGTGGGGTAGACAACACTCTGGAATAAGCTGTGGATGCAGGTCAGGAGCCAGAAACTAAGAATACTGATTGTAGATTCAGTTTCCCATAGAAATGGGTAGGTTGGAGTATATGCAATCTCAATGACATTCCAATCCCTGATTGGTGAAATAATGCTTAAGATGCTGACATCCATCACCAATCATCCTTTGTTCACAAATGCATAGCCTTTGACAATAACACTACCTCTCACTGAGTTAGGCATTCAGGGTCACTATATCCCTGGCATTCATCCTTTTATGTCAGCCAGGGCTCCCTGATTGGAGCAGATTAACAGCCCCAATCAGGCAACTCATATTCCATGCGGTCCAGATACAATCACTGCAGTTGGGATCTAATTATCCATCAGGGCGTGGAGCATTTGGATGGGAGTGGTGTTTCCATGCTAAGGAAGGAGTTTCTTGACCCTCTAGCACTGCAGTAAAGGCGGATCGCGACACCTAATGCTCCATGGAGCTGCTGAGTATCCCGAAGCCTGTGAAACCTAACGGGCCAGGACTAAACTTGTATCAGAAATTAGATGTAAGCCTCTCTACCTCATAATAGTAACTAATCAGACATCCTGTTTCCTGAGTGCCTGGTCTTACCTCAAAAAAGCTGGAAATGTGTTGGTGAAGGTCAATTTTGAGATTTGTAACATTCTGATAGAATCCCTACAATGTGGAAACAGGCCCTTCAGGCCAACAAGTCCACACTGACTCTTAAAGCATTCCACCCAGACCCATTCCCCTGTAACTCACCTAATTTACACATTCCTTACCACTATGGGCAATTGAGCATGGCCAATCCACCCAGCCTGCACATTTTTGGACTGTGGGAAGAACCTGGAGCACCTGGAAGAAATCCACGCAGAACATTCAAACTCCACACAGACATTTGCCTGAGGGTGGAATTGAACCCAGGTTGCTAGTACTGTGAGGCAGCAGTGCTAACCACTGAGACACCATGCCACCCCAAATTCTATGCTTCACCAGACCCTAACATGATCATTTTGGATATTCAGATTTCCACCTTATTTTCACTGATACTGCTGTCAAGTTGACAACTACAAGTAGGATTATGCACCTGGCATGTTAAATAAATTGGCCACCTTTGGATTAAAGTATGGAGCTAGTAAACAATGGACAAAGACTATACCCTTTAGAATCTACCATTGTGATTTGTTGCAGGTTTATGTGATATTGTTATTGTGGAAACTTGAATTTTAAAGTGGAGTTCAATGAGATTGTAGCCGTATTTCTGGGAAGGTTATTTTTTCAAAACTGTCAGAAACTCATTTTGTTTTCACACTGGATCAAAACTGTGATTCCAAAAAACATGCAACTTAAGTTGAATGACCAGCAAGACACTTAATGAGACAATTGTTGAAGATTTTATGAATTTAAACTTTCACAATCTACAGTAAAAGAAGTTAGAGGCCAGAACAAGCTCAGTTGAGAAGAAAAGATTCTTACCAGCAGATGCGCTGTTTGGCAGGCTTGAAGTAGCCAAAGTCAGAGATAATTCAGTGAGTGAGCATGTCTGTACATCTCAGGGAGAGATGGAGGGAATCACATCTGGTGAACATCCAGAAACTCACCAAAAAGACATGCTTGTGATCTCATCAATTGAGTAAGAATAATTAACTTGAAAATAGGAAAAAAAGAACTCATTAGGCTTCAGTGTGTGTAAAAGATATTGGTTAAGAAAGGACTGAATTTTTCTTTTTGCTGTTTGTGATAAATTATCTTCTTGACTATTGTCCGTTTTGAAATTGTCTTTTGGAAATAACCATTATTTATTTCCTTTTGTTAAATAAGACCATGTTCTTTTGTTAAAAGAGCATTGACAACCTCATGTGAATATGTTCCAAGGTTGACCACCATGGTAAACAAATTGAAAATCGAATATTTATTCACTATATCAAGCCACATTGGTCCATTAATGCCATCAACTGGGATCATAACAAATTGGGGACTCTTGGTATGATAGAAATCCATTGAAATTAAAAAGGATCAGCAAGTCTTAAAAAAAAACAAGTATGTGGAGGTACTGGATATTAAAAAAAAAGTAGTGTTATTGTGAAGTATATTACACAGATAGGACTTTCAGAATGGTTTTGACTGAGACTTTTCTGACAGTAGAAAGTATGACAGTGGATTATTTAAAATCCTTGTTTAAGGCTACACTGAAATGATTAGAAGATAAATTGAATGTAGAAGTGAAGGCAGGATTTTATAAGGATGTAATGTTTGAAAAATGATTACTCACCATTTAGAAAAGAAAGAGAAATTTGAATTTCAAGTATTACAACTTGAATGAGCTAAAATTCAATTAGAAATGAAAACAAAAAACTCATTTGGAAGGAAAATGGCAGAGAAAGAAAAATGGCAAGATAGGAGAAGGAAAACAAAAACAAAGAACAATAGAAAGTTTAGAGAAAAAAAAGAGAAGAGAACTGGAAATAAAAAAGCTTGGACTGACCAGTGAGGAGAAATAACAACAAAGGTAAATCAAAAGAGGATGGGAAAAATGAAAGGGAAATGGTTTTAAAAGAACTTGAATCCCAAAGAAAGAGAGAGAGAGTGTGTCAGACAACATGACTTGGCCAGAGGAAAGGTTAGAGTAAAGTCATAAAGAAGACATAGTAGCTAAGAGAATGATTCTGATTCTAATGAGGGATCTAATTCAACCAGAAATATTGGTTTATTGCCTAGATTTATAAAAGATGTAGTGGAAAGTTATTTCTCCTCATTTGAAAAGATAGCTGGGAAGCTGAAGTGGCCTAAATATGCCTGAGCTTTCATGTTAGAGGGTGTTTTGATAGGTACAAGTATGAATCTATACAAGGCTTTGTCAGAAGAACAATCTGCAGACTAGGAAGCTAGTAAGACGTAATGACTCAGTGCTTTTGAGCTTTTCCCTGAATCTTATCAATTAAAATTTAGGATGAAAGGACTGAAACCTAATCATACAATTGAAGAATTGGCAAGGAACACATGCATCAAGAAATGAGAGAGAAAAAAAAAATTGAGAATGTGAGGAAAATCATCATGTTGAAAAATGCCAATACATTTCACTGATAGGGCCATGGGGACTGTTACAGAACAAAGAGATCTAGGGATATAGGTTCATAGCTCTTTGAAAATGGAGTCACATGTAGACAGGGCCTTGAAGAAGGCTTTCGGCATGTCAGCTTTCATCTGTTAGAGCATTAAGTATAGGAGATGGGATGTCTTGTTGCAGCTGTACAAGATGTTGGTAAGGCCACATTTGAAGTACTGCGTGCAGTTCAGATCACCCTATTATAGAAAAGATATTATTAAACTAGAAAGAATGCAGAAAAGATTTACTAGGATGCTGACTGGAGTGGAAAGTTTGTTTTATCTGGAGAGGTCGGATAGGCTAGGACTCTTTGTTCCTGGAGCATAAGAAACTAAGGGGTGACCTTATAGAGGTATATAAAATCATGAGAGGCATAGGTAAGGTAGATAGTGGACAGCTTTTCTGCATGGTAGGGGTATCAAAAACTAGAGGACATAGGTTTAAGGTGAGAGAGGAGAGATACAAAGAGGGGCAATTTTTCACACAGTGAGTGTCTGGAATGCGGTTCCAGATGTCGTGGTGAAGGTAAGTACAATTTTGTCATTTAAGAAACATTTAGACAGGTACATGGATGGGATAGTTTTGGAGGGATAGATAGCAAATGCAGGCAAATGGGACTAGCTTAAGTTGTGAAAACTGGGCAGTATGGGCAAGTTGGGCCAAACAGCCTGTTTTCATGCTGTAGACCTATGTTGGTAGCCTAAAATAACTACTTAGATGAGCAACAAGTTTATAGTTTTGAGAAGCAGTTGACCAGGCAGATACCTATGATATTTCTTACAGCCAGTTACATGTGGGGAAATGATTATATGGGAATCAACAAAGAAACTGAACAATACAAAGTCTGGGGATGGAAAAGGCACTTATCTAGGGAACGAGCAGATGCTTTTGTTTAGCCAAATCTGGAAAGAATTTTTACAACGTGAATGAAATGTTTGATCAGTAACAACGAACAAAATTGTTATTAAATTTGGCTGAAGTCAATTTGCTAAAGCAATAGTGACTGTTTGGGCCCACACAAGTAGCGCCTGAAGAACCTAAACAAAAGGCTATTTTCACTTTGCCTGTACCTAAGGCAAAATGAAAAATTTTGCAATGTATTGGCATAATTAGATTTTATTGAAAATGCATCCAAACTTTCAGCAGAGTAGAGGCTCATTTGACAAGTTTATTAAAGAAAAATAAGAAAGTTGACTGGAGAAAAGAATGTCAGATGACCTTTGACAAATTGAGAACTATGCCTAGTACTGAAAAAAGAATATGATCAGACAGTCCTTCTGTAACATTGACCTAATCCAGTATGTGTCAGAGAGCAGGGAACCCCTGGAACATGAATGGAAAATTCTTCTTAACTAATATTCTGGGTTTTTTTATGACTCATAGAATAAATATTAAAGGGCTTTAGCTTGTTTTCAGTTTATAATAATCAAGGGTAGACTTTTGGTTTAGAACACTCAGAGATTGAAAACTTTTAGGAGGTTCTGAGGAGACCTTACCGGAATTAGAAGCAAGTATAGTTTCTGTCCTAAGAAAGGAAGCTGTTCAGAGCAGTTAATAGAATACATTTTGTCAGGAGAAAAGTTCTATTTGTGCAACTTCCAGATGAGAGTATTGGGTTAGGAAACAATTAGAAGCTCAGAAGATCTAACCTCTTAGTTTAATGAGCATTCATGTAAAAATGGCTTCACAGTTTACAGGCCAGAAGTTTGAGAGAATCAGTTAAGGTAAACTTAAAGATTTGTTATAGGGTGTAATTTCTCTGGATTTAAATCATTGTAAAGTGATGGTGTGGGTGAAGAGTTGAAACTTTTTTTTTGCTGTATGCTTTATGATTTTTTTCCAACTATGTTCTATGTCTTGATAGCTTGTTTTTTTTTGCTATCTGTTGCATCTGTTGCATAATATAATTCTGTTCTGTTGTTAAAGGAAGTCTGCAACCTTGTGTGAGTATGGCTCTATGAATGGCCAACACATGAATTAAAATGAAAATAAAAAAGAAATCTACAAAGCCAGGTTTCATTCCAAGGTCTGACTTGCCTAATACTACCATCGGCTAGGACCATAACACAATTTAAACTAACTATTGATGCCAGTGATGTTGGCGTTGGTGCAGTGTTATTACAGGAGGAGGAGAAAATAATTTAATGCTCACTTAGTTATTTTTCATTAAACTAAATTCACGCCAACAGATGTGTTCAAAGATGGGAAAAGAGACACTGAAACTACTGTTGACTGTACTACATTTTGAAGTTCATATACATTCACCAACTCTGCAGTGTTTGTTATTTATACAGAACAAATCATTCTTTTTAAATAACTGAGATTTTATAATATAAATCTGAGACTGAATCATTGGAGTTTAATGCTACAAATATATGATTTGAAAATCAGTAATGTTGCAGGAAAAGATAATATTACAGCAGATGCTTTATCAAGATCAAAAATGGAAGAAATAGATGTCATGATCAATGTGGACTTGTATAGAATATCATAGTATGTATCATAGAGTCATACAGCATGGACACAGACACTTTTGTCTAAGCAGTCCATACCAACCATAATCCTAAATTAAACTAGTCCCACCAGTCTGCACTTGGCCCATATACTTCCAAACATTTTTTATTCATGTACTTATCTAAATGCCTTTTCAACTTCGTAACTGAATCTGTGTCCACCACTTTCTCTGGAAATTCATTCTACACACTAATCACAATGTGTGAAAAAAAATTGTCCCCATGTTTTTTTTTAATCTTTCTCCTCTCGCCTTAAAAATATACCCCCTAGTTTTGAAATTCACCACCCGAGGGAAAAGACACCTGCCATTCACCTTATCTACACCTTCATGATTTTATAAACTTCTATAAGTTCACCTCTCAACCTCCTACACTATTTCCAGCCTGTCAGCCTTTCTTTATAACTCAAACCCTCCATTCCTGGCAACATCCTGGTAAATATCTCCTGAACCTTCTCCAGCTTAATAATATTAATGTGAATACATTATTGCTGCCAAAGTAAAATACAATTTGCAACAGAGAAATTTCAACAGGAAATGAAAATATCTCTTTAAGATACTTTTTTTCATTTTTATGGGGTTCAAGGCATGATGTAGATTTGTCGAATATTATTATTGTATGGAGCCTTGGATTATGAAGTAGTGCTGAATGATGTTTTGATATTAATTCTTGGAAGGTGACATGTTTTGAAAAGGTCAGAAATTCATTGTATTTTAGCACTGGTTCAAAATAGCCTTTCCAAGAAAACATGCAATCTAATTTAAATGACCAGCAATCCATCTAATGAGATAATTGTTCAACTGTTTACTAATGTCAGCTCTTATAATCCTCACAGAGATCAGTGGCCAGAGATCAGAAACAGGTTCAGATTAACAGAAGACATCTATACCATTAGATGTGCTGTTTAGCAGCCTCAAACTCATCAAACATGGAGAAAATTCAGCAAGATAATTTTTTTTATATTATGGAGAAAGATGGAGAAACGCACATGTGGTGAATGTACAGAAAATCTCTAAAAGGAATTGCTTGGCTTATCAGAAGGGTAAGAGATCTGAAAGTGAAAATTGGAGTAATACTCCACTGGGCTTGACTGTCTGTATAGGACATTGTTGGGAAAATGGTCAAATAATTTTCTTCCTAGTTATTTTAATATCTTTCCAAATTATCTTTTATTCTTCTTTCATGTAGTAAACAAATAATACTTTGTCGAAGGAATATTGACAGCCTCATGTTATGTGGTCAATCACTGATTACCATAGCAACCAAACTGCAAAAATAAAACTTATGATCTATCAAGCTAAGTTTCAGTCTGGAATCTCACCCATCCAATATCACCATTAATTAGGATCATAATAATGAAAAAATGCTGTCTGTGTAGATCATTACCAAATATGTTAAATGATGAGGAAGGTGAGACTGATGTGAGGTATTCCTTCAATTTCAATTTCTCAGAGTACAACTGGATTGGGAGTTGAGGATGTCTCATTCAAAGTGTTGGACAGCTATAACATTAAATAGCATTTTGAAGGTAAATTCAGTATGTATTCTATTTAGTTCCAGTATTATATTCTTGATATATTTGTTGGTTTAAACATAATACTCACAGATTATTTTTTGTTAATAATATTTTGTAACTCATTTGTTCAGTATTAGATAGGTTCAGCTCAGCTTATGGAGAATTCTAGTTCTTCATTATCTTCTTTGAACCTTTCGTGGACTGTTATTTTCCTTCTTATGATGTTGGATGAACCATTGCCCACATAATTTATTCCTGTCTTGGGAACTACCAAAATTTTCTTTCTTTCTTTTTCTAGAACTCACCTTCACTGCAATGTAAATCTTCTTTGCAACCCGTGAACGAAACAAAACAGCATGATTTATTTCATCTCTATGCACCTTTCAATCCAAAACCTAATTATGTAATCCTCCAGCATAATTACTTGTTTTATATTAACCGCCAGTGACACATTTTCCTCTAGGAACATTTGTCTGTGTCCTTTTTATCGTCATTTTTCATCAAGATACAAACTCCATTTCATTTAAGTCTCATGATTCATCTACCGTGCACTTCTTGCCCATCAAACTTAAAAAGAATGATTGATGTAAAGTTCTCTCTCATACTTTAAAGCAAGGTATAAAGAAACAAAAGGAGCTCTTTGGATTCGACAGAAAATGCTACGATAACAGAAAGTACAGGAAGCAAAAATTCTACAATCTTTTAATTAAGCTTGCGGAAGACTGAGCTTAATCTCTTGCCTAGATGGTAATTAACCTTGAAATGAACTCATTCAGTGTTTACCTAGCAACAATCAGATTTTATAGTTTTAAATGCACATAGTTTCTCCTGAGAAGAATAACAGACTGGTATAACATTGGTGGAGATAACGGAGAATAAATGACAGGTCAGAGGCAGAGATTGTGTTGTATACTGATGAGCCACGCAGCAGAGATAGTCATCTCTGGAGATGATTGACAGAAAAAGTGAAAGTGAACATTAGTATTGATATGTAAGTCCTTCAGGACCCCAGAGAAAACTGACCCCAGAGCTGCATATCACTGGACATAGAAAGTGACAATGTGGGTGAAGTTAGAACACATTGGAGACTAGGAGTAGAAGGAATACTGGAAGATAAGAAACTCTCTGGAAGAAGCATTGCAAACACATGGACATAAACAAACAAAGATGATAGCTTATCTTTACCAAATAAAATTATAAATCAGAGCTTGGTATATATATGAATACCATATACAGTAGTATTTAGTATAAGAGTGTAATACGTAGTGTTACTTCGAAACCTAAGATTGAAGACAGTTCTTGACTTTGTCTTTTCCTTGACCAGCCTGTGTTGAACCCAGAGTCATAGTTGGCATCAATCCACATGATGAAAGATGTCTATTTGTTCCACTCAGCTTTTTGATATTACTACCTCAAACGATATGAGAAAGGCCATTGCATATAATGGAGCAATTTTGCTTCCTGCAATAAGAGATTCAGTAATGGGGAAGAGTTAATGGATGCCATTTGCTCAGATTTATTGGGTTGGAATTTGCTCAGAGATACTTGTGTTCAGGGCCTGATGCAAATACCAGATTAGAAAGTGTAACTGTGTTTCATATGTACTTGAAAAATATTTATATTTCCTCAATCATTTCTACCTATAACTTACAGCTTGTGCACAAACATGTCTTAACACAACTCCAGCTCCAGAAGGGATCATACACACTAAATTTCTGCAATAATGCTGGGGGCGAATGGAGGCCAAAGTTGTAGGTGCAGCAGGAAACAAAAGTCGTTTTTGATGCTGAATTTTGATTTTTTTTTAAGTCAAAATTAAACATCAAAACATAACTTATTTTAAATGCAAAAAAGTTATTGTATCTTCTTAAATTATGTTATTCTTCTTGGACATGAGTGATAACTTGAAACTATCATTTCCATGCTCAAAGATGAAATATATGCTTCAGGTCCTGTCAGCATAAGCTAACTTTCTCCTAAGTTTTACAACCTAGTTTTGAATAATGAGATTAGCACACAGAAATGATGGTCAGGAATACACCATTCGACCCTTTCAGCCTGCTCCACCATTCAACATGATCATGGCTGATCCTTCATCTTAATGCCATATTTTCATTTTTGTCCCTTATTCTTGAGATCTTTAAGGTATAAAAATTGCACAACTCCGTGTAATTTGCTGTCAGCAAAATAGCTACACAATTGACCATTACTGCAGGCATAACCTCCCAATTCACTCCAATAAGAAATTCTACCTCACAATGTATTCATCATTTTCGGTACTTAGAATTTAATAAGTGGAAAGATATGGTATAATTTTTTCATAGCAAGCCTGTTGGACATACTGTTCTGCTTTTCCTCCCACTTACAAATTTATCACTAGTGACATTTCTCTTTGAACAACCATCAACATAACATTTTGGAATCCTCAACCCCTACACCTACAACAAAAACAAAATTCAAAATTATGTAGGATTTCATTAGAGTAGATGGGGAGGAAAGCAGTTTCCATCAACTTGAGTGTCAATAACTGAAGGACACAGTTATAAGACAAATGGCGAAAATGATAAGGATTGATGAGAGAAAAAATCATCATGTGGTAAGTTATGGTAACCTGAATACATTACTTAAGAGGCAGCTGAAGCAGATTATTAGTACTTTTAAAAATGAAGTTGGAAGGGTTATGAGGAAAGAGCAAATGTTGGGAATACTCAGAAAACTTGATCAAAGAGCCACAGGAGGATGATGGGCTAACTGGCCTATTCTGTAAGAGTCTTGGATTCTATGATGCTGGAAATACCAGGATAATTGAATCTTTGTAGACTGAAGTCAATCAATTCTATTAGGTAACAGTATCTAAGGATATAGAACTCAGGAGATTAAATAAAGCTGCAATACATAATTTAAAGGCTGAATAGGTTACTTCTGTTCTTGAATTCAATCAGACTACAGTCCAATGGATATATTGAGCACAGAACAGCTGATCTTAAACTGAGCTGAAAGACAGCAGAATGAGAGTTTTAATTATATACATTTCTCAGTGATCTGTTACACTGCTGCAAACCTGCAAAGAAGCTTCTAATAATTTTGACAAAACTTCAAAATACCCCTTTGGTAAACAGCTTGAGAAAGTGTGCAGCATGAATTTATCAAAACGTTGCCTGAACTCCCACAGGATTCATTAGAAGCAGATATTACAAAACAAGGATTTTTGTATTTAAAAGAATAAGGGGTGTGCTGTTTGAATTTTTCATGATGCTAAGGAGAGCAGATAGAGTTGATAGAGACAAACTGCTGTGTTGGTCGGGGAGTTCAGGAATAAGGGAAAATGGCTAAAATGTAGAGTTGGGCCTCTCAGAAGTGAAGTTTGAAAGCTCAAAATAAAAATCATCTTGGGATTGAAACCATTCTCTCTCCACAGATATTACCAGACCTGCTGAATTCCCCAGTGCTTTCTATTTTAATATTTTCCTTCATGTGTACAGTATGAAACGCTGCTCAATGTGATAAATGTTTGAAACTCTCTTCTGCAAATGACTATTGATACCAAATTGATTGCACAGAATTTAATTCACTGAAAATATTTAAGAGATATGGGCAGAAACAAGCTTAAAATGTTAGGCCACCTATCAGTCATGAATTCATTGCCTGGAAACCGGCTCAAGAGGGCAAATGGTGTTGACCATTGGCTAAGGAGACACAGAATTGAAACAGAAGTTACAGGAAAAACTCAGCAGGTCTGGCAGCGTCCGTGAAGTGAAATCAAAGTTAGCGTTTCGGGTCTGGTGACCCTTCCTCAGAACTGCCAGTTAACTTTGATTTCTCTTCACAGATGCTGCCAGAGCTGCTGAGCTTTTCCAACAACTCCTGTTTTCGTTTCTGATTTACAGCATCCGCAGTTCTTTCGGTTTTTATCGAGTCACAAAATTGGATAGGCGAAGTACAAAGATACCCATTGTAATGAGAAGTTACACAGACTGAATACCTCAAGTCTTTTGTGAAGAGGACCAGAAAGATTACACAAAAGATATAGAAAGTGCAATTATGCACTAAGTGCAAGTCAGCTTCACATGAGATTCAAAATAGAAACACTGAGTTGACATTTATGTTTTCTTTTTGCTACGTCTGAGTTGTGTCGTGTTTTTCGGAGGGTCTGACGCATTTGATTTATACCCTATCTTACTGTGCCCCTTGGAATAACTTACCATTCAGAGGATATCACTAAAAGAAGGTCATCCCCTGCATCTGCACCAGATTTAAAAGCCTGCAGTGCACCCGAGCAAGCACTCTCAGTTCTTAACAGCCCTGCATGGGGAGGGTTCTGGAAGTCCTACTATATGAGGTGGTGCCAACATGGGACATCCTCCGCCCACAGAATCAACTGAGGAGGCCATGACACTGAACCATGCTAGGCTGACCTGGGATAAAACCGTCCCAACCATCTGCAGGAATGCCCAGCGTTGTAGAAGGAGGGCCCCTGTCTATCTATGACAATGTCAAGCCAAGCCCTGACTCTAGAACAATGATGTACGTACAGCATTACAATACAATAGAACGCAGACTAAATTGAAGTGAAACGAAATTCCATCAGTAGTTGTTCCAAATTTGGGAACTTCATGCCAACTTTCTTTAATCTCTTCTGTCATGGATTCTATAGACAAGTTGACAGGCCATGAGACCTTACAACGTGAACAAATCAGGGCAAGCTATTTGCATTCCAATTTCAACCGTCAATGATATAGCTGAACATTTGTTGTTTTCAGGTCCTTAATAAGTTGTTTTGTCATTAACTTGGTATTAATAGTGTGCTCCAATGAGGTAATTCAACTGTTCACATATGAAATTGCATTGAATTGAAATTAATTAGGAGACCATTCAATCCCCACTTATTCATATGAATAAAAGCATTGACCCTTGGTGTTAATGGAGCCAAATCGTTGTGAAAATCACTGACTATTTGCCAAATGTGCCTTTGTAGTCCAAAAATTAATGATCCACTTATTTATTGGATGCTGCATTTTTCTTTAACTGAATAAAATGCATCATTTTTATCAGTAAGTACCGGCAACGCAGCTGCTCAGAGAGACGTCAAATACTGGAATTGTTTTCACTGAGGGCAGAAGAAAGAACTTAAGCAAGAATGTTTTGCATCTGCAATCAATGCATGCTGGGCAAGGCCATTGGTAACAGTGATGTTGCTGGGGATGCAAATGGAAGCTGTTGTGTTCTGGTACATGGTGCATCTTGTTCATGTCCTTAATTGTGCCAAAATGCTATAAGCTGACTTAATTCCTGCTCAATTCTTCCCTGAAAAAATACACAGGGGTTAATAGCAAATTAAGCAATTTGGAATGCTGGCCTCTCTAGTGACACTGAGTCCTATGAAAGAAAACTGTAAAACAAAATTCTTGCTGAAGGTTGGTTTGCCAATTATTCTGACTCAGGACGACGACCTCCATAATTTATCCTACATCCTGTCCACTCCATTGGGTGTGACTATTAAATTATCTCATTTGAAATACTGTGAAGAGGCAGGAGGTGAATAAAAACAACAATTTTTCATCCCACAAAGGAATTTGGACTTGACGAAGGAACTGAGGGCATTATTGCTAGGTTTGCAGATGACACAAAGATAGGTGGAGAAACAGGTAATAAAACAGGGGGCTGAGAAGTACTTGGATAGACTAGGAGAGTGGGCAAAGAAGTGGAAAGTGTGAGTTATACACTTTGGTAGGAAGAATAGAAGTGTAGGCCATTTGCTAAATGGGGAAAAGCTTCAGAAATTGAAGTACAAAGGAACTTGGGAGTCCTAGTTCAGGATTCCCTTCAGGTACATGCAGGTTCAGTTAGGAAGGCAAATGCAAATCTAGCATTCATTTCAAGAGGGCTAGAAAACAAGAGCAGAGATATATGCTGAGGCTGTGCTGGCCTCTGGTCAGACAGCATTTGGAATATTGTAAGTAGCTTTGGGCCCCAATATCTAAAGAAAAATGTGCTAGTGTTAGAGGGGGTGCAGAGGAGGTTTATGAGAATGATCTCAGAGATGAAGGACTTGTCATATGAGGAGTGGTTGAGGACGCTGGGTCTGTATATGATGGAACTTAGAAGGATGAGGGGGTATCTGATTGAAATTTACAGTATACTGAGAGCCCTGGATAGGGTGGATGTGTGGAGAAGATGTTTTCACTAGTAGGAGAGACTGGTGCCTGAGAAAATCTTATGGTGAAGAGATTACCCTTTAGAACTGAAATGAGGAGGAATTTCTTCAGCCAGAGGGTGGTTAATCCATGGAATTCATCACCGTAGAGGGCTGTGATGGTCAAGTCATTGAGTGTATTTAAGACAGAGATAGATAGGTTCTTGTTTAGAAAGGCGATCAAGGGTTATGAGAAGAAGGCAGGCGAATGGGCTTGAGAAACATATCAGCCATGATTGAATCACGGAGCAGACTTGATGGGCTGAATGGCCTAATTCTGCTCTTATATCTTATGGTCTAAAAACCAATCAGTTATCAAGCTCACTGAGAGGACACTGAGGATTACTGTTGATTATACAACAGCACTGTGAATGCAGGCAATTATTAGCTGGGGTAGACCTTCTGCTTCTATTGTCTGTTCTTAAATAAAGGTTGAACTGTCATCAAAGTCAAAACAAATTTTTACATTTACCAAAGAAAGCTTTGCAAAAGAAGGCAAATTATTGTGATCAGTTAAGCATGTTTGAGAGTCTCTTGTATCTTCTGCAGTATATACTTTGCCTTCCTTTGGATCTAAAGGGTCGTCAATTTCAGTTATCATCAGGATCATTCACTCTTCAAGAATTAGAGACAATCCTTTATAGATTAGTCATGGGGAAGAATTGTTTTGAGCAGCATTGTGTGTGTTTGAACAATTGTGCAGTGACTTACTTTCATGTCATTTATAGTTTTATTTTGATTTTGATGCAGCTTTGTTGCTAAATTCAAAAACTGGGTGGGAGATGTAAAAGGTTCAAAGGGATTAACTTAGTAGCAATGACCTGAAGCTGGGGAAAAGGTCAACAGATCTATTTCTAGATCCATTTCACCCGTCTTCAAATACATGTCCACCAAAATGACATAAACTTTACTTTCAGAGTTTATTTTATATTGTTCACCACTGTGTGAATAAAAAAGAAATTATTTTACTTTCTTTCACATTTCAGTAAGTGAGCACTCTGAGATTGTTAATGAGTTTTGGTAACTTAAGGTTAAATCAAATTCATTGATTAGAGTCTAGAAAGCTGTGTATTAAGTATTAAAGGAAACAATATTCTGCATGTTGGCAAAAATCAAGGAATATAATGAAATTGAAGACATTTTATGAGCATTTCAGCACTGCATTGTACAGCAAATGCATTTCCTGGTGACAGGGTATTGAGCTGTTCTGGGCGAAACTAAAGTGAACTATAATGTTGAACTATACAGTTGAACTATAACTGCTGGGGAGGAAATGGTCTAGTAGCATTAGCGCTGGACTGCTAATCAGAAACCCAAGTAATGCTCTGGGGACCTGGGTTCAAATCCTGGCCATGGCAAATGGTGGAATTTGAATTCAATTTTTAAAAAAATCTGGAATTAAGGGTCTAATGATGAACATGAAGCCATTGCTGATTGTTGGAAAAACCCATTTGGTTCACTAATGTCCTTCAGGGAAGGAAACTGCCATCCTTATCTGTTCTGGCCTATATGTGACTCCAAACCCCACAGCAATATGGTTGACTCATAACTGCCCTCTGAGCAATTAGGGATGGGCAATAAATGCTGGCCTAGCCAGTGACACCCTCATCTACTGAATTAATGAATAAAAAGCAAAATCATTTCACTTTCTCAGAGGAACATGATCTATGGTCATTTTGGAGCATTACCAATGTCTCTGCCATAAGCTTGAGCTCAGAGATTTTATTGGCCTTCAACACTTGTATCTGACTGCTGTAAATGTCTCTGTGGCACTGTAACTTTTCCAAATCCACAAGGTCCAATAACTTACGCTCCAAATGATATATTCGGGAAGTGTGAATGCTATTTGCCACTAAGCAGCCCAATTCTGAATGTTGTTCAGCTCTTGCTACAGTTGGACAGAGACTTCTTCAGTATCAGAGGAGTCATGGATTGTATTAAAAATTGTGGGGTGGCACGGTGGCACAGCGGTTAGCACTGCTGCCTCACTGTTTCCTCCAGGTGCTCCAGTTTCCTCCCACAGTCCAAAGATGTGCAGGCTAGGTGGATTGGCCATGCTAAATTGCCCATAGTGTCCAGGGACGTGTGGGTAATAGGGGGATGGGTCTGGTTGGGATGCTCTGAGGGTCAGTGTGGACTTGTTGGGCCAAAGGGCCTGTTTCCACACTGTAGAGATTCTATGATTGCATAATCATTAGTGATTGTGGGGAGGTCATTGATGAAGCAACCAAAGATTGTTGCAGCTTGGACAATACACTAAGGAACTCCTGCAGAGATGTTCTGGAGCTGAGATGACCAACCTCCAACAATCACAATCATCGTCCTTTATGCCAGGTATGACTGCAACCTGTGGAAATGTTCTCCTGATTTCCATTCATTCTAGCTTTGGAGTGGCATCACAGAGCTCCTTATATTCATTGTATGCATAATGAAAATCATTCAGTTTAGAAAACAACAGTTGTTCCATCACTTTGTGTGGCAAATAATCAAACATTCTACTGTTCACTGGGTGATTTGACTTCAATGTTCTAGCTCTGATGTAAAGATTATGTCCCACTTTATTGAGTGCCCAACAAAGCAATAAACTCCCTACACCTCTCAATGTCAGAATAACTTTAACAATATTCAAATGATGGCAGCAAAAGACTCCAAGTTAGCAAACTGACAGTTTAACAGTTATTCTGATTATCACTAATTCATTTACAAGTTAAGTAAAAACTTAATTTGAAAGCTGATTAAATAATAATATACCATGGTTATTGCATTCCTACTGCTTGCATCTTCTCTCAGATAAACTTAAAGTTTAATTTCATCCGGCAGCAATAAAATTTCTGTCTTAAAAGAAAATCAGATATTATCAATCTGGTGATTTAATCAATACTTTTGCAGTTCTTTTCCTTATATTTGCTTTCTTATCTATCTGGACACCTTCCCGCTTAACTCTTGTTTCTGCTTTTAATTACTTCTTCTTTTCATTTTGAAAACAATTCATCTCACTCTTGAGTCATTTTCAATGTTGAACCTCTTTCATTTGCCTTAACCGTTATTTTCCTATTCCATTTCATTTCTTAATATTTAGGTGGAGTCTAAAAATTTGTTTTGCATGAGCTTTTTTTGCTGTATTTTGTCCCTCTTCTGAATTATTTTTATAAATTACATGTTGGTTTTCTTTTCCTGTCATTCTTCCATGAGTTTCAAAACTCTTTTTACATATCTCTGTGAGACGATGATATGGATGAATTTTAGTTAAGTATTTAGCTTCTTTCTCTACTGTCATGTCTGTTATCATTCAGCGACCTTCTCAGCCAGCATGTTTGGTCTTTTCTTCTTATCTTTATGTTGTATAAGTTGATAAAGTGAAGCCTTATCCGTTTTTAGCTGAAAATTTCTTTTAGCTCTCTCTCAGTTCCATTAGCCAAGTGCCATATTATCAGATCATGGCCAATTTCTGAAGGACACCATTAACCAGCTCTCTTCCTATTCTTTCTTAGATTGACATCAATTTTACCAGCATGTTGGCGGTGAGATGTAAAACGGGAAGGCTGATGAAATAGCATGATGGGGACAGACGTTGCGTTTTTGCCACCAGAGAAATTCCTAGTGGTTTCTCATTGATAGAAGATGGACTTCAATACATCCAACTAATGGCTTATTAACTGCTACTTTACCAGGCTGCCAGGAGATTACAAGTGTTGGAAATGGGAACATCATTCTCCCCCCTTTTTGGGGTGTCTGCCGGTTACATTGAGGCAACTTCCAAGTGGTTTCCTGAGATGGAGTGGAGGGTTTTCCTTTTTGGAAGCAGTAATCATCTCCGTGACCTGGGACGTGCCACCACTGGAGTGTGCCCCCTCCATGCCCACCACTCCAATCACCAGTTCTGTAGGGTTCTGGTTTGCAAACAGTAATTTGCTGATTTTAGGTGTTTTGAATCATCCCAGATCCCTGGTTCTGACATTGAACTTATTCAGGGAACGTGAAATGAAGAGGCAGTAGACAGGTCTTCCAGGGCAAAAGAATCTCTGTTTACTTAAATACAAAATGGTATGTATAATACAAGAAATACAGGTAAAAGCATTAAACAGTGTAATTAATACAATCAGTTGCACAGAGGACAGTAATTAAATACACCATTAAATTAAACACAGATTAAACTCTATTAAAACCTAAACAGCAGGTTTCATCACATAAACTTTAATCAGGTTTCCTACCCTTGAAGTCCCATACACTGTCACCACCCGCCTTCCCCTCCCTGCTAGCTAGGTTGGAAACTTTGGGGTCTTGGCAATTTAAGAAAAACATGGTTTTGAAGTACAAGTTGCTGTTGGGTTCTCTTGCCGTCAGTTCTCTTGGTTCAGAACAGGCCTGTGTCTGAAAGCTCTTGCTCCTGCTTGGTTTGCTTTACCCATCTCCCCATCTCTGATGTCCCTTGTTGCAATGATGTTTTTGCTTTGAATTTCCAATACAACTTCTTGGTTCAGCTTCTGAAGCTGCGTGTTGGGGCTGGAAGCCTTTGGGGAAACTGTTTGTGCAGCAGCTTGTTGTTGAAAAGGCTCTCTCTGGTGAGACTGGTCATGGCAGTTATACGGACTGTGTGCCCTGTTATCTCCCCTCAAATCTGTGTTGTCCATTGTGTTTCTCGTGTCTCCTTCTGAAGTCTGTAGTGAAGAGTATGTGTAAATGGATTTTCATTGAAGTTGAACGTTTGGTTTCTGTGTAGATTCCATACACAGGGTAGCCCAAGGTATAAAAGTTAGGTCTGGTCTAGCGTGTTAGGTTTGGTTGATTGTTCTCTTAGAGTGGAGGTGTAAGTTAGAACTCCAGGCTGAACAATGGTTTCAGACATCCATCTCTGTGTTTAATTTCCCTAGAGCTCAGCCTAGCTGTCCTCTTTACTTTTAAAAGTTTTGAGAAGTCCAGGGTCTTGTCCAGTATTTTAAATGATGGGGATTTTTGTTCAATCCTACAGTACCCACCTGGCTAGCCCTAGTACCTAGCTCATTTTCTGCTGGCCCCTCATGAGCTCCTTAATATGAAGCCTCCCTCCTTTTAGTTTTGCTGTCTCAGGACTGGCTATCTCTTTTGATAGTGCTGCCAAGGTTAGTGTGTACCAGCGCTCTGATGGTTTCAGTGGCTTGGAGGCACACTGCTATCCTTAATAGATCTCTTAATTTGCTGTGGCTGATAAAATGTGTCAGAGCCTCCGGGGTCATCATTGCTGACTTGGGAGCGGCACTGTGTCCCAATTTTGGGATTCAAAATCTCCCAACAAAATTGCCACCTCAGAGTCCTTCATTGGATCACCTCGAATAGTATTTAAATATGTTTGTTTCATTTGCCAATCAAAAGCAACTTATCATTAAGTTTTTCATTTAAGATTCTTTGCATTTGACTGAAACCAATTGATGGTGGTAATCTTCCTGATACTTTCTACAATAAGTATTAGAGTCATGGAGTCATATAGCATGGAAACAGACCCTTCATTCCAACTTGTCTGTGCCAGCTAGATATCCCACTTGCCAGCATTTGCTCTATATCCTTCTAAACCCCTTCCTGTTCATATAACCATCCAGATGCCTTTTAAATGTTGGCCTTGTACCAGCCTCCACCACTTCCTCTGGCAGCTCATTCCATATACGCACCACTCCTATCTATGCCAATCATGATTTTGTAAACATCTATAAGGTCACTCCTCAGCCTCCGATGCAATGTCCCTCCCTATAACTCAAACACTCCTGTCCCAGCAACATCCTTGGAAATCTTTTCTGCACCTTCTCAAATTTAACAACATCCTTCCTACTAAAAGGCAACCAGAATTGGACGCCATATTCTAAAAGTACTCATAACTATCTTTACAGATATTACCCATGTGAGGAACTTTATTGCCGTAACAAATATTCCACCTACAACAGAGCGAACTACAATGCTTTGGAATCACTTATTTTTTGTTTGACAAAATAAAATAGATAATATCTTGTCAATACCACACACTAATTTGCACTTACCGGACCCTAAACACTTGCATTCCCTCTTGGAATCTCTTTGCCTGTCTGCCTCTGCCCACTTTCTTTCGGATCATTCCTCAAAACTTTTCTCTTACATTATTTATTTGATTCAGTGTCAATATGCAACACTGACAACACTCTTTTGGAACATCTTGTGATGTTTGCAGCACATTAAGGACCATTTTTAATGCAAGTTATTTTCATATATTTCAGAGGACGGTGATTCAGGAAATAACTAATGTTTAGTTTTGTGCATTTCTTAACTTCGACAGTCAAGTTACAGATTATGGATGATGTGAAAGCATTTTGCACTTTCAAAAGAACATAAAATAAGATTTCCTTTTGAATCTCAAAGCACACCTTGTTCTCCCAGTCATTTTCTTTGAGTTTACAGACTTCTTTGTAATACTGAGCACATCAAGACATGAAGCATATCTATTACCACTTTGATTCTTAACATCTGATCTGCAAGAGAAAAATAACAACAATACACCATCTCTTTAAAGATGTTTGAAGACCCTGTTCTGTGCATTCCACCTTGTGCTTCATCAGTACACTCTGGTTTCAGGAATGTTATACCATTGCAATGCCAAAAAATTAAAATATTATTCAAATTACTGACCACACTGACTGTAAATCAACATATCAGTGAGATGGAAATTTTTCAAAATGTTCTCAAGACATAAATAAAAGAAGTGCAGTGGCCTTTAATGCTCTGTAACATTTGAAATTTCATAATGTTGTGACATATTGCACAGTCGAACTTTTTTTTATTCAGTCATTTAAATAAAATCATACACTTCTCAAGTAAAATTGAAAGAGTTCAGCCTGGAGCTCGGTGACCAGTGGTGTTCCGCAGGGATCTGTTCTGGGACATCTGCTCTTTGTGATCATTATAAATGACTTGGATGAGGAAGTGGAAGGGTGGGTCAGTAAGTTTGCCAATGACACAAAGGTTGGTGGAGTTGTGGATAGTGTGGAGGGCTGTATATGTTGCAATTGACAGGATGCAGAGCTGGGCAAAGAAGTGGCAGATGGAATTCAACCTGGAAAAGTGTGAAGTGATTCATTTTGGAAGTTTGAATTTGAATGCAGAATACAGGGTTAATGGCAGGATTCTTGGCAGTGTGGAGGAACAGAGGGATCTTGGAGTTCACGTCCACAGATCCCTCAAAGTTGCTACCCAAGTTGATAGGGTTGTAAAGAAGGCGTATTGTGTTTTGGCTTTCATTGGCAGGGGAATTGAGTTTAAGAGCTGCGAGGTTATGCTGCAGCTCTATAAAACTCTGGTTAGACCACACTTGGAATATTGTGTTCAGTTCTGGTCGTCTCATTATAGGAAGGATGTGGAAGCTTTAGAGAGGGTGCAGAGGAGATTTACCAGGATGCTGCCTGGACTGGAGGGCAGGTCTTATGAGGAAAGGTTGAAGGAGCTAGGACTTTACGCATTGGAGCAAAGAAGGATGAGAGGTGACTTGATAGAAGTGTACAAGATGATGAGAGGCATAGATAGAGTGGATAGGCAGAGACTTTTTCCCAGGTAAAAAATGACTATTACGAGGGGGCATAATTTTAAGGTGATTGGAGAAAGGGATAGGGAAGATGTCAGGGGTAGGTTCTTTACACAGAGAGTGGTGGGTGCATGGAATGCACTGCTGGAGATGGTAATGTAGTCAGATACATTAGTGACATTTAAACGACTCTTGGATAGGCACATCGATGACAGTATAATGTAGGATATGCAGAGTAGTTTGATCTTAGAGTAGGATAATAGGTCAGCACAACATCGTGGACCGAAGGGCCTGTAATGTGCTGTGCTGTTCTATGTTCTATGTTCTATGTACCTGATGTACAAGTGGCCTAAGCTTTGAAGTGATTGCCAGTGGCCACAACTAAAATTGTAGGTCTCCTTCAAAAGCTTACCTTGATGTGAAGCCAGGAAGCTTAGGTTATGTGCTTCAGACTACACAGTATGATTGAAAAACACTCAGCATGATACACCCCTATTCTGATCACTTCCTCCTTCTGACTTAACTGAGAGCTGTTGCCAATGAGACCAGTGACACAAATTGGATTGAGCCAAAGAGCAAGTTCATCTGGAGACTTGGCAGGCAATGGCTCTCCACTCCTTTACTGTGAGGCAAGATGACCAATTAAGGATGATTCTCCAGTCTCCTATGCTGGAAGTGGGTCTTCAGTGATGCACTGTAATGAATTTAGTCTCAACAATTCCTTCTATGTTAGTTATAACAAATATCCATTTCAACTAAGAATATCAACCTATGCAATATCTTTTGCTTTTCCTGCTGATTCTCCCACAAAGCCAATACTTGGATTATTGGATTACAATTGTTCAAGATGAAGAATCCAGTATCCTTTTAGTGAACTGCAGTGAAAGCATCTCCAAGACCTGTGTTCTCCAACAGATTTGAAATTTTGATGATCTCTGAATGGTTTATTGCGTCAGGAATTAATTCAGGCCAGAGTATCTTTGCAAGCTCTTGTAAAATGCAATCCAATCACCCACTCTTTCCTCTACCTCTGCAAATTTTCCCTTTTGAACATTTATCCAATTTTAAGATTACAACAACACACTGTATGAAATATGTCCACCTCTTCATGCCTGTGGTTATTTAGTCACTGATCTCAAATTGGTGGAGACAGAAACACAATTTAGTTAATACTCTTTCTCTCAAAACATTACTTGACTTATTGCGTATTTTCAGAATTTTCTGCTGTTATTTCAGATTTCCACAATCTGTAGTACTTCGCTTTAGTTACTTCAAACCTAGGTTATGTAGTTACCAATCCTCTGTCACTGCAAACAGTTCTACTACATTTCACCTTATGTTTCCCTGCTGTGAAAAGAATGATATCCCATGTTCATCATTGTATGATTCTTGTAAATCTCCCCGAATCTTCTTGAAGAAAATGTGTTCAAGTTGTTGATGTGGACACAAATTTGGAAATAAAAAGTAGGCAAGGAGCACATTAATATTTATCATTTTCCTATGCTTTAATAGCCACAATATGGTACCATGATCTGTGATAAAGTTTGAAGTGTAGATGGGTGCCATAGTGCAAATAATATGATGATAAATAATCTCAGAATGCTTCCTGTGATATTTATTCTTGACAGTTTTTCAAACCTTACAAGGTTCATTTCCTTAGAAAAATATACTTTGTTTTGCGATATGCAAATTATTGTGGACTGAAGGTTTTGAAATTTGACAATCAAGTGATACAAGAGAATGAATGATTCAAGTTGAGGTGCTTTATTTTACTTATTTATGGTGTTGCTAGCTGATAATGGTTATTTCCTGAATCATCGCATATGGCTGAGTCCTTGCTGTTTCGAATGCAATTTTGGAAGTACTGCAATTTTCAGGAGCCTTACATTATGGTAAAAAGGCTGAATTTGTTTTAAACTTACACTGTGTTGCCAAGAAACTTTGCAATTTCAGTCAGATGACAAATAACTGAATCATTGGTTGCACTTTGGAACACACACATGACAAACTAAGTACCATGTCAGAGTAAATTCTACTGAAGTATTAGCCCAGTACATTTTTGCTACTGCTTAATCATTTTTGGCGAGAACAGTTTCAAAGATAGATGATCTGGTGAGAGTGGATTTCCAATGTGACTGTGTAAACTTTTTAACGCAAGGGATAATGTAGAATTTATCACTTTGCAAAGTTTACTCCTGTAATTTTGCTAGAGCTGGGTAACTGAGACTTAAAGTGATTATTGTATTATGAATGGTCCAAAATCTCTCAAAGAGCATTGATGTGTGCTTTTTGCACTTGAGGCACCAATGATAAATGAGAAGAGTTGCTGGCTTACCTTGATTTGACTTTCTGCAGATAGAATTTGCCTTGATATTTGCTTAGCTTGAGCTGAAGGCTGTGGCGTATTTTGGATTCTCATGAGGTCCAACAACTTGTCCTTGCATTGGAAAAGCAAGTGGAGTTTGAGGCCAATTTGCAGCTCACTGACATTTCAAGTTATTTTGTTTGTAAGACTGCGCTCCAAGATCTTGTAATAATAGAGGCACTAATCTTGCCACATTGACCGAAAAATAAAAGCGAAACCAGCAGAATTTCCTACATTGTGCCCAGCCAGTATTAAATTGGCTGACAGGAAAAATGGGTCTGGGAAATTGAATGCTTTTAAGGAGGATTGCTCAAATTTTCACCAATTGTTTCAAACATTGCGAAGTTCGGGCGAGTATCATTGGACAATTCCCTCTTCCATCAACCCGGTGCAATTTCCCTCAATTCCAATGTACTTGATGCAGACATAACTCTACATATAAAACATCAAATGATAATTGACCACACTGAATGTTGTTTCGGTATGAACTAAGGCATTGGTTTAGATCCAGTGAACTGTTATACTCTGCCACAGTGAATAAAATGCAAACATTGTATGCTTTTGAAATCTACCCATTTCAACCCATCATGTCTAATCCAATATTTCATTAATAATGTCTGACTTTAATCCTTGCTTACATCATGCTGACAGTCTATTCACAGTTTTTTTTGTTCCTTATCTTTTCAGAGTTGCCTTTTCTGAATTTGCTTCCTGAGCAGTTTTCTTATTGTAGAAAAAGAATATCTTATTGCAATATTTTACATGCCTTTCTTCGCTCCTTTAAGCATTAATTCCTTTCTGACAATATTTGCAAAGGAACTAGTCATCCTTTCATACCTGATTCATTCTTCATTTGATACAATGGGTAGGGACACCAGAGAGACTGCCACATCCAACTCCAAACCAGTCTTCACCCGACATCCATACAGAAGCAATAGATATGCACCAAACAGCTATCAGGAATGGGAACTCAGCCAATTTATGAGGCTGTTATGTAACTCACATTTGTGTCTATTTTCCTTTTGCCAAATATTAGCTAAAATTGAATAAGAGAGAACGAGCATGGGAAATTCTTCACTGAAGAAATGCAAAAGCTGCCTTTTATTTTTTTGAATGGTTTATTCTGATCTTCGTAAGTAACCACAAAGTTTAATCTTCTACAGAATTCCACTTTAATGAATTGCATCTTTCCAAGAATGTGTGAATAATTTACAGCTTTATTCAAACCATTGATTACAATATTTTCAGCCCAAAATATTTCCAGTTGCACAATCCATTCAAGTGCATTGTTTGTAAGTCTTCGATAGTGACTTTCAAAAAGCAATGGATTTGCAGCTGAAAGGGAAAGATTTCCAGATCAATGGAGAAAGAGTGGGAAATTTGGAATGATGTGATGGGTCTTTCAAAGAGCTGATGCAGGCACATTAGTCTGAATGACCTCATTCTGCACGGTATATTTCAATAATAATGAACACATTGAACTATTGAAACCATCAAATTACAATTGAGAAAAGGAAAAAAGAAAAAATGTAATTATAAGTTTTTTATACAGTAAGTGGTAATAATTTGAACATATTATCTTCAAGTTTGGCAGAAGCAGAGATCATCAATGACTTGAAAATAAAATTTAATATGTCTTTTATGGAAATAAACTTGCAAGACTACAGGGAAATAGGACTGATTTGTTGGTTCTTCACAGAGCTAGCATGGTTCCTTCTACATCCAGCCAGTGTTTTTTCTTGACAATATGAATAATTTACAATGCCATTATAGGTAATCTCAAGAATTTCTTTCTTCTTTTGGCATTTCATCAGCGCCTAGGAATTTCAATGAAATCTACTGGTTGTCCATTGACTGGTTAATTGACAACAGCTTGTTTCTGGACTGGCAATTCAACAACTATTTCCTTCTCAAACAATTACTCACTTGGAACTAATGGGACTCTTTTGGCCATTTTAAAATTATTGAAGCCCAAACTTGGCTTAAAATTGAGTAGTGTTGATTGTGAACTGTATAAACATTTTCAACTGTCTTACACTGTTTGCATTATGATGTAGCTTGTAGCATTTCTGTACTCTTGACAGTTCTTCCACCTGCATCACATTGTATTTTCCTTTCTTTTCCAATGTTTCCTTTTTGAATGATCAGGATGGTAGTTTGCCGCGTTTTCCAGGCTTTTCCCACATTCTGCAGGCAAGTAGAACTTTCCTTATTCTGTCTCAGCAAAAAATAGTGTTTTCTTACATTTTGTAGTCTGAAAGCATTTCCATAGTTACAGTTGGTGGGAAACAGATCAAACTCCATTTTCAACAGTTACTGTTAGTTGTGCCTCTAGAGGTGACTGAACCGTAAGAGTTCTGCTGCATGTGTAATTGGAATACTCAGAGAAGTCTCAGAGCAGTTGTGTATCTGGGTCTCTCAGGAAAGGCCTAAAAGAGTGAAGCAAACTGAATGAAGGAAAGACCCATCGATCTGTACTTCTGAAAAGGCAACTGGACAAAATTAAGTATGTATATCTGGGGGCTCAGTAAAATGTCTTGAACAGCTGGGTATTTTGGTGGGGACTTTTAGAATTCAGGAAGAATTTCCAGGAGTTAGTAGGCAGCTGAACATTGAAATCAGAACACTAGAAAAGTCCTGGAAGCTGCAGGAGCTCAAGAGAAGGCATGTGGTATAAGTAATTAAGGGAAGCAGAGAGGCTACAAGCAACAATTGGTTTGTGAAACTGAGAAAGATTCGAGTTCAGGAAAAATCCAGGAGAATGACTGTATGGGAAAGCTGGAGCTGTGCTTTTGACTATGTGCTAGAGTATTAGAGTTTCTGAGAATGCAGGAGTACATAGAGCCAGGAAAGGCAGATGGACCAAAAGCATATGACCAGTTATTGCTACTACCCATAGCAAATGTCTTTGATAGAATTTCAAGACCAGCTCATCAAAACTGATGGATCACAATTCCCTCTGAAGTTTTGATGAGATTTAGTGCCACTAATCTCTTTGTTCTAGTTTGGATGCGGGAGAAAGGGGAAGGTGATATTGTAGGGATGGGGTGGAGGAGGAATTACTAAGAAATACATGAGACTTGTTTAATTAGATTTCCTATTCCATGTGTTCTCGAAGGTGTTAAACCATTTGACAGTATATAAAAGTAGGAATATTTGGATATAACTATAAAAGGCACTAGTCAAACTACAATTGGAATGCTGTGAACAGTTTTGGGTCCATCATATAAGGAAAGATATACTGACATTGAAGGAAATCCAGAGAAAAGTTCATTAGGCTGATATGCGATACTGGGGGGACAGCCTTATGAGGAGAAGTTGAGTTGATTGAAATTTATAAGATTTATAGCCAACCTTATTAAAACATATAAGATTCTTAGGGGTCTTGACAGGGTAGATGCGGAGAGGTTGTTTCCTCTTGTGGGAGAATCTAGGAATAGAGGTCATAATCTCAGAATAATGAGTTGCACAATTAAGACAGATGTGAGGAGCAATTTCTTCTCTGAGACAGTTTTGAATCTGTGGAATTCCTTACTGCAGAGGATTGTTGAGGTTGGGTCACTAAGTGTATTAAAGGTCAAAATAGATTTTTAATCAGTAAGGAAATCAAGTGTTATAGGGAAAAGGCAAGAAAATTGAGTTAGGTATTATCAGATCAGCCATGATCTCATTGAATGTTAGAGTAGACTTGATGGGCTGAATGGCGTACTTCTACTCTTACATCCACTGGTCTTCTGATCTTACCATTTATCTGTTAGTAATAATTTGCCTCATTTTAAGTTTGGGATCTTCGAATATGACTCACATCTGTCTTCATATAACCCACATCTTTTATAAATAATCTTTGAATATTTTATATTTAATAAACTAATTATTCTATCTTGATGAATATCACCTGTCTGAATTATTTCTAATAATAAACTATATACAATCTAACCATGTATAACTGGCCAAATTACCATTCTAATCAACTTCTAACACTTGACAGAAGAGGAGTGGGACTACGAATGGATTGGAGCACCTCTCTAACCATGAACATGGGGAAAGGTGTTTTGAGCTCATTGTTTGTGCTTCTAGAATCTGGAATTTTATCATAAGGGGAAGCTATTTTGGACTGAGATGACAATTTTTTTTCACCCTTTTTGACAAGAGCCTTATGAATCTTTGGAGCTCCAGAGAGCAGTAGAAGCTCAGTCATCCCAATGATGGAAATTGATATCGGATAATGTGGGATAAGGCATTGAAGTGGATGATCAAACATGATTGTATTAAATGATGGAGCAGGCTTCACATGCAGAATGGTCTAATCCTATTCCTATGTTTCATTGTTCTAAAATTACATTTGTGCAAAACGTTTTCTCTTTTTTTTTATCTATTTGATTGGTTTCATCCAGGCCACAACTGAGGAAAGGAGACACTCAAAGATCAACAATAGACAAACAGGCCACTTAAACTATCTGGTTTTAAGATGACTGGAACATTTTTTACAAGTTTCAAACAGATCAATGAAAAATAAGTTGATAGTTAGGCATATTTTATTTAGGCACACGCAGCTCTTTCATACACTGTCTATCACCCTACAGCCTGCAATATCTTCAGTAAAAACAGCATCAACTTTAGCTTGGCCCTTATATAGTAACATTTGTGCTCAGAAGGTGCATCATATCTATGCCAATGTTTTCTTCAGTCCATTTCTGCAATGCTAGTTGTCTGTGTGACCTCTTTCAGGATTTTTGACTGGTTTTATAGAGAGCTTTGCATTAAATTATAATGTGGTTGAGGTTTGAGAATTGGAATTTTAATGATCAAAGATCTAATGCCATTTCTTTCTCAGTGGATGACTTTACAATGAGGTGCTTGAGTGTTGTAATACATCTGTTTATACCTTGGTGCTACCCGTACGCATTCTTAGCATTATGAGGTCTAAGCCTTTTAAAGCCAGTTCTCATTTCTTCCTTCTGGAACTAGGGAATTGAGTTTGACCCACAATAAACATCAGGTACGTGGTGGGAAGGCTGATCCCAAAGAAAGGTCCTTGCACAGTGAGTTGAAGTTTCTCTGTAACCCAGGAGAAATGATAATGGCAAGAGTGCTATTCATTTCTTGATACTAATAGCCATAGCACTGAGAATAATAAATATGTCAGGGTCAAGGTGTCATGTGACTTCCGAATTTGTCCACCCCAGTCCAACACCGGCACCTCCACATCATTGAAATATGTGAGATTCTGAAAGGAGACACTTCAAGGTTGTTTCTGCTGGTCACAAATCTATAATCCAGGAACAGAGACACAAGGTAAGGGGACAATTATTTAGGACTGAGATAAGGAAAAATTACTCTCCTCAAAGGTCAGTGAAATTCTGTACCCCAGAAGGATGTGATTGCTCTATCATTGAATACATTTAAAGCTGGGGTAAACAACTTTTTTTTGCTTCACAGGAAATGAGCCAGCGTAGGGAATGATTGGGAAAGTGGAATTAAAATTGTGATAATATTGAATGATGGTCCGATTTCTTGTGTACCAGCCATTTTTTAATGTAGAATTGGTGGACCGTTACCCCAAGTTCACAATTACAGAGTCATAAAGTCATACAATCATAGAAACAAACCCTTCGGTCCATCTCGTCCACGCCCATCAGACATCCTATCTGGTATGGTCCCATTTGCCAGCATTTGGTGCATATACCTGCAACTCTTACTATTCATACACTTATTCAGATGCCTTTCAGATACCTCCACCATTTTGTCTGGCTCCTCGTTCCACACACACCTACCACCCTCTCCATGAAAAAGTTATCCTTCAGGTCCTTTTTAAATCTTTCACCTCTCACCTTAAACCTATACAGCCAAGCTTTGGACTCCCCCACCCTAGGAAAAAAGACCTTGGCTATTCACTCTATCTGTGCCCCTCATGATTTTATAAATCTCTATAAGGTCACCCCTCAGCCTCTGACACTCGAGGTAAAAATAAAACCCAACCCCTCATTCAGCCTCTCCAGTCCCGACAACATCTTTGTAAATCTTTTCTGCACCCTCTCAAGTTTAAGAATATTCTTCCTATAGCAGGGCAACCAGAATTGTAAGCAATACTCCAAAAGTGGCCTAACCATTGTTAATGTACTGCTGTCACACGATGTCTCAAATTCTATATTCAACATTCTGACCAATGAAGGGAAGTGTGCCAAATGCCTTCTTCACTACACAGTCTAGCCCCAATTCCATTTTTAAGGAACTATGCACCTGCACCCATAGATCTCATTCTTCGGCAACACTCCCCAGGACCCTGCTATTAGCTGTGTAAGTCCTGCTCTGATTTGCCTTATTAAAATGCAACACCTCACATTTGTCTAAATTAAACTTCTTCTTTCGATCCTCAGCCCGTTGGCTCATTTGATCAAGGCTACATTGTACTCTGAGATAACCTTCTTCACTGTCCGCGACACCACTAATTTTGGTATCATCTGCAAACTTCCTAACCATGCCTCCTATATTCATATCCAAATCATTTAGAAAAATAAAGAAAGGCTAGGATCCGGCACCGATCCTCGTGGCACATCACTGGTCACAGGCATCCAATCCATAAAGGAACTGTCTACCACCATCCTCCATCTCCTTCCTTCAAGCTAATTTTGTATCCATTTGCCCAGCTCCCCCAGATCCCACATGATCTTACCTTACTAACCAGTGTTCCATGCGGAACCTTATTGAATGCTTTGCTGAATAGACTTAAACTGTGATTTCCACTTTATATTTATTGACATGGCGACAGCAATGCATTCTGTCATTCTGCAGGATATCTCTGACTGCAATGTATAGAATTCTGCACTTAACTGCATGTGCAGCTGCCAGATGTTGCTGTGACATTTAGCTGGTAAAAATGATGAGTGCTGTGAGACTCCCCATTATTATTGCAGCACAATTCAGATGATTGAGTGATGCATTCTTGTCCTACAAATTAATATCAAAAAATATTTTGTCCCCAGAAATCAAAATGCATGCTTCCCTTTAGTAAATTTATCCCCTCCCTGAATCTGAAAGCTGTGGAGCTCTCCTGCCTTCATCAGCTGTCCCTTTCTCTTTCAAATTTAAGTTGCTTTGTCACCATTTGATCTTGTGATGTTATTTTCTCCCTCCTGCTCTGTGATTCCCTGCATTTTATCCTTGACACATCTGCTAGGCTTCACAATAGAGCAATAACAACACTTGAACCCATTTGGCTATTGAGCTTTTCTAGAGCAACATCCAAAAATGTCAAGTTTAAATTGTGAAAGATAGTGACAAATGTTCTCTAGGTATAAAGCTGGTTATTAGCTTGCACTTTCTACCCATCTTGATTACACTGATACATTAAGATTATGCTCTACATGAATGGTTGAAAAGATGTCTGTTGCTTTATATTGTGCAGTTGAAGTTTCTGGATTTTTTATTTTACTTGAGTTTTAATGTTCATTTCAGAGCACTTTAATAATATCCAATGTAGGACCATCTGAGTATCCCAGCATACAGAGAGGAGATGCTTGTGATCATATTTACATTGAACCTACACTCTGCATATGTGAACCTGATTTAAATTTTAATGCAGTTTTAGGTTTTTACAAAAGGAATGGGGAGCTTGACAGTGCAAGGTGAGAGGGAGCTGTCAATTTTGTAGCACACCTTGTGGGCCAGAAGGAGCACCTCAAGGAAGGCTTTGTGTCTCTTAGCCCTTGAACACCAGTGTCCTCCAATCTCATTTCCCACCAATTGTGATAGCTGGCCTTCCACTTACAGATCTCTTCTCACTTTCAACTGGTGGTGATCAACTGGCGTGGCGTTTTGCTGCATTTTTTCCTCCAGCTGTCCATTTTGCCAGCTGTAAATTGGGGAGTAGGACATATAAAATGATAAAAGAGGCCTTGCCATCGAGTTCAGTAGAGCTTCCTTTTTTTGGTTTTGCTGCATGCTCCAGTTGTGTTTGTCCTCACACACACCCTCCCTTTAATCATTAGGGTCAGAAAACCTCTACTTTTTTTTTGCTACGAATAAACTCCATTCAATCAAAGGGCTCCTGTTAATTTAAAAGCAATGTTTGCACTAAATGAATTGAATTACCAAGAATGTGAATTCAGCATGACAACATTACGATAAATGTCAAAATAACTTGTCTGACAATTTGAATAAAGGATCTCAGCATTAAATGGATTAGAATGTGCAATGTAATTCATTGTAAGATTACTACATTTATGTTGTTCAGCAATACTGTTTACAAATTTAAATCTATATACGCTAATTAGCCTTTTAAAACAAATTAGTTTTTGCAATCATGAACAATTATGCAAAATTTACAATTGAAGAAATATTGCTTGAAATTGGTTTACATGACAGATTTTTAAGTGTCATTTGATATGTTCTTTTGCATGACAATGTTCTGCCTCAGGCATATTTTCTTAAAGTTTATAGCTATACTTTTTGAACATAAGGGGAAAATGGGAACCAGAGCCATTTGATGCTGCAAACATGCTTTGTCATTTAAGCAGATCATGGTTGATCAGTATCTCAAAATTATTTAACCATCTTAGTTCCATATCCCTGGTGCCCTGTCTGGAAAAATAAAGTCCACGTTAGTTTTGAAAGCTCCAATTGGCCAAGCCAGGGTGAGCATCCCTGATTTCTGTGTAAAAAACTGTGTCAAACTTTGCATGAGAAAATACTTCCAAATCTCTCTCCAAATGGCTTGGTTCAGATTTTGAGATAGTGTCCCCTCCTTCCTGCATTTCCACCTGAGGGAATTGCTCCACTGGGACTAACTGATGAAATCTTTTAATTGTTTGAATCACCTTGATCATGTCGCCCATTAATGTTCTACACTCAGGATTACATGCAAAATTACACAATCTTTTCTCATGGATGAAACCTCTATTTGAACATTTACCATTTTCTTGATGAGACTGTCAGTCTTTATTGAGAGGTGGCACATGTCAACTGTGCCTCTAGCAGGTAATAGACCCTGACAGGATTGTGCAATATTTCAGCACTTGTATTTTGTTCTAAAGCAGAGAAAACAGCATTTTATGAATTATCTTTTTCAATTATCTTTATCACTTCAAAAAGAAAACAATTCATTCAAATTCAGCTGCAGGTATTTCCTGATCTATATTTTTCTTAATGAAATATGGATCAAGTTCAGGACAGGGTGAGAGAGATTTCACTCTTCTCACACATTAATGTCTGAAGAGCTTCACTAATCATATTTCGAATGGTACTCTGATGATGCCTGTATTCAAAAGGCAAATTTGTCCATATTTATTAATGTGACTGGATGACCACAATGTTTAATCCAGTATCATTCAATGTTGTAGCTTGGGTTTAAATCCAGGCCTCTGAGTTGTCTCACAGCCAGATCCCCCAATTACAGTAGACAAATTATGTCCTTAAGCATTCAGTCAAACTCATGCTGAGATTCGAACATAGGGATGGTGACTGCAGTAAGGGAAGCATATGCATGCAATTCTCCAAGGTTAAGTATGAAGAGCATTATTGAGCAGGATCAAACATTGGCCATCCGTCAACTCAGCACAAGATTCATACAGAAGAATTTTTATAGGTCAACATTTTGTGAGTAAAATCACTTTTACATCTGTCAAGCAATTCATTCTCCAAATGGTCTCAATTTCTGGACCATTCTGAAGCAGGAAAATCATTGCAGTTTAGCAAAAATGGGTCTATTGTCTGAGAATAATTGACAAATCTGTAAGAAGCCTGGAAAAGAAAAGAGGATTGCTTCAGGCCAAGGGAAATATTATTACTAAAACTAAACAAAACGAGAATTACTTCAATAAAAAGAATTGGAGTGATTTTATGCCATTTCATGAACATCATGAAACAAAGAAATGGAATGCTTTTTAATCCATAGCGCAAATTTCAATCTGTTCTGCACTTTCAATCATTTCGCTTTCTGCATATTTCCATAGAAATTGCAAGGTTTCTCTAAACTGGGTCATTAAATAAGAGGGGATGGAGATAGAACTGCAGCCAGTTAAATATTAGAAATACACAGATAGCAGTTTATTCATCCTTCACAGATGTGAAAACTGTTTTTAATATTGCTTCTGCTGTGAGAATTTCTTAGAATCGAGAAAGCCAGTTGCCCTGCATAATGGCATGAATATAAAAAGAGTCGGACAGGAAAAGGTTGTGATGGCTGATACAGAGATTGGAGAGAACTGTGAGATGGGGTTCCACATTTTTGAGGACCTGTGAATGAAGGGGTGAGTGAAACAGGTAATGTAATGGATTCCCAATCTCAATACAACAGTGAATAATGAATGAAAGGGGTATTTGTCGGTGCTGACCCAAAAGAGTGGGGACGAGAGATTTTTCTGGGTAGTAGCCCAGAATAGGTGTAATCTGATTGATTGATCACTACAGCACCATCTGCTATTCATTTCCATTGCAGTCAATGGAATTAAGTGTTATAAATAAATCAATCCATACTGCGCATTTTATGTCATCGCCATGATGAATTTCTAATGCTGAGAGCTGAAGGCTATTGAAGTTCATTACACCATTTCAAAGCAGAAATAGTGAAAAAAATGTTTCCATTGGTAATATTTTGGTTTTGTATTTTGTTGAAAACAGCCTTGAACAAACTTTCTGAATAGCAGTACAAAAGTTTTCACATATTTTTTATTTGACTTGATTTATTATTGTCATATGCACTTCAGTACAGTGAAAAGTTTTGTTTTGCATACTGTACAGGCAGATCACACCAGACAAAATGCATTAGGGTAATAAAACAGAGCATGGAATACAATGTTACAGTTGCAGATAAGGTGCACAAAGAGTGAAAACAGCATTAAATTTAAAATTTGATGTGTCCACTCAGAAGTCTACTAACAGTGGGGAAGAAGCTGTTCTTGAATCTGTTGGTACGTGTATTTAAACCTTTATATCTTCTGCAGAAGAGGGCGGATGAGATTAGAAACTGCAAGGGAGGTGTCTTTGAACACATTGGCTGCCTTCCTGAGGCAATAAGTAGTACAGATGGAGTCAATAGATGGAAGGTTAGCTTGCGTGATAGACTGGACTCTGTTCACAGCTCTCTGTAGTTTCTTATGCTCCTGGGCAGAACAGTTGCAGTACTAAGCTGCGATGCATCCTGATAGGATGCTTTCTATGTGCATCTACAAAAATTGGAAAGAGTCATTGCGGACATGAATTCTCAACAGTCAGTGTTTTATTTTTGCGAAGCTTGCATTTTACATACCATTTTTTTTTTTCCTGTCTTCCTTTGCCCTACAATAACCTCAACTGAGACTGTCAGTGGACAAATATTTTTCAGGACTCTGCTGGGAGTTATGGACAAATTAGGTGATGGAGTTTACTAACCTGAAGATGTTTGATGATGCAACAGAAAAGGTCAAAGAAGGCAGATATATTTAGAATGTATTTTGAAAAGACACTTGATAATAAGCCAACAAATGTATCAAAATGTTGCCTGATATTAAATGAGTGGCAGTAATTTCAGTATGTAATTGGCCAAGGGATAAGAGGTGGAAATTAGCAGTAAGTGGATGTTTTTCTTGCCTGTAGGGGAGAATACAATGAAGTCCTTCACTTTCAGGATTAGGACCATTGTTTTTCTTATGTATGTCTACAACTTGGATTTGGGTTTAGGGAGCATAATTTCGAACTTTGCGAATAATACAAAACATGACATCAAAATTCAGGAGGATATTTACAAACTCATGAAATGGGCAGTTACATGACAGAAACAACTTCATGGTCCAGATATGTAGATTGTCAGAATAGATCCATCCAACAGTCACTATACTACAAAATGGCCACTTAATTATCTGTGTATTTTTAAAAAATATACATTTCATAGGATCTGAATATCACTGAGTCAGCATTTATATTGCATCCCTAATTGCCCTTGTGAAGGTGGTGGTCATCTGCCTCCTTAAATCACTGTAGACCATTCATTGAGGTAGATTGACAGTGCTATTGGGGGTGGAGTAACCTATGATTTTGCCCCAGTGATGCTGAAAGATCAGCAATATATTTCCAGGTCAGGATGGTGAGTGGTTTGGAGCTCATAGTACCGTACCTAATGGTCTTCCTATACATCTGTTGCCCTTGTCCTTCTAGATGGTGGAGATCATGGGTTTGGAGGTGGTGTCTAAGCTTCAGTGAATTTTTGTAGTGTATCTGGTATTTGGTGCAACTATTGAGCGGATATTGTGCATTCAATGCCAATCAAGTGGAATGATGCATCCTGAATGGTGTCAAGTTTCTTATTCAAGTTGCATTTATCCAGGCAAGTGGGATGTATGCCATCAAACTCCTGACTTGTGCCTTCAAAATGGTGGAGGGACTTTGGGGTTTCAGCAGGTAAATTATGCACAGCTGAATATTTAGCTTCTGATCTACTCTTGTAGCCAGAGTAATTATATGGGTAGGCAAGTTCAATTTCTGGTCAATGCTTATAATAGAGGATTCAGAGCCAGTGATGACATTGAATGTCAAGGGGCAATGATTAGATTCTCTTGAGTTGGAGATGGTCGTTGTCTGGCACTTACCACTTTTTAGCCCATGTCTTGATATTGGTTAAGAGATAGCAGGAACTGCAGATGCTGG
>NC_063359.1:11314390-11343260 GCF_021869965.1 Rhincodon typus | reverse complement strand
TGATGCTGCTTGACCTGCTGTGTTCATCCAGCTCTACACCTTGTTATGTCTCATTCAAAATTATTTGATTGTTTAGTCATTATTTGTTGAAGTGGTGAAGACATTTTTCGACTATGAGAACAGTTAGTTCACCATATCTAAGATTCACCACACTGTTAATTTAATTACACTGGAATGGATGAGGTCTAACTAAGTCTGGTGAAGTTATTGGGCATTTATCAGTCAAGCACAGCAACTTCACAACCTTCCATGTATTTGAATGTTGAGTATCCTAGTGGAATCCTGGTATGGTGCAGATCTTGGAGAAATAATGTTACTAAGATTGCAACTTCTTGTTTTCCCTGTTTGACTGGACAAATCTAGCCACCAAAAGTTGCTCCATGAATTACTGTTCCATAGTGCTCTGATTGGATAACATCCTAGTTAGTTCCACAGCAAAATTTAGACAAGTACATTTACTTTCATCCTTCATTTCTTTTGAAGTAGAATGACCCAAAAGCACCTCTGGTGCAATTGGTGTGCTATAGAATTAACCATTTACAAAATAACTTCAATTTCATTGATTTCACTTCATTTACCATTATTCATTTTATCATTTATCGCAAAACAACTAAGGACATGACTAGAGATAACAAGGTATAGAGCTGGACGAACACAGCAGGCCAAGCAGCATCAGAGGAGCAGGAAAGCTGATGTTTCAAGTCTAGACCCTTCTTCAGAAAGGACATGACTATGCAGCCATTAGTATAAACTTAACAAAATGCTTATTCTTGTAGTGGCTCTAACATGTTAGTGGTATGAATTTGCATACAATCCCTACAATGTGGAAGCAGGCCACTTGACCCATCAAGTCTACACCAAACCTCCAAAGGTCATTCCACCCAGACACACCCCCCCTACTTATAACCCTGCATTTCTCATGGCTAACCCACCTATCCTGCACATCCCTAAACAATATGGGCAATTTAGCATGGCCAATCCACCTAATCTGCACATCTTTGGACTGTGGGAGGAAACCAGAGCACCTGGAGTGAACCCACACAGGCGTTTATCCGAGAATGGAATCGAACCCGTGTCAAGGAACTGTGAGGCAGCAGTGCTAACCACTGAGCCACCGTGCCACCGCATTTTGTAATATGTATGTTTGAAACACTTTTCAATTCACTGCTTTTATATGGTTCAGACTTTTTTTCTGGTTTCATTATCTTAATTGCAAATAGAACCCCAGTCCTCACCACATAACAGTTATTATTCTTTACTGCTCTTTTTACTTTCTGATGATTAAATTCTGTTAAACACAAGTTAAAAGTCATGGTTCGGATTTTCCACTGACCAGGCAGCATTATTCTGATAGTATCAGGAATCACAGAAGCAAATATCTGGGAGGTTTGCATGAGGACTCTGTGTAAAGCCATCATTGGTCATCTTTGGAATTGTCTGATTGCTTGCCTGTCTGCGAGGTTTCTGTACTGGACAGTGATAAGTTGGTGGTCTCCAGTGAGCAAATAGAGAGAGTGTTTAGATGGGATGTAGCTATGTGGTCTGGTCGTTAAACAGTAATGAGGGTGAGAGAGTGGAGTTGTAAGTACGAGGAAGTGTCAGCCGTGCCAGCTATGTGTGAGCAGTAGTGTTTCAATGTGGCTGCTGTGCCATTACCTTGCCAGTAAGGGGCAATGCCAGATTGTCAACACTTGTCTGGGTACACAGCATGCATTCCTTGATCATGTGGGCGCAAGGACTGTCAATACTTCAGCACATATCTGGTGAGTGGTGAGTTGCTCTGGGAATGGTTCATATTAAGTTGGGCGTAGAATCAGATGTGAAGGATGCTGTAGGAGTTGCAGTTGATGAGGTGAGTTTGGTAAGATATGCTAAGAGATCTGTTCAGACCTCATGGCAAGAAACACTCCAAAAAATTTGATGCAACTCACACAACCAAAGAAACAACACTGAGATTCAACCTATAGAAGTTAAGTGTTTCTAATTTCAGTCAGGACCATGTTTCTGCCCTTTTATATATGGGTTTGCTTGTTTCTGTGATTCCCGATACTATCAGAGGACACTGAATGTTCAAGGGTTGTTGTAACCTCAGCACTGACAAACAGGCAATGAAAGATAGACTTGCTTTCCGATCGATGAAAGACGATCCATAAACAGACAGAGCTCTGCAGAGAAGAAAGGACAATTTTACTGAAGGCTTGTTGTAGAAACACAACACCATTACCCAGAGAATTTAAATTTATTCCAATCCTTGAAAAATAAGTACCAATTTTTCATACATTCACTTTAAATTCCAACCAAATTAACAAGTTCCACAATACTCAGAGCATTCTGTTCAATATGCAGACAGCCCATTTGCTCTCAGTTTGGATTTAACATTAACACTAGAACTTAATAATTGTTGGACTTTGGTTTTCCATTCAGACAGTGTAATGTAGGACTTTTTTTAAACACACTATTCTCTTTAAGCTGTGAAGTCAAATCTTTTAGCAAGTGAAGATCAGGAACTAAAGGCAGTCATCACAATATTTGCAGTCTTCATTCACACCCGATTTAGTGATAAGAATGGCAAAATCAATTTTTCAAGATGAGAAATCTCATCACTTTTCTATCCATAGATTGAAATTGTACTTTTTAATGGACTTAATAGAGGCCTTCAAAGTTATGAGGATTAGAGACGTTTTCAGGAGCCCATTCTAATTTAGCATGTAAGTTGGTAAGCAGAAGACACAAATCGAAGATAATTGCTAAAAGAACTGGGTGAGGGGAGGAGAATTATTGTCTGTGCAGTGAATTTGTATGGTGTGGATGCACCGTCTGAAAGAACTTTAAGTCAGATTAATTTGTAACATTCAAAATATAATTGGATATATACTTGAGAAGGAAACACTTGGAGGGACAAAGGGTGATGACAGGGGATATGGACTAAACTGATAGCATTTTTAAAGGGCTTGAGCAAATATGATTGGCTGAATACTTTCCCTCTGTGCTTTACAATTGTATAGTTTAAATGAACCTTCACAAATCGAACTGTTTTCTCTTATTTAACATACTTCTTTGTCAATGACATGGTGCTAATTCTGCAATGATCTGACTTTGTGAAGGTAATTGTTAACTTAATTTGCTTAAAAGACAGAATATAAAAGCGCAACTTTTAAATAATATTCAAAGGCAAAGACATGAACTCTAAAACCCAAGTTTTTATGAATGAAATAGACTGGTGTGAGAAGATGATTACAGAGAGATAATGGATACTGAGTATGACTGTGATTAGCTGTTGAAATGTTTTCAGTGTGTTGCAGACAAAATACAGAGGCAAAAGTAATAATTGCTTTGAATTTGTCATGTCATTTAACTGTAATCATTGATGAACAAATATAAAAATCTTGATGAGATTTCTTTGAAAATTTTTGTTACAATGTTGCTACCGTTGAGAGATAATCTTTACCTCTGCTTGTAAATAGAACAGGATTAATTCAAATGGGGAAGGAAGGTTTTAGAGGAAGAGCTGACTAAAGTATTCTGCGTTTCATTCAAGAAAATCAAAATCATCCTTTTAAAGATTCTTACTACAGATACAACCTCTGCTCCAATACCTGAAGAATGTCAGTGAGTATGTATGGGGGTGTGAAGTGTTTGACATTGGGTATAAGCTCCAGATGTGACCCTTAAACGCCACAAAGTATGGGCAGTATTATCATATGGGTGGGTTATAAATTACCTAGCAGAATACCATGGACTTTGACACTTGGTCCCAAATCCCCACATTCCACAGGCACCCTCCCAGTCCCCAATCCCAAGGGTCCCTTCCCCTCCCACACCCCAACTGTCTACTCTACCCCCCCATTCCACTCCAAAACAAACAAGGATGGGCCATAATTCCTACAGGTGGGAAATCTAAACTCAACAGGGCCATTGGAATGCAGTGTTAAGTTCAAACAAACCTCATTTTCACAGGAACCAGAGCCTTATTCTGCATTGTGGGAGTTGCGTGTTTTTAGTAAAGTTGACAATGTAGGTAAGGTCTGGAGAACTGTCAAACTGTCAAGTCATTTAATTGAGTAGTCCTTTAAAAACGAAAGCAAAATACTTCCTGCCTGTCTTTTTGAAAGTTAGAAATATTCTGTTGCAGCAATTTCAATAACTATTTGTCGACAAAACCCTCGGTGATTTTATTATGGCATTTTAAATGTTTAGCCGCATTCCACAGCACATCAGCCTAGGGCAGATGGTAACACAGTAGTATCACTGAATTAGTAACCTAGAGATAATGCTCTAAAGATATAGATTCAAACTCAACAATGGCAGCTGGTGGAATTTAAATGCAGTTATTAAAATCCAAAATTATGAAGCTAATCACAGCAAAGGTAACTGTGAAACTGTTAGCATAAAATTCCATCTGATTCACTAACATCCTTTAAACAATGCAATCTACTATCCTAACCTGGTCTGGCCTAGGTGCGACATCCTCTCTTTGAGATGGCTTAACAAACCATTCAGTTTGAGGCAATTTGAGATGGGCAACATAGACATAAAGGGGTGGGAGAGCTGGGGAGATTTAAGTTCAACAAAAAAAAGGGACAAAATTACAGGGAAATGTGGAAGACCTTTTAAACAATCCACTCTGCATTTGTGCCCCATGTATCCAGAACTGGTGGACCTTAAACTATGCCTCATCCACCCCCGTGGATAAAATATTGCATCATTTTGTGGCACTTTTCTTCCTCAAGATAGGTTCACCAAGACAGGAAATTTCCTGACTCAAGCTTCCCATCTCAGGAGCAAACATCCAGGCTAGAATGTCTACCTTGAGACATTTCTTTTTGCTCTAATCCTAGTCTGGGACCTGAACACACCATCTTCTGGCTTAGAGCTGAGAATGCTAACAACTGATCGATAGTTTGTTTCTTCCTCAAAACTAATATATGGGGAAATCTCAGTACATCACAAGCCAATGATCAAACTGAAGGGTTTAAATTGCAATATGATATGTGAGTGAAAGTTAAATTGAATGAATGATTTAAATTTGGTTGGTACTTTGTTATAATCTTTCAGGATGTGATTGTTTTTGTGGCTATTGTGTTTCTCTATTTTTATTTCTATTTATGTTTGAGCATTTTTTATACTCATTTATGGGATGTGGGTATCGCTGGCTGGGCCAGCATCCATTGGCCATTCCTAGATGCCCTTGAAGCTGCCTTCTTGAACTGTTGCAGTCCATCTGCTATGGGTTGACCCACAATGCCATTAGGGAAGGAATTCCAGGATTTTGACCCAGCGACCGTGAAGGAACAACAATATATTTCCAAGTCAGGATGGTGAGTGGCTTGGAGGTAATTTGAAACATAGAATCATAGGATCCATCCAGTGTGGAAGCAGGCTATTTGGCCCAACAAATCCACAGCTACTCACCTCCCCCTACCCTGTAACCCTACATTTCCCATTGCTAGACCACCTAACCTACACGTCCCTTGACACTAGGGCAATTTAGAATGGACAATCCACCTAACCTGCACATCTTTGGACTGTGGGAAGAAACCGGAGCACCCAGAGGAAACCCACGCCGAAACGGGACGAATGTGCAAACTCCACACAGACAGCTGCCAGAGGCTTGAAAGTGGTGGTGTTCCCATATATCTGCTGCCCTTGTCTTTCTAGATGGAAGTGGTTGTGGATTTGGAAGGTGCTGTCTGAGGACCTTTGATGAATTTCTACAGTGCATTTTGTAGATAGCACACACTGCTGCTACTAAGCCTTAACAAATATATTGAATTTTTAATGTAGGTATTCTGGTGTATTCGGTGATGTTTACCAATCAATTTCAAACATTAATTTGGACATATTGTATTTTATAACATATAGCATACTCTCAGTAAAATTGAAAAGAAAAGAGTTAAACTATCACACATATCTTAAATTATGCTACCTTCTTTCCAATGTCACAGCAATATCAATTTCTTCAGGAAGTCCAGCAGTCATTGCTGTGAAAATTATTTTAGCATCATTAGAATTGGCAATAAAATATGAGCTTTAGCATTTGTAATATAAATAACAACAAATATATGTTAAATCAGTAATTTCATCTTGCTGCTCGTAAACTGTTCAATGAAGCCTCATTCTTCAGGTTCATGGTATCGACAGAGCTGTTCAAGTAAATTACTATCTTAAAACTCACTTCCAAAAATCTATTACCTCTCGTGTATTACACTAGAGGAAACTGACAAGCCTCCAATTTTTTATGTTTGCTGCGAATATATATTGTGACCTTGGTCATTTACTCAGCAGGTGTCTGAAGGTAGATTTGGTTCATCTCAAATGAATCCCTAGCTTTTGCAAACAAGACAGCTCCCTGACATCAGTACTATATGAATTCGTCATATCTCAATGTCGTCTCCCGTGTTTATATCCCCTAACAAGCAAGCATCTTGAGAGTAGAACAAGCTGCATTTTAATGGAGGAACCTGAATTAATTTATTTCACATCAGTATAGCAAGCAGTATGTCACACATCCCCTTCTAGTTGTAACTTACATTTCCTGTACAAATTATGTGCAACCAATGTGTGATCTATGTGTTGGATCCTGTCATATAAAACTCAAACTATTTTAAAAATGCACTGTTGTAACCTTTCATTCCCAGACTAGTGATGAATAAAATTCAGTACAACTGAATGTGTTGCTACTGAATTGGAACAAGTTAAAATCAAGCTTTTGTGGTCAAACTATGGTTCTTTACTTTAGTGTATAGGCAACAAAAAAGGCATTGTGTGGGGAGTGAGCAAAGAGAGGGTAACACAAGGTGTTGTCATTCTGAATAATGGTTGAAGAAAATTGTTTTACAGCAGCTCTGTCCCGTGAATACACACTCGCCTCAGAATTACACCTCTTTTTTCTGTCCTTTCATCTCCAGCTCAAGATTTAAAAGATCTTGTCTCCTAAAGCTTTGATGTAAAATGAAATGAAATTTTAGATTTAAACTACACGGTTTCAATCATATTGCACAGATTATCTTTTGCCTGAAGAGGGTGCCATTTACCCATCCATCTTCAAGCATCCATCAAAGTTAAGAGAACTGCAAACAAAAGTAAAAGGCACAAATTGGATCATGATACATCTTCCATATGGTGAGGTGTTAATAGCTGAGATGACAATGGGAGATGCTGTTAGATAATCCACATAATTAAACAAAACAAATCATTAATCAAGCCAGGCTCTGTATAATGTAAAATCAAGGCTATGAAAGGTGTGGCTGTTATTGTCAGATACTGAGGTATATATGCTCTGTCATAGTAAAAGCCTGCAGTGCTAGATGTCATTCGAGTTCTTCAATGTTCCGTTTGTATTTTCATTTCCTAATAGATAAGGCCAGTTTTTGGACACAACCCAAATCCTTGCATCTGCCATTTCTTTAGTTCAAATACAAAAGCTTACTCACTGAAATATCACTGTTTCCATCAGACTCAAAGATTAGGCCTTCCATCATTTGAGAAACCGTTGCCAACCACCAATTTTTATTTCCTGATTGCTCTGAGCATTCAGATGAATTGTGTCTGACAAACATCATGTTAATGGCTATTTTCATGATCTGCAACATTTTTTTTTGACACTTATTCAAATGCTTCACTCATTTTCATTTAATTTTCATGACTCCAAGCCCATCATGAAGCTAAAATGTCCAGACAGCACAGTGCTGTTGTGGATGATGCATCAGCTTACAAAGCTACAGAGTGGCTGGTCTAGTAACTTCACACAAACCAAACTTGTGATTTTGACCAGACCTTCAGAAGTGTTTGGTGCCTTGTCATGAGGAGATGGAGGGAAGCCACAATGGAAAGCAAGGGAGCTTCATTGATTGAAAAGAATACACACTAATCTAATTGATCCCTACTCCAACATGTCCATCTTTCAGCAACGAATGAGTGTTAGAGTCAAACAGTTATACAGCTCAGAAACAGACTCATTGGTCCAACCCGTCCACACCAACAAGTTATCTCAAAGTGAAATAGTCCCATTTGCCTGTGTTTGGTCCATATTTCTCTACACCATTCCTATTCATTTACCTGTCCAAATGTCTTTTAAATGTTGTAATTGTACCCAACTCAACCCAGCAGCTCATTCCATACACGCACCACCTTCTATGTGAAAAAGTGGCCCCTCAAGTGCCTTCTATATCTTTACCCTCTCACCTTAAACCTATGCCCTCTAACTTTGGGCTCCTCTACCCTTGGAAAAAGACCTTACCTATCCAATTTATCTATGCCCCCCCAGATATGTTTATAACCTTGTTAGGAAAGAGTTAAGATATTAAAGAGTAACCTGATAGCTCTATCTGCTAAAGCTTCACAGCTTTGTAAATTGTCAGTGCTGTATTGAACTGTTATAGTACGGTAAGGAAGCAGGCCATTTAGTCCAACAAGTCCACACCAACTCCTCTGAGGACGATCCCATCCGGACCCACACCCCTACTCTATCCCTGTAACCCTGCATTTCCCATGGCTAATCACCGAGTCTGCACATCCCTGAACACTATACGCAGTTGAGCATAGTGGGGGGAAAACCAGAGCACCCAAAGGACATCCAGGAAGACATAGGGAGAATGTGCAAACTGCACACAGACAATTGTCTGAGGATGGAATCAAACCCAGGTCCCTGGTGCTGTGAGGCAGCAGTGCTAACCCCTGAGCTACTGTGATTGACATATGAACAGACAAATGCTTGCAATTAACCCACTCGGAATGGTCAACACGGATATTTCTTTTGAAATTAAATACATAAAAAATGTGGCTAACACTAGAATCCCCATTCAAACTCACTCACTTGGGGTACTTTAGAAGAGGCCAAATCATTTCAGCACATTTGGAGAAACTGTCAAACTTATGATTTTCTAGCAATAACATGTAGAGTATCTTAGGTCTGCACATATTTCCTATCTGCTTTGTGTCATTGCATTTGTTACATACTTGTGTTGTTTCTTTTTCCCTCATGAATTTCTTATGCCTATATTTTTGTCATGGAAATTATCCTGCCACACTATAATTATACCCGATCCACAAATTGTCATCTCCCAGCTTTTCAGTTTTTGCTGCAGTGAAACTCTTTGCATTCGATGAGCTTCCTTAAATTAGTTACCAAATTGCCCAAAGTTTGCTTTCAAATCAAAAAAAAAGCTTATAGTAACATGAACAGAAAATATACCTTTAAAATGGAGAACTGAATTATAATACAAACCTACCAATTATTTCTCCCAGAATGCTCTATGGAAATTTGGTTTTACATGTTAAAACAGCACAGTTTTATGTGTGACACCACTGATCGGAGTTCCTATGCTCTCAAAACATAATGAAAAATCATATTCAATTTATAACATACTCAGGATGTTCAACTGTTTCCATGAAGCAGGCATGTACCACCTGGAGTTATCGATCAGCCATTGTGCAATATCAGTACTGTGAGATAACTTCCTTCAGGGTCCTCGCCCTGCCAGACCTGAAACCCAAAGGAAATCATAAAGTTATGGAGCCGAACTTTGGACTGAGATGAGGCAGAGACTGATTATCTAACTTCATCCTCAAAGTGAGTGGATGAGGGTCGTAAGTTTATCTTTAACTCTTTCATAGGTTACAAGTGTTACTGGAAAAGATAGCATTTATTGCCCAACCACGATTGCTCTTGAACACAAACTTGAAATTGAACTGAAATTGGCTTTTAATTCCAGATTTGTTAATCGAATTCAAATTCCATCTGTTGTAATGAAGTAGAATTTGAATCCACATTCCCTGAATACTAACCTGAGCCTCTTATTTACCAGAGCTTTCTGCCAACTTGTCTCTGATGAAGTGAACTGTTGCAAACATTTGGACAGCTAGGGATTCAACACTCACTATTATTGAGATGAAAATGTAAAATTTCATTTCTGCATCAATATTACCTCACAGGAATAGATATCTTAATAACCTCAAAACATTTCTATTCTATTTCACAGGCACCTTTTGCTTTTGAAGAGTGTTTGCATGCCTCAGATGCAGTGAATGCATTATAAGTTAACCCTTTCAGCGTGCATGTCTGCATTTGACATTATTGAACAATAATTTGGCACCATTTGGCTAAATGCACAGAGCAATTAATTGTTATAAGTCTTTTTTGAAGTAGAAATGAAATCCTTAGTCATGCAAGAGTTTAGTTATTTTGACAAGAGTGTTCCAATGATTAAGCAACCAATAACTGTTTCTTCCTTTAAAGAGTAGTAGGACAGGAGATCAGGATCAGTACTGTAACTTTGTAATCCTTGCTCGATTAAAGCAGCAAGTCTAGGCTTTAAAGTGAACGTGAGATCGTATAGGAAGCTAAGACAGATTCATGATCTCAGCCTGACACGAGTAAAAGTTCTTCATGTCCTCTTCAATCTACAGACATCTGGAAACCAGATGAAAGCATAACATCAAACAACGCTTAGTAACCATAATCCTGGCTCAATCTTTATGTACAACCCAAAAATTAGGGAGCTGGATTTTAACTGGGCAAAACAGTGAGAGTGAGGCCACACAGTCATTCATGGGAAACCAGCGAAAAATGCAATTTATCTGTCAATGGCTTTTTAACTCAACCTTTGTCTGACTACGTCTCTTTGAGGTCTTCTGACCAATAACTCTATTGAAGTCAGTTCAATGCTAATATCTAAAGGGACACTCCCATTGCATGATTTGTAGCAACTTGGAAATTGGGAGAAAAATAGACAGAATTGGCTGAAAGGGAACAGATGCTCAATGGTTGCTTCTCTTCCTGAATGTGCTGTTGGGAGTTGTAAGAGTTCACAGGGTTCCCTACTGACAAAAAATGAAAACTGCAGATTAAACAAGGGAGGTATGGCTGGATTCTGTCTTGAAGTCAGCCTGAGGAGTGTGGTATCACATGTGTGGGTAGAGTGCCAAAATTAGTTTTTATAAATTATTGGGTCAGGTAAGGTGAATGCAATGGTACACTTACCAGCATCACGATCTGTGTATCACAATAAGCCCCAGATTCTTTGCTTTCTATATTCCAACACATATGGCCTCATGCCAATTAACTTCCAGGTATATTTCCTTTGCTTATTCACATTTTCACATCCCCCAGCTGCGTAAGAATGTGGTTTACATGTGGACTTCTGAGTTAAATAATCCAAAGCTTTCCACTAAAGCAATCATTCTGCAAAAGCAAATGGTAAGTTATGTTCATTTGGACCATCTGTTGAATTATGGTATGTGCAATATTGCAAGTGGCCTTGCTATTGCATAAGCTGTTGCATAACTGTTGCTAAAACAGAAAAAGAAGAACAAAGTGGGCCTTGAGATTTGTCTACAGCCTTATCCTTTATCTCTTTCTATTTCTATGAGAATATGCAAATTTTATAAATGGTTGATTGTATATTCAAATGTTTGCATTTTCATTGAATCGGAGCTAGCCAGTCCATTTATTATTTTAGAGTTTTTTTTCAGATTTCATGTGAAATTGGGATTAAGCCTCTTCCGAGGAAGGAGTCTTTTGCAGATAATTTTATAATGCTTTGTTCCATTGTCTTGAATCTAAATATACATATAAATTACCTTCTGTCATCAAAGCACATTAGGAGCTACCCAATCAGAATGATTGACATTGTGGATGATGTTGTTTTGTACCATAGAATCCAATTCCAGCTTGACCTTTAAATTTAATGTTGAATTTGCTCTTTGGTGCACCTTCTCTGCAGCGTAACATTGTATTCTTTGCTCTATTCTATTACCTTAACGCATGTTGTTTGGTATGATCTGCCTGTCCTGTAGACAAAACAAAACTTTTCTCTGTACTTGTGATCATAATAAGTCAAATCTAATGAAAAAAAAAATCGGTTAACTCATCTTGTGTGTACTGGATCACACTGTGCCAGGTTCCTGAATATATCCCATGTAAGATGAAGTGATATTTCCACTGTAAGTAGCGTTAATTTTGGCATACAGAGAATTTTGCTTATTCCATTTGGATGGAGATAAAGGCTTTAGCTTTTCTGACAGTGTTCATATGGTCTGTCAGGTTTGTCCTATGTATTGTGTGAAAGGGGTCTATAAACTCTTGGCTTTGTTGATATGGTTGTGTGCCATGGACAGAACTTTGAAAGCTTCGTTCCTTGGTTGCTCCTCTTTACATGCCAATATGACACATTGTATTGAACTTTGCACTTCTTTCGATGATTTGATTTCTTACACACTTTAGCCCATTGTCACCTTGTCAGACACAGCTTGCATTTCTCTTTAAACACTGGATACTGTCTGTATAGGTGAGACAAGGCACTCCTCAGATAGGATTTGGATGTTCCACTGAGCCTGTTAATGACTGCAATTGTTGTTCCGCTGTCAAGCACTTCCAGATCTTACTGTCCTGCTACAACTGTTTCAAACTTGTGACCTTTTTCTTGCAGAACTTCAATAGGCTGTTTGGTTTTAATTAGAAGTGCCTTTTGGAGGGATTTGGTGGGTAGAAAGGCAACGATCCATTCCTTAAGTCTTTCAGTTAATTTCTCTCCAGAAAAATCACATCTCGTACCTTTGTGTTGATGTCTGCATATGAATTGGTCAAATATTTCACATGGTTGTTATTGGAGTGACGTGAACAGAAGCCGGTGTATCTTGACATTGAGTTGAGTGATAAATTGAGCTACTAAAGACTGGAAAAATTTATCAAATTCCTTGCAGTCATGGTCGGAAATACTGGAGGATTTTATTCTTCTTAATGCTTCCGTGCTGCTTGAATTTAATTTTTTAATAATCTTATCCTCCTTTCACATAATTAACAGAGTAACCAAGAAATAAATTAATTCCTCAGTTTTTATGTATATTTCCTCCATATAATTCTGGTAGATTCTTTGCTTCCTAGCCTTTAACAATCATGGTCCTAAGAAGCAACATATCTTTGATATAGGACCCAAAGCAGTGATAAAATTGGAGGCAAAGTTTGATTATCTTTGTCTGTTTAAGCTTATCTATTTGTTTCATCTAAAAAATAGCAGAATAAATGCCACCAGAAACTTACTTGATGTATAACTGTGATTTCAGTTCTAACTCAAAATTCATACATGTCATGCCATAATAATTCTTAAGGAAAACAAATAATACCAACCTCTAAGAGAAAAAAAAAGGAAGTTTCAGATTCTGGAATTCTTTTGATAGATGTGAAAAATAGAACTAATCTATAATTACCTTATAGGGATAAGTTTTGAAAGATAATCAAAGTTATAAAGTTTAGCACCTCCCTTATAAAGAATTAATGCTTTGCATAATATATTTTTCATCTGTCCATTCATTTGTAATAGAACAGATTGCTGGCCTGAACTGAGAAGAGATAAAGAGGTATTTAAGTTCAAAGATTTTGGAAAGCAATGAGGCAATTCTGTGTTGTCTGAAAAACTGCAGAATAAATTCAATTAGAAAAATTGTACTAATTCACTGGATCTACAATTTGTACTTTCATATCTGACCAAAAATGTGGGGTCTTTGAAATCTCCAAATGTGGTATTTGGCTTTCTGATTTTGCCCAAGAGTGACCTCAAAGGTGGTGATTGTTGAATCTGTGGGACATCGGTCACATTTGTTGGATAGTGTGGGAACTTGGAGTTCTGGTGGATGCCAATTTAAGCTTGGGCAGAGTCAGCAGAAACCACACTGAGAAAGGATGAGGATTACTTCGTCTTTTTTTTAAAAATCAGCAAGCCCAAATGTTGCTTCAATTTGTGGCAACAGTCATTGTTCACAAGCTATTCTATTATTCAAACCTTTTTATTAGGCAATGGAAGAGCTTTGCCTAGTTTATATATTAGGCTTAGCACCGTATTTGCAAGAGCAAACAAACAAAACATTCACAGGAAAGTAACAGCTCTACACCAATATGTCCTGGAAAATACTGGAGAAAAATTCAATTTCTTGGCAGGCACACCTTTTTTTGTTAAAGTATTTTAAATTCTGACTTAATAGTAATGAGTGAACTTGATATACAGTGCTGCATTTCACGTTAATTGGTATGACAATAGCTTTGTCATGTAAGTCATTACTTTCTGTGGAACGTAGCCACTCTTCGATTAGTTTATGAGGAAGCTGAGACTTGAAACAAGCAGGAGAACAAATAATTGTTTATTTGGGACTTGGTGTCTCATGCTGACAAATTCTGGATACTAGCAATCACCTAGAAAACATGCAATTAACTAATTACTGACAAGAAGCCATACTCCTGAAGAGCAACGAAGTGGTAAATGATCTCTTTTGAATTCATGATGATAAATTTGGCTGTGAATGTTCAAATTTAAATCAACCATCCATTGGACTGTGATACACTGAAAGAAATGACAAAGTCCTCAATGTTGCAGAGCACAGCTGCTGGCTAACCAACCAGCTTAGTTCACAACGGAACCTGGAAGAAGAGACTGACCACTGCAATTCCTCAACGTAGTGCTATAGACTGAACATGTAAATGGATCATAGTAAGCTGTTTTAGTGAGCAATTTGATTCTATCTGATTATGTTTCAGCACAACGAACTTCCTCATGCCTGAGTTATGGCTCTTTAAACTGACACCTAGACTCTCTGAAATGAGTAAGTGTTGAAGGTAGAGAGGTTGCAATTTGCAATACTTAAACAGAAAAGACAACAAGTGGACAATTAAATTATCAGTAACTTCAAAATGATGTTTCATCTGTGAAACTGAACTCCAGATATTCTTCAATGTATTCTCTTCCTTCTCCAGGCATCTGCATTGTGTTGAAATGTACACTGTGTCATATGCCATCTCATTATCTCACAGGAACTATATAACATTGATCTGAAGACCAATCTTTGGTGTTTTAAAGCCCAAAATATACTCATTGAGCAAGTTGGATTCTTAAGTCTTATCTCCCGTTTTCAGACATTTTCACAGTATGTGGCAGATTTAGGAGCTAAACTGAACCAAGTGCCTGTTACTGGGATTCTTTCACATCAGGCCAAACATCTAATAGAGAAGCAGTAGGGGGTTTACTGATACCAGTCTGTGAAGTTGCCTGATTTTTTTGTTGTTGATTAAGCTTTAGCAGTACAGTTGTCAGAAGGCAGATGATGAAGATGGTGATGCTGTCGAAGGAATTTCTGAAAGGAAGCTGCCCACTGTCTAAAGCAGTGGTAGTAGGAATTTAGTGTAGCAACAATTTTCAGAGATTGTGGGAGCTATTTATTCAACTATAAGCTATGTCTTGTACTAGCAAGTAAGTGATAAGGAAATAGGAAAATCTCCAGCAAAATGGAACACATTGCATTTGCAGCAGACTAGAGAAGCGTAAATGCAATAGTTTGACTCAGTCAAGTGCAGATCTCTGCTCATGTCCAAGGAGTTCACATTTATGAGTTTGCTTTATCATTTTGATTTAGAGAAAACCATCACATGAAGCGATACTGCTGCATTATCTGCACTTCTCCTGCTGCGCTCTCCACTAACCACTGATCCTCCCTGCTTTAGATTAACAAGATAGAAAACACTTTCTAATTGTCCTATAATGTTTTCTCTAAACAATATAAAACTGTTACTACACACCAGGAGAAAAGCATTAAATGGTTAGATAGGGCACAAGCAGATTCTCTTAATTTGAAGTAGCTTAATACAATTTACCTGCAATCAAATATACCCCTGTGTTATTTTATTCTAATGAATTAATTTCTGCTCTTGAATAATTAATTCTTTTCAGCAAAGAAAACAGGTTTTGAATTACCAGGAGTTGCCTGAATAAAATGTTTAACTCTTCAGCTGCCATCGTACTCAGAAGAGGTTGAAATGATTGGGGTTTTCATTGCTCTGTTTAGTGATTGTCACATGTATCTTTGATGAAGCCTCTGCACCTCCCAGCTACTTTAATTCGCTTGGAGATAACAGTCACAAGTTTCATTCAGGTTGGACAAGAAAAAAGCATTGTGGATGCTGGATATCAGAAACAATATCAGAAATAGTTGGAAAAGCTCAGCAAGTCTGGCAGCATCTTTGGAGAGAAAGCAGAGTTAATGTTTTGGGACATTTCTTCAGAACTGATTGTGGCTGGAAAAAGTTTGGTAAATATGCTAAAGAGGGGAAGGGGGAAGAGTAAACTGGGTAAAGTTCAGCCTGGGAGAATGACTTGCTGCCAGTGGGGACTGTTAGTGACTGATAATGAGTTGTTGGTGGTAGCAACTCCTGTGATGAAAGGCCCGGTGTGTAAGGTTTGGACATGGGTGCTGGCGCTCTGGCCCTAAAGTTATTAAATACAATATTGTGAGTCCAGAAGGTTTGTTTAAAAATTCATTCCCGGAATGAAGGCATCATTGGCTGGGCCAACATTTATTGCCCATCCCTAACTGCCCAAAGTGCAGTTAAGAGTCAACCACATTGCTGTTGTCTGGAGTCGCATGTAGGCCAGACCACGTAAGGATGGCAGTTTCCTTCCCTAAAGGACATTAGTGAACCAGATTGGAAAAAAAAAACAACAATCACCAATGATTAAATGGTCATCATTAGACTCTTAATTCCAGATATTTATTGACTTCAAGTTCCACCATCTGTCCTGGTGGGATTCAAGCCCAGGTCCCCAGGACATTCGCTGTGTCTCTGGATTAACAGGCCAGTGATAACACCACTAGCCTTTTGCAGAGTTCCCAAGTGGAAAATGATGTGATGTTCTTCCAGCTTGCACTGATCTCTGCTGGAGCACTGCACTAGGCCCAAGACAGAGATGTTGGCCAGGAAACAGGATTGTGGGTTGAAATGACAGGCAACTGAAAGCGCAAAGTCATTTTTGCAGAGAGAACATAGGTGTTCTGTGAAGCAATAACCCAGACTGCATTTTGTCTCCCCAGTGCAGAGGAGACCACACTGTGAGCAGCGAATACAAGAGATTAGACAGAGTGAAGTTCAGGTAAATCGCTGCTTCACCTGGAAGATATGTAAGATCTAAAATATTGGGCAAAACACTGGGCTGAGGATGCAGCAAACACAGAACAGAGCCAGCAAAATGGGGATAGTAGGAACTGCAGATGCTGGAGAATCCGAGACAACAAGGTGCAGGGCTGGATGAACACAGCAGGCCAAGCAGCATCATAGGAGCAGAGAGGCTGACGTTTCGGGCCTAGACCCTTCATCTCTGTCTGGGTCTATTGTTCAGCCTGGAATTCAATTTACATCTCCTCAATAAAAGAACAATCAATTAACACTAACAGCCTCTAGCTCGAGACAGCTTTTACACCTTGGGCTACCCAATACAATGTGGGGCCTATAGAGATACTGGGCATTCAACTTCAATCAAAATCCATTCACACATACTCTTACTAATCTGGAAACCAATTGCCTTCAGAAAGAACATCAGAAACAGAATGGAAAGCATAGATTTGCCGTGAAGATAAGGGGCCCACAATCAGTATAATTGCAGCTCCCCATCTCAACTGAGAGAGCAATTCTAGCCGCAATTCCAAAACGTTCCAAGGAGCAATTCCGACAATCGTCCAAGAACATTCCGAAAACTTTTGAGCTAGAGCTACCAGCCGCATACCTGTTCTGAACCAGGAGAACCGATGGCAACCAACCGTGACCAGCAGATCCGAGAACCAACAAACTCCAAAAATGAACCAACCTGACCACACACACCAGTCCTCAGACACATCGTGAGATGAAAACAGGGCCCACAAAACTTACCCGATAGATCCAAAACGTACCTTACCACATCTGCAGTCTCAACCCAAACTGAAAAGCCTACACAACCTAAAGCCTTCATCCACACTCCAGGTATGGCAAGCTGGAACAGCCAGGCATATTTCAAAACAGCTGGTATTATGTTGTTCTGTTTAGTGCAAATGTACCAATCATACAGGAATTGATAGAACAAGAATGTAGAATAATTCTTTGAAGATAAGACTCCATTACATGCAATGGTAACTGGGAAACTATGTGGAACACATCCATTCTGTAGGATTGCTGCTCTGTTCTGTCTATATATGACAAATGTTTATATACCATATCCTGTATTGCAATCGATAACGATGGACAGATCTGTGTTTTAAAGGCTTGCGTTGTGATGCTCGTTATAGATTTCTATACATTAGACTACAGAACTTATATGAAGCCACACATAGTCAGGGTCATCTTGAGTCTGATATTTTGAAATTTATTTACAACACTTACTAGTTACAAGGCTAAATATCACAGATTTACACACTTGGTCTGGTTTCTAACACTGATGTTAAACACACACATGGCTGACTGACTATATGACTTTGTGCCAGAGAGTGAGTGACTGGAGGCAAGGTGATTACCTTTATATTACCTTTATACCACAACATCACATGTTATGATGAAATGTTACTGACTTAAAGATAGTTTAATCTGCAATCTCTGCCATTATTCAACATTTTGAATATTGTTTCATTTTGTATCCATTTATCATATTGCCCCTTATATGCTTTGAACATTGTTACAAAGGCTGATCTGCCATGTCTCTCCTTGCCCAATATTTTCACAGATAACAAGGTGGAGAGCTGGATGAACACAGCAGGCCAAGCAGCATCACAGGAGCAGGAAAGCTGACGTTTCGGGCCTAGACCCAATATTTTCACTTTCAGCTTTCAGAAAAAAATGGTTAAAATGTTTAAAATGAAAATGAAATTGTTGAATCATTATCTCTGTGCTTATTCTGCTTTTATGAAGAGATCTTCCTTATCTAAGATTATTTATTTAAGAAACTAATAGCAAATATGTCATGGGTTTAGCACCTGGTACGAAATATAGCTGGTTACATAAAATGGGATTCCATCCTTAATACAAAGGTTACATATTTTCCAATTCACTATTGCAAGTTGATGAAATTCTCAGGTCATCTTAAATTACATTGTAATATAGCTGATATGTTTAATCTTTTAACACTCTAAGATTAGCCTTTATTTTAATTCATTTCAAAATCATTCACCCAATATAATCTCCCTTTATCATGACATTTTCTTTAAATAGATATTGCAATAAATTAAGAAGTAACTTAATTTCATAACTTTTACAGCAAATCATGATATACAATGTCAGCGATAGCAAGAACTGCAGATGCTGGAGTCAGAGATAACACAGTGTGGAGCTGGTGGAACACAGCAGGCCAGGCAGCATCAGAGGAGCAGGAAAGCTGACGCTTTGAGTTGGGACTCTTCTTCAGAAATGGGTAGGGGGAAGGGAGCTCAGAAATAAATAGAGAGAGGAGGGGTGGTGCTGGGGAAAGTAGGTGGGATGGTGATAGGTAAGTGCAAGTAGGGAGTGGTGGGGATTGGTCAGTGAGGTGGGAGGGGCAGATAGGTGGGAGAGAAGATAGACAGGTTGTGTCAGGTCAAGGAGGCAGGAATGAGAGGGAGGGTTAGTCATGGGATGAGGCTGGGGCTGGGGAGATTTTAAAACTGGTGAATTCCATTCTTAGGCCATTGGGCTGTGGGCTCCCGAGGCGGAATATGAGGTATTGCTCCTTCAATTTGTGGGTGGTGTTATAGTGACACTGGAGGAGGCCCAGGATGGACATGTCACCCAGGGAGTGGGAGGAGGAGTTAAAATGGTTGACGACCGAAAGGTATTTCAAGGACCTTAACATCCCCCTCATTTCCCACACGTCTGCCTTCACATCCCCTATCCCCCAACAAAAATAAAGGCAGAATTCCCCTTGTCCTCACATATCTCCCCACGACCCTCCACATCCAAATTATCATTCTGTGCTACTTCCGCCACCTACAATCCGACCCCACAACCAAAGAGATATTTCCCTCCACACCCCTATCTGCCTTTCGTGGGGTCCACTTTCTCTGGGACTCCCTCATCCGTTCCACACTCCCCACTAGCCCCACCCCCCCGGCACCTTTCCCTGCAACCGCAGGAGGTGCCACACCTGCCCCTACACCTCCCCTCTCACCTCCATCCAAGGCACCAAACAAACTTTCTGCATTAGACAGGGGTTCACCTGTACATCTGGCAACTTGGCCTACTGTCTCCGCTGCACCTGATGTGGCCTCCTCTACATCGATGAGACCATGCATAGATTCAGAGACCGTTTTGTAGGGCATCTGCGCTCTCTACACGACAGACGACAATACCTTCCAGTCACCAAACGTTTTAACTCCCGTTCCCACTCCCTGGGTGACTTGTCTATCCTGCGCCTCCATCCAGTGTCACAATGATATCACCTGCAAACAGGAGGAGCAGTACCTTATATTCCGCCTTGGGAGCCTACTGCCGGATGGCCTAAATGTAGACTTTTCCAGTTTCAAAATCTCCCCACTCCCTGCCTCATCCCATGTCCAACCCTCCCTCTCATCCCTGCCTCCTTGACCTGACACAACCTGTCCATCTTCTCTCCCACCTATCTGTCCCTCCCACTTCACTGACCAATCCCCACCACTGCCCACCTGCACTCACCTATCACCATCCCACCATTCTTCCCCAGCCCCACCCCTCGTCTCTATTTATTTCTGAGCTCCCTTCCCCGTCCCCCATTTCTGAAGAAGGGTCCTGAACCGAAATGTCAACTTTCCTGTTCCTCCCATGATATACACTGTGTTTTGATAACTATTGGTTAAAGCAAACTCCACCTTCATAAAGAGACATTGAAAAACCTTCCTTTTTTTTAGGAAAGAGGAAACCAACAAAGTTTTTTGACCATGAGGGACCTCAAACAGATGCACACGCGTCTCCACTCATGAAACAGAATAGTTGGAAATATGATGGAAAGTAAGGAGATGGAGGCCAAGACTGGATTTATTGAGACACAATTAGGCATGTTCAGTGACAAGGCTGGTTACCATAGTGATGAGTTTTAACACAATTTACATCATATCTTTGTTAACATGTTTTCTGAACGCAACTTCAAACAGAATTCCATGCGGTTTTCAACACAAAACGTTGTATAATTGATGCAGGAGTCTGTTTGATTGTTTTGATGATGTGGCGTCTGATATTTCCCTCAGGGAATCCGAGTTGCTGTGGCAACATGCAGAAGCATGTTGTTGTTCAGAATCATGGATAGTGAGGACAGAGGTTCCAACTTCCTTTCTCACACATACATGATCAGGAATCTTTCACAGTCTTACTTAAGCTCATTTTTGTAGATTTGCCTGAGCAACTGACAAGCCTCAGACCTTCAACACAAAACAGGACTCTTGATATGGAAGTGAAACAGCAGTCAACTATTCAAAACACTGAAGGGTGTAACTGATGTTGTTGATTCATTCTAAGACAATGTACCATGCACCAATCAGCAACACTGAGGACAAATTTCATCTTCTTGAAATGCCAATTTGATATGAATGACAAAGTTGGAGAGTTCCAGAAATTTTGTGAAGATCTGGTCCACCAGATTTGAACTAGTTAGTTTTGAAATCTGGGAGATCTGTTCCTACTGAAACCCTGTGAGACTTTCATTTCTGCATCAAAAGGGGTAGCTGATAATACAGATTTTTTTTATATTTCAGAAAGCTGCTGGACACAGTGACCAATAGACCACTGGATATATATTGAGAAGATTATCCACAGCCAAAAGTGGAATCAGGGGCCATTTACGACGCCTGCAGTTTTCAAAGGTACAGTATATCTTCTGTCAGCACACTTGAACAGGAGGTTGGTACTTATAATGTCATCATGGTCCCCTGTACTGCACTGGAATTTGATAATAACCTTCTGTCCATCACAAGATCAGAAGTAGGGGTGCTTGCCAATGACTGCACAAAGTTCAACACCATTTATGACTCCTCAGAAACCGAAGGAGTCCATCTCCCAATGCAACAAAATTTGGACAATATCCAGGCTTGCGTTTAAATATGATAAGTAACATTTGCACTACACAAATACCAGGCAATGACCATCGACAAAAATGAAACAGAGACAATCTACCCACCTTACTTCGGCATTCAATGGTGTTACCATCACTGAATCCCCCATTACCCACATCCTGGGGGTTACCATTGATCAGAAACTCAACTGGATAAACTGTATAAATACTATGGTTGTAAGGGCAGATCAGTGGCTAGGAATACTGCGACGCGTAATCACCTCCTGATTCCCCACCATCGACAAGACACAATTCAGGAGTTTGATGGAATACTACCCACTTGCCTGGATGAGTACAACTCCAATAACACTCAAGAAGCTTGAAACCATCCAGAACAAAGCAGCCCACATTCACAAACATCCAATTCGCAAACATCCACTCCCTCCGCCACTGATGGTCAGTAGCAGCAATGTGCACCATCTGCAAAATACACTGCAGAAATTCATCAGAGATCCTTAGACAGCATCTTCCAAACCCCTAACCACTTCCATCTAGCAGGACAAGGTCAGCAGATAGATGGAAATACTACTATCAAGCCATTCACCATCCTGACATGTAAATATATTGCCATTCTTTCAGTGTTGCTGGGTCAAAGTCCTGGGATTCCCTAACCAATGCCATTGTGCGTCTACCTACAACACATGGACTGCAACGTTTCAAGAAAGCAGGTTATCACCATCTTCTCAAGGCAGCTAGGGATGGACAATAAATGCTAACCAGTGACATCCACGTCCCATAAGTAAATAAACAAAACAAATAGAAAGTGGTGAGCTTATTGCAGCTGGCATTATTTCATCCCTCCATTCTCCCCTCCCTTAACCATCCTGTTTGCAACTCCATTTGCTCTATGGTGGAGAGTCTGTGCAATTTATGATGATGGCTTTACCTCCAACAGGATGTTTTACTTGATGTGATAATATTTATGTTATCAATCGTAACATAAGAAATTAGGACATGGATAATGTGACATTGAATAATCCAGCAGAGTTTTAGTACAACTCACTAACACATACAAATATTATATTCACAGGCATATCAGTATTTGAGTTCACATTAAACTATTAGGTTACTTCTTTTAGCATGTCATGCTTCAAACGAGCTCTGGGTAAGATGGAGAATGTGGCCATTATATCCCTTGGTCACTTGTTATGATGCAATGTTAATGTCATGAACATGACCTTGAAAAGGATACTGACATGCGGACTGTGGGACATAACACAATATTTGCCTTCTGCATCAATGATTTAATAATTTTACATACTGTCTCTGTCAATTTGTCAAATTTGGATCACAATTTTTAACTCTAAAATATTTCCTCTTAATGCCAAGGCTTGCATATGCAGCGTATGTGCCCCCTGCAGTTGTGCTGGTTCAAATATAGTCTTAAAGATAATTTACCGCATGTCTTTAAAGATCTTTGAAATTCATGATCTGTTGGCTTGATTTACTCTTTTGTGACCCTTTTATAGCTTTCCCCTCCTTTACAGCATTGGTATTCTGTGGAGAGTAATTCATTTCTTGATTTTCTCATGTCTCTCCACCATTTACAAGACAAAATTGAAGTGTTTAAAGTTTGAGAAGATTTGTAGCTCAGGTTGTGGATGAGGTTGTGGGCTTACTCACCGAGCTGGTGTGATTGGTTGCCCTGCTAGGTAACATAGTCAGTGCACCTCTGGTGAAGTGCTGGTGATCTGTCCTGCTGTTATTAAAATGCCTCGGTTTGCTGGGGTGGTTGACATTTGCGGTTCTGTTTTTCACTGTTTTTCATATCGTGTCTAGTTCAATGTGTTTATTGATGGAGTTCCAGTTGGAATGCCAGGCCTCCAGGAATTCCCTGGCATGTCTCTGTTTGGCTTGTGCTATTATAGATGTGTTGATTCATGTCCTTCTTTGTCCATGTGGATGAAGACCATAAGAATTGGTCGTGTCTCTTGGTGGTTAGTTGGTGTTTGTGTACCCGTATTGTCAGTTTTCTTCCAGTTTGGCCTATGTAATGTTTTTCACAGTCCTTGCATGGTATTTTGTATATTACATTAGTTTAATTGTTTGTGGGTTTGTGATCTTTTACATTCGTCAGTAGCTGTCGAAGGGTGGGTGTTGGTTTGCGGGCTACCGTGATAGCTACGGTGTCTGAGTAGTCTTGTGGTCATCTCTGATATGTCTCTGATGTACGGTAGTGTGTCTGGCTGTATTGTGTCTTCTTGTTGTGGTCTGTCGCAGAGGTAATGGCAGATTTTGTTTTTTGGGTATCCATTCCTTTTAAAAACTCTGTATAAGTGCTCCTGTTCTGCTTTGTGCAGTTCTGGGTTGCTGCAGTGTGTTGTGGCCGGTTTGAATAATGTCCTGATGCAGCTCTGTTTATGGGTGTTGGGGTGGTTGCTGGGATAATTAAGTATCTGGTCCGTATGTGTGGTCTTTCTGTGTATGCAAGTCTGGAGTTCCCCCTTGTTCTTACATTCCACCATTATGATAGGAAGGGTAGCCAGTTATTGGTCTCTTCTTTTGTGAATTTTATTCCGGTGAGGATGTTGTTTATATATCGCTGGATTTCTTCTAGTCTTATGTGTTTGAAAAACACAAAGGTGTCATCAACATATCGGACCCAGAGTTTGGGTTGTATAGTGGGGACCGTTGTTTATTCTAACCTTTGCATTACCGTTTCTGCTATCAGTCCTGATATTGAGGATCCCACTGTTGTTCTGTTGATTTGTTTGAATATACGGTCATTGAAGGTGAAATGGGTTGTGAGGCACAGATCCAGTAGTTTCAGTGTGCTGTCCTTGTTGATGCTGTTGGTGTCATGGCGTGCCTGCATTCCTGATTCGTCCAGCAGTGTGGCAGTTGTCTCTTTGGCTAGGTCGATGTTTATGTATGTAAATAGTGCTGTTACACTGAGGGATATCATTATCTCGTCCTCTTCTATTCTGGTGTCCTTGATGATATTGAGGAATTCTTGGGAGGAGTGGATGGAGTGGGTAGTGTTGTCAACTAAGTGTTTCAGTTTCCTTCTTTAGCAAGTCTACATGTTGGTGTGCCTCGTAGTGATACAATGGGTCTGAGGGGGACACCTGGCTTGTGCACCTTGGGGAGTCCATAGAAGCGGGGTATGTTGGATCCCTCTGGCTTCATTTTTTGGTAGTCTGTCTTGCGGATATCTACTGGTTCTCTAACAGTAAGATAACAAGCTGTAGAGCTGGATGAACATAACACGCTATGTTCATCCAGCTCCACACCTTGTTATCTCAGATTATCCAGCATCTGCAGTTCCTACTATCTCTAACTGTGAAGTTGGGTCTATCGCCATCTGTTGGTAGGTGTCAGTACCCGCTAGTATCGCATCAGCTTTCTCATTGTATTGGGCTCTATTAAGGATTACTGTCATACTTCCTTTGTCCACTGGTAAGATTACAACGTTCCTGTCTTTCTTGAGTCTTTCCAGGACTTTCTTCTCTTCTGTTTTTCTGTTCAGTGTTGGGACTATCATCTATCTGATGGTCTGTTGTATTTCCTCCTTGAGTCCAGTGTTCTTTAATGTCCATTCCAGGGCAGCCAGGAAGTCAGTGTTTTGATGTCTCTGTAGTTATAGTTCAGTCCGTGTACTAGGAAGGTCTTCTCAGCATCTGTAAGTTGTCGGTCCGAGATTTTCTTGATCCATGTTTCTGTGTTGTCCGTGTCATTGTTGTGGGTGAGTTTGCATAGTTTTTCTTGTAGGGCTATTCTTTCCTTTGATCTGGTCTTTTCTTTGTTCTGGAATATAAAGGATCACATACTCACAACCAATAAAACTAACATAATATAGAAAATACCATGCAAGGACTGTGAGAAACATTACATCAGCCAAACTGGAAGGAAACTGATAATACAGATGCACGAAAACCAACCAGCCACCAAGAGACATGAGCAATTCTCACTGGTCTCAATACATACGGACAAAGAAGGACACAAATTCGACTGGGACAACACATTCATAATAACACAAGCCAAACAGAGACATGCCAGGGAATTCCTGGAGGCCTGGCATTTTAACTGGAACTCCATCAACAAACACATTGAAATGGACCCGATATACAAACCACTGAGAAACAGAAGCGGAAGTGATGCCAACCATCCCAGCAAACCGAGGCATATAAATAACAAGTGGGACAGAACACCGACACTTCACTGGAGGCACTTTGATGTTACCTAGCAGGGTGACGAAACGTCTGCAACCAAACACATCGGCTTGGCAAGCAAGTCTACAACCTTAAAATTGAGGTGTGTAATGGAATACTCTCTGCTTTCTGAGCTAAGTGCATCTCCAAAAAAAGTCAAAATAAAAGCTCAACATAGCCCAGGACAATGTAGCCTGCTTGATTATATTATGGACCAGATCAGACCCCCTCAAAATATTTTACGAAGGTCAACTAAAACCGAGCTTTTATTATTTTGAAGTGTCTGCTCCCATTGCAATGCGATGGTTAAACCAAATGTTGATCAAAACAATTTATTTAAACACTATAGTTAAAATACAAACAAGGAAAATGGAATTTAGAATAATTTAATTCTATTGGAAAACGTAACAGAACGATAAATACAGTAACTATTACTAATTAACTGTTCCAACATTATAATATCCCATAAACACACTTTTTGTCAAAAAAGGAAAATTCAGACACAGATTCTCACATCCAGGAGGAAAAGGTATCAAGAGAAAATTCAGAGAGAGTAGCAGCCAAACATCATTAACTGAAGCTTCTAACTCTTTTTAGACCCCAATTGCTTCTGCTTAAAGCTGAACCTAAAAACTAAGAGAGCTGGCCACACCCAGGCTGCTTTCGTTGTTGCAACTTTAAAAAAAAGGCCTCACAAGCTGTTCACTGAAGTGCTCTTCAGTAACTGGCTCTACCCCTCTGCCTTACAACATTTTCTTCCAAAAATAAACAGGACAATATAGCCTCTTAAAAGCCACAGCATCATCATAATTATTGTCCCATCTAGATCATAGAATCCCTACAGTGTGGAAACAGGCCCTTCAGCCCAACAAGTCCACACTGACCCTCAGAGCATCCCACCCAGAACCATCCCCCTCTCACCCACCTAATCTACACATCCCTGGACACTATGGGCAATCCATCTAACCTGCACATCTTTGGACTGTGGGAGGAAACCAGAGCACCCAAAGGAAAACCACACAGACACGGGGAGAATGGGCAAATTCCACACAGACAGTTGCCTGAGGGTGGAATTGAACCTGCATCCCTGATGCTGTTAGGCAGCAGTGCTGATCACTGTGCCACCATGCCACCATGCCACCCTGATCTAATATCTCAAAGTGCACTCCCACAACAATCAATCCATTGTGAGAACATAATGTACCACCTACAAATGCCATCAGAAAAAAAGAGAGAACAGACACATGGAAACACCACCAACTGCAAGATGCCTGACAAGGAGCACACTATCCTGGCTTGGATCTAAACTGCCATTCTTACACTGTCGCTGAGTCAAAATCCTGGAAACTTCCTTCCTAACTGCGCTGTGGTGTACCTACCTCAAGTAAACTGGTGCAGTTCAAGAAGGTGGCTTCAACAACCTTCCCTGGGGTAAAAAGTGTGGACTTTGCCAACAACACCCACATCCCATGAAATAACAGAAAAATGATATTTTACTTCATTCTTCATGCTACGTTAAAAATGGAGCAATCGCTTTTGAACAATTACTAAGAAAAGGTTAACCCCCAGAGTGACAAATGTTCAGAATAATCTAAATATAAGATTAGTAGACATACAAAACAGAGATAAATGTTATTCAAAATGACCTAATTGTAAATTGTATTTAAAAGTGACGTGAGAGATATAGTTTGACAGGACTCCTTTCAGTTCCTTTTTCATTTTTTCTTTATTTCTATTCGTCCATGGGATGTGGGCATCGCTGAGAAATCCAGTGCATGTTTCCCATTCCTAATTGCCCTGGAGAAGGTCATAGTGAGTCACTTCCTTAAACTGATGCTGTCCAGTTGATTATGAGACACTACCTTGACAACAGTGTAAAGAAGAGTTCCAAGATTCTAACTCAGCGACAGTGAAGGAGCAGGAATACACTTCCAATCAGACTCGTGTGAGACTTGATAGGAAATCCGAAAGCAGAGGTGTTCCAATGAGTCTGTTTCCCTTGTCCTTCTAGGTGGTAAAATTGCAGGTTTGGAAGATGCTGTTGAAGGATTCTTGTTGCTGCAAAATGAATTAAAAGTTTTCAAAATGAAAAGGAACAGGGAGTTCACACAGGTTGCAGGGCTGGATGAACACAGCAGGCCAAGCAGCATCATAGGAGCAGAGAGGCTGACGTTTCGGGCCTAGACCCTTCATCAGAAAAGGGGGAGGGGAAGGGGGTTCTGAAATAAATAGGGAGAGAGTGGGAGGCGGAGAGAAGATGGATAGAGGAGAGGATAGGTGGAGAGGAGACAAACAGGTCGAAGAAGCGGGGATGGGGCCAGTAAAGGTGAGTGTAGGTGGGGAGTTAGGAAGGGGATAGGTCAGTCCAGGGAGGACGGACAGGTCAAGGGGGCGGGATGAGGTTGGTCGGTAGGAGATGGAGGTGCGGTTTGAGGTGGGAGGAGGGGGTAGGTGGGAGGAAGAACAGGTTAGGGAGGCAGGGACGAGCTGGACTGGTTTTGGGATGCGGTACGGGGAGGGGAGATTTTGAAACTTGTGAAATCCACATTGATACCATTAGGCTGCAGGGTTCCCAAGCGGAATATGAGTTGCTGTTCCTGCAACCTTCGGGTGGCATCGTTGTGGCACTGCAGGAGGCCCAGGATGGACATGTCGTCTGAGGAATGGGAGGGGGAGTTGAAATGGTTCGCGACTGGGAGGTGCAGTTGTTTGTTGCGAACCGAGCGTAGGTGTTCTGCAAAGCGGTCCCCGAGTCTCCGCTTGGTTTCCCCGATGTAGAGGAAGCCACACCGGGTACAGCGGATGCAGTATACCACATTGGCAGATGTGCAGGTGAACATCTGCTTGATGTGGAAAGTCTTCTTGGGGCCTGGGATGGGGGTGAGG